>NC_069677.1:84602871-84910207 GCF_023699985.2 Odocoileus virginianus | reverse complement strand
CTCCAGTATTCTGGCCTGGAGAATTCCATGGACTACATTCCATGGGGTTGAGAAGAGTAGGACATGACTGAGTGACTTTCACTTCACTTCACAAGATTCTTAAAAATATTTATTTAGCATTAGTAAAATGCATTATTGCTATTAAAATTCTATTATAAAAGGGCTTCAGTAAAAATAGTTTTGGGATTCTTTAAGTCCTTTTCCTCCAGTTTGAATAATTATTTTTGTAATGCAGTTCTTGATAATAAAGAGTTCTCTTTGAACCCCAACACCGCGTAACAGAGAAAAATTAATGACAATAGCTTAAGCAAATGAAAAAGTCTGAGTAAGCAGTCCAGAGCTGGTATGGTGGTTAGCTTCCCAAAATGCTCAGAGACCCAAACTTCTTCCAGCTATGTGCTTCACCTGCACTAAAGGACAGCCTTGTTCCTCAAGGTCCTATGTGGCTGCCAAAGCTCCAGCCATCTTACCTTCATTCCAGGTATCAGAATAGACGAAAAGGGAAAAAAAGGGCATTATAGACCATATAGATCTTAATGACCCAGATAATCTGGATGGTGTGATCACTCACCTAGAGCCAGGCATCTTGGAGTGTGAAGTCAAGTGGGCCTTAGGAAGCATCACTAGGAACAAAGCTAGCGGAGGTAATGGAATTCCAGCTGAACTATTTCAAATCCTAAAAGATGATACTATTAAAGTGCTGCACTCAGTATGCCAGGAAATTTGGAAAACTCGGCAGTGGTCACAGGATGGGAAAAATCAGTTTTCCTTCCAATTCCAAAGAAAGGCAGTGCCAAAGAATGTTAAAAACTACCCCACAATTGCACTAATTTCACATGCTAGCAAAGTAATGCTCAAAATTCTCCAAGCTAGACTTAGTATGTGTACTGAGAATGTCCAGATGTTCAAATTGGATTTAGAAAAGACAGAGGAACCAGAGGTCAAATTGTCAACATCCATAGGATCACAGAAAAAGAAAAAGAATTCCAGAAAAATCATCTGCTTCATTGACTATGCTAAAGCCTTTGACTGTGTTGGTCATAACACACTGTGGAAAGTTCTTTAAGAGATGGGAACACCAGATCACTTTACCTACATCCTGAGAAATCTGTATGCAGGTCAAGTAGCAACAGTTAGAACTGGACATGGAACAACAGACTGGTTTGAAATTGGGAAAGGAATATGTCAAGCCTGTATGCTGTCACTCTGCTTATTTAACTTATATGCAGAGTTCATCATGAGAAATGCCAGGCTAGATGAAGCACAACCTGGAATCAAGATTGTCGGGAGAAATGTCAATAACCTCAGAAATGCAGGTGACACCACCCTGATGGCAGAAAGCAAAGAGGAACTAAAGAGCCTCTTGATGAAAGTAAAAGAGGAGAGTGAAAAGGCTGGCTTAAAACTCAACATGTAAAAAACAAAGATCATGGCATCCAGTCCCATCACTTCATGGCAAATAGATGGGGAAACAATCGAAACAGTGACAGATTTAATTTTCTTGGGCTCCAAAATCACTGAAGATGATGACTGCAACCATGAAATTAAAAGACACTTGCTCCTTGGAAGAAAAGCTAAGACCAACCTAGACAGTATATTAAAAAGCAGAGACATTACTTTGCTGACAAAGTTCCAAATAGTCAAAGCTACGGTTTTTCCAGTAGTCATTTATGGATGTGAGAGCTGGACCATAAAGAAGGCTGAGTGCCAAAGAATTGATGCTTTTGAACTGTGGTGTTGGAGAAGACTCTTGAGAGTCCCTTGGCCTGCAAGGAGATCCAACCAGTCCATCCTAAGGGGAATAGTCATTGGAAGACTGATGCTGAAGCTGAAACTCCAATACTTCGGTCACCTGATGGGAAGAAGAGATTCATTGGAAAAGACTCTGATGCTGGGAAAGATTGAAGGCAGGAGGAGAAGGTGATGACAGAGGACAGATGGTTGTATGGCATCACCAACTCAATAGACATGAGTTTGAGCAAGCTCCAGGAGATGGTGAAGGACAGGGAAGCCTGGAGTGCTACAGTCCATGGGGTCACAAAGAGTTGGACACGACTGAGTGACTGAACAATGACAAAGATCGTCTGTCATTCAAGATGGATTGCCACAGGTTGTCGTAGGACACACAGTTAGCAGATGGTAGGTAGTCTTATGACCGACTATATACTTATAACCTGGATTTTATAGAGAGAATGAGGTAAAAGGGGGCAATATTTAGATTGTATTTTATTGGTCAGAACTTATCCAAAACCTGATCACATCCGACTGCAAAGGATGTTAGGAAAGGTTTGTGTGTTTTTTTTTTTTTTTTTAATGATTGTGGACTCAATAAAAAGTCAGAACTTCTATTGCTATGGAAGAGGAGTAGACTACATATTTGGAGAGAGCTAGTCATTTCTACAGCAAAATCCATTCCTTTAGAGAAAAACAGATTATATCCTATTCACTTCTGTACTGATATTCACTTGGCTATTCTTATCCTACTCAAGTCTATTGACTTCTGAATTGGAAGGAGGGTATTCATAAGTTTGAGTCCCCTGCATGGTTTTATAACTTCATGCATTCAGTGAATATTGACAGAACACCTATTATGGGATGAGACCTCTACTAGAGTTTAGAGATGGATAGTAAGATGTCCATCATTGTCCCTGCTGTCATGGAGCTGGCAGTCACATAGGGGAGACCAGTACTGAACAAGTGTTTATAATAGAATGCGTACTCTGGGAATCACGGGGCAGGGAGACTGCAGTTACTGTGAAGTGACTAGGGCATGAATGACTAACAGGCCCTGATAGAATGTTACACAGAAAGGGAGGGCATGTCCCAAGGCCTGAGAATTAGAGAACATCAGATTTTTGAGGACCTGAATGATTTTCAACATCTCTGGAGCATTGAATTCATAGGTGAGAATGTTGAGAGACCAGGTTGGTAAGAGGCAGGGACCCCAATATGAAGACTCTCTCAGCCTTATCAGACTTCATATTGTTCTTATGGGCATGGGGCGGCCATTGAAATGGAGACATTGTGATTGCTGTCCAAAAGCCACACCTAGCATCTACTGAGTGTTGACTTTGTGCTTGACATTGTGATAAGTGTACTTCATGCATCATCTCAGTAAATATTCACAATAAGTTCTAGGGAAGTATTAGTCACTCAGTTGTGTCCAATTCTTCGGTACCCCATGGACTACAGCCAGCCAGGCTCCTCTGTCCATGAGATTATCCAGGCAAGAATACTGGAGTGGGTAGACATTTCCTTCTCCAGGGGATCTTCCTAATCCAGGGATTGAACCTAGGTCTCCTGCATTTCAAGCAGGCTCTTCACCACCTGAGCCACCAGGGAAACCTGGGTACTATTTCATTGTCCCCACTCCATAAGTGAGAAAAATGAAGGTTGCAGCATGGAAGAAACTTGCTCAGAGTCACTCAGTTAATAAGGGATTGTGCCAAGATTGAGGCAGAAATAGTCTAAAGCTATACTCAGTCCATAGCCTAGACTCCATGAAAACTAGATGAAACTAGATTGGAGATCAAGGCTGGAGGCTAACTATCAGAAGGGACTAGGTGTACAGTCACACTTCCTAAGGCTACAATCTTAGCTTCTACTGCAAATCATTTTGGAGGTCCTACCTCCAAACTTGCATCACGGTGCTCATTTGTGACAGTTGACCTTTCCTGTAGACTCCACTTGTTCATTTTTAAAGGGGAGTTGTTGTGTCCACGCTACCAGTCAAACAACACTCCTGTCTGGCTCTGTAGACCTGAGTTTTCTGACCTGTGGGTCACGGGGAGCTCTGACAGATACTAGGAGGGTATGGCACTCCCAACACCAGCCCCTCTTATGCTGAGCATGTATAGTACCCAATAATCTAGAAAAGAGGGACTATGGGAAGGGGAAGAAGCCCTGATGCTGGTACTTTTGTAAAAATCCCTTCTGCTCTTGTTTTAGGGTTCATTTGTTCCCTGGGTACAGTTAATGATGGTAGTGGGTCAAATGTCATGACACTCAGGATCAGTTGGCTCCTTGGATCAATACGAATCAGTTTTCTTTGCTTCAGCAGCTACTACAACAGGGCTGACCCTTGATGCATAGTCTGAGTTAAAACTCTGGGGGCGCCCTCTGCATGCAGTCTCCACTGTTGACTACTGTGCGGATAGCTAAGCCAGCACCAGGCAGCGTGGTGTCAAGATGCCAAATCCTGTTGTTACTATTTTTGACAGCAGCAGTAACTTACCACCAAACTTTGGAATCAAAGGGCCAGGAAGGCCCATGTTCTCATCCACATCTGGTACTGCTGCTAAAACCAGCTCTGTTTTGTCTGCATTGACAGCATACTGAAAATATCCAAGCCTCCACAAAACAGAAAATCTGACAAGTAAAAATACCTCAGTAATGTACAAAGAGTTGAGGTAATGGGTTTATTCATTGTAAAAGCAGCTGGTTTTCCTTGTTAATGTTTGTTTGGTTTAAAACAAGGGAAGATCCCTGTTGCCAAAGGAACGGATGGAATACACTGTACTTTCTTCTCTTTGAGCCCTCTCTCTTCTAATGGAGGCAAATTGTCAGTGAGTCTGCCAAGAGCCCTAATCTTCTTTGTCTGGATAATGTGTTACATGGAGTTTAAAATTCTGGGATACAGCCTTTATCACATGCTTGTCTTTGTGGGAGGACCAACCCTCCACCTTCCCGACATGAATTTTATGATGGAAAAATAAAAGCTCAGAATTTATCCTAATGGAATATTGTTTTATGCAGAATGCTGCCTTTTTTCTAGATGGAATCAGAATCATATTTTAAATTCATTAGATGTCCACTGAACCAAAAATTATTCTCAGTGAGCGTGTAGTGTTGACACTTTTCTATACTACTGCGTGAAATGAGAATCTGTCCTGTGGTGGGGAGGAGAAAAGAGAGTATCAATTTGGTTTTTACCACAAAACTAGTAAGAAATGAGACATTCAGTGACTTGTGTCTTTTACTTTGTGAATTTTGTATAAGCCACAAACACACAACTATGAAAATGCACGGTGAAATTTGAGCTCTAAAGAAGGAATAGAACTGAAAGGGGTTTGTGATATCATCATTGGTGTTTTGTTTTTGGTGATGGATGTTCTTGAGGAAAAAAATAGGTAAAGAGAGATGTATAAAAGAGAAGAACAAATATGACTCCATATTAGATCTGTTTCTTTAACTTTCATATTGTATTGCTTCTGATATTAACACAAGTTAATCACTAAAGGGATATTGCCTATAGCTTAATAATGGCCCATTTCCAGGAATCCTGCTTCCCGTTTTATAACTTTAAGTTAACTGCCTTTGTTATGAACATTAACAAGCAGCACTATTTACAATAGCCAGAACATAGCAGCAACCTAGATGTCCATTGATACATGAATGGATAAAGAGGTTGTGGTACATATATACAATGGAATATTACTCAGCCATAAAAAAGAATGAATGTGAGTCCAATGAACTGAGGTGGATGGGCCTAGAGCCTGTTATACCGAGTGAAGTAAGTGAGAAAGAGAAAAACAAGTACCATCTATTAATCCATATATATGGAATCTAGAAAATCAGGACAGATGAATCTATTTGCAAGGCAGGAATAGAGACGCAGACATAGAGAATGGGCTTGTGGACAAAGTGGGAGAAGGAAAGGGTGGAATCAGAGTTACACTAACATATACATCCTAGCATGTGTAAAATAGCTAGTGGGAAGCTGCCGTATACCACAAGGAGCTCAGCTCAGCGCTCTGTGATGACCTAGAGGGGTGGGTTGGAGTGGGGAGACAGGCTCAAGACGGAGGAGATACATATGTAGTTATGGCTGATTCATGTTGTTGTATACCAGAAACCAACACAGATTGTAAAAGAGTTATCCTCAATTAAAAATAAATAAAAAAATAAAAATGTGCACACAGCTTGACATAAGGGGAAAAAATAAATAAAATGCCTTTGTTTAGCTCAAAGGAAACATCCTGACCACCTATAAATGGCTAACGGAAGAAAAAATTAACACATCCCCTTCAGAGTCTTGATTAGAACCAGGAAATATTTGCAACAACTTATCACCTTTTTTACTCTACTTTGTCACCTCTGTCTGTTTGCTCTATGAAAGAAACTAGCTTTCGAACTAGTTTGAAAGTTTGGATTTGGGGCGAGTTTCAGTAGCAGTCTTCAGCTATCAAGGTGCTCAGCTGAACCTATTGTACCACCTAAGCTTAAGGGGCTTCCCTTATAGCTCAGTTGGTAAAGAATCTGCCTGCAATGCAGGAATCTGCCTCCAAGGCAGGAGACCTGGGTTCAATCTGTGAGTCAGGAAGACCCCCTGGAGAAGGACTACCATTGAAGACTGCTATTGAAACTAGCCCCAAATCCAAACTTGGTGGCATTGGATTTTGGGGACACTAGCCCACCATCTTCTCAGTCTGCTGGCTTTCCCAATGAAAATCCCTATTCTTTGCCCCAGTGACTCATCTCTAACTGATTGGCCTGTTATGCAGAGAGCAGTAGGAGCGTGGACTTGGTAAGAGATGCAGTGAATACAAAGAAGAGAAGGGTCCCAAAGGCCCCAAAGCTGCAGAGATGGATCCCGCAGGATGAAGACTTCGTGATCACGACAGCTTTTCCAAATACAACACAACTTCATTTCTCATCTACATTTCCCATATTTCCCGGAACCGTGGGCTGTTTACAGAGTCAGGAGAATTTTTGCTTTGACATGAAGTAATCCTGTCCTTTGGGAGCCCCCAAAATTTAGCCAAGGTTTAAGAGAGTTCCAGAAACCACATTTTTGGTCCACTGTGGGTTTGTTTGCTTTCCTGTTGTGGGTGCTTATGTTGGAGGAAATAACAACACTGCTAGCATTTTTAAAGTTTTACTATATGGGAATGTTTTTTTTTCCCCCCTTATAAAATCAGTAGTGTTCTGAAAATCATGAAACTGCTTCAAAATGTTTTCTACTGTCATCAAAATCAGCCTGGCTCAAAATGTTATGGCATTTAAAATTAATTATACATCAGCAATATATTTCAAGATTATCTGGGACTGAAGAAAATAAGAATCAAAAAAGAACAAAACAAAATCCTGAGATGATTCTGCAAAGAGGATCACTTTTATTACTGTACCCATTTTTATTCAAATCATTTAAACCTAGGTGGTGGTAATGGTGGTTTAGTTGCTAAGTCATGTCCTACTCTTTCAATCCCGTGGACTATAGCCCACCAGGCTCCTCTGTCCATGAGATTTTCCAGGCAAGAATACTGGAGTGGGTTGCCATTTTCTTCTCCAAGGATCTTCCTGACTCACAAATCAAGCCCAGGTCTCCTTCATTGAAAGCAGATTCCTGCTTTGCAGGCAGATTCTTTACATACTGAGCTACAAGGGAAGCCCCTTAAGCCTAGGTAGTGCAACAATTTCTACTCAGCAACTTTACAGCTGAAGACTGCTTGGATTGAATAAATGTATGACTGAGTTCTGTGCCAGCAGTTCTAAAACCTGTTCCGGAGAGTTCTAGAAAGTTCCCGATCTCCAGGTTGGGGAAGGAGGTCCATGGTAGAATTAATTACAGACCTGGTCTCACAGGGGTCCAGTGAACTTCTCATTCTTCCTTTGAGACAGAAATTGGTAGTGGTTCTTCTCACATCTGGTGGCTCAGAGGTAAAGAATCTAAGAGTCAGTGCAGGAGATCTGGTTTTGATCTCTGTTTTCAGAAGACTCCCACCCCCCCACCCCGGAGAAGGAAATGGTTACCCACTCCAGTATTGTTGCTCAGAGAACTCCATGGACAGAGAGGCCTGGCAGGTCCCTGGGGTCACAAAGAGTCAACACCTCAAGCAATTAACACTTTCACATCTCACAAGGTAATAAATAGGCCAAGTCAATTAGCCAAATATAAGCCATCAGGGGAAGAAGGGTGGCTCTATCAGCAATGCCCTGAGGGTCCTGGAGAGACTTGCTAACTGCAGATGTGAATGGCTAAGCAAGTGGAAGACTGGAAAATGACCCTTGAGCAGACGCTCTGGGCTTCCAGGCTGTGAGATGGGAGATGACCATGGAGGATACGCTGAGTGAGAGGTGTCCATGGAAGGGGGCCTGGGTATGGGCCACTGCTGGCAGAGTGTCCTCGCAAGTCCCCCTGCCCTGTTCCTGGGAGGTGAGGTGCCCACTGCCGAGCTGGGCGAGAAGCCGCACACAGGTGCAGCCCTCCCCTCCGAGGCTACAGCCGGGCAGGAAGACAGGCTCCCAGATGCCTAACCACAGCCCACGGATCCAGAGCACCCTGGGCGATCACAGTGGGGCCCCACGGGGCTCACCTCCCGTTCGGGACATGTTATTTGGGGGGCGGGGTGCTTTATTCATTCTTCTTTTCAGTCACAGCACCACACAGGGGATGAATTATTTCACTCACGAGGGAAAGAAAAAAAAACATGTATGTTCACGCATGTGAGTGCATTGTGGTATGAGTGCCAACATCCACTACATGGAACAACATAGGCATTCTTGTGAGCTTTTTATGTTTCTCTTGAGGTTTCTAGGGGCCCAGGACTCCTGGTTTTCTTTGCCTCTGTATCACTAAAGCCTAACATTAAGAACGGAAGCATAGACGAGAGAGAGGGGGGATGGAGGGGGAGAGGAGGTGAGAAGGACCAATGAACACAGCCGCTCCCACCTCTGCAGTTACCGGTCAGTCTGAGCGTTTGTCCACAATCTCACGATGCCCCTTGTCCATCTTTCCTTCTCCCCAGTTCCTGGAATTGCCAGGGTCCTAGCTGAGGTAGATAACGCAGGCAGAGATGATCATTCATACTTTCCCAACAGCTCCAAATTAGATGTGGCCGAGTTTCCTGGTACCTCCCTCCTCTTAACGCCCGCCTGTGTGGACACTGGTTCTCAGCCCACACACGAGGCCGTGGAGCCTCCCCTGGTGGGGGCCCACCTCTTCTCTGTCCCCAAGGCACTTGGAAAGCCAGGTGTGGGTATGAATTTCCAGCAAGGCCAGGGAAGCAAGAAAGAGAGCAACCGAGATGTTGAGATTAAAAATAGGATAAACAGGAACTGAAAGGTCTGGGTTTCTATTTCTTTTCTGGTTCACTTTGTTTTCACAATTCCCCCAGTGAACTATGGTAGTCAGAAGTTCTCTCAATGAAGAAGTCAGTTGTCATCTGGGATAAGAAAATAAGACTTCTCGGACATGAATATGTCAAATTCCCCAGGCCCTCCTCCTGAGAACCTGTTCATTCATAGCACTTATGAGAATAATCCACTGGATGGAAAAAGTATCAGCTTGAGGCTTTGCTCAGAAAAGCCTTCAAGCTTTTTCTTTCCAGGACCTTGATGGTCTCAAATTGACAATGTCATAGATGTAAGAATATCTAGGACACACAGACAGCCAGCAAGCCTCATGCGTTGAGTTCTCACTATAAGGGTCAGCCCTAGACGGGCAGCTGTGGAATAAGCAAGCACAGCAGCCCTGCCTAGAGATGACCAGGTTTCCACATCCAGGCACCCACGTCCCCTGTGTCACTTGCCTAGAATCTTTTTCAGACCAACCCAAGAGAAAAGGCTGGACTTCCCAGATCCACCTGCCAGGGCAGGAGACACAGATTCAGTCCCTGACTCTGGAAGATCCTCTGGGGGTGGAAAACATGGCAATCTACTGCACGACTCTTGCCCGGAGAACCCCATGGGCAGAGGAGCCTGGCAGGCTATGGTCCGTGGGGTCGCAAAGAGTCAGACACAACTCAGCAACCAAAGAGCAGAAAGAGAAGAGGTTTGCAAGCCTGTGTGTGTGGATCCCTGCGATCGACAGCCAGACCCTCATTCATCACAACTCTGCTTCCTAAAAGTATAACTCCAGGCATGTAAAGCGCCTTATAAATCAAAAGACCCCAGAGCTCCACTAGCCCGAAACAGTAGACAGTGGGAGGCGCCTGTGTTGTCTGAATGAAACGCCCACTCAGCCAGCTGCAGGCTATCTAAAGCAAACATCCCCCTGTCATGGCCACTTGCCCAGAAACCAGCAGCTGAGCTAGCCTCCCAGGGCGGGAAGGAAAGGCCGTCGGCTCTGAGCAGAGGGGCCCACGGATGGATGGATGGACGGATGGATGGTAGAGGCGGGGAGATCTCAGGCCCTGTGTCCCGGTGCCGCCAATCAAAGTGGATGCTGCGGTCATGACTGATACGCAACATGGACCGTCTAACTGCTAAGTCGATGTTTATTATATTCTTTGGAGCAGGGACTCTTCTGAACTTCCTGTGATCAAAAACGCTTGTTAATCGTTCTTATTTAAAGCCAGATCTCCCAACATACAACTTTGTTACACATGGACTGAATTAAAAGCAGGAGATTGTTTTTGTCTCCAGAACTCAGCTAATGCCAAAACAAATGTACATTAAAATGCTGGAACTTTTTTTCCCCCCTTTTATCTATTCTTTTTTTTTTCTTCCCCTACAGGAGGCAGTGAAACATAGGAAAGAAAAATGAATATGCTGGAGCAAGACCCTCAGGATGACTGGCAGGGAATTTCGATTCTGTCTAGGCAGAAGTGCTAGATTACAACAGGAATCATTAAATTGTTGTGTTGCTTTTACCTTTTTCCCTGCTGGTTTTCTAGGTGTAGCTTTACAATATGTGTCAATGGCTGGGAAAGGCCTCTTCAGAGTGGCTATTTTCTTGCTTAAATTAAATGTTTTAGATGCATTTCCTCTAGATGCCCCACTTCTTGCAGAAAAATATTCAGAATGTGTTTTTGATTAAATAGTACCTTAGAAAAGCTCATGCATCTTGAAGGGTTGCCAGATAAAATATAGGTTATTCAGCTAAAATTTAAATTTAAGATTTTTTTTTTTTGATGTCCAGGTAAACTATGAATAATGAAATGTTGCACAGGGTATAGATATACTAAAATGTCACCCATGTTGATCTGAAATTCAAATTTGAATGTCCTGAATTTTTGTTTGTAAAATTTGGCAAGACAGCCTATTCATCCACAGGGTTCTGTGAGCCTGTAGAGAGGTCAAACATGTGTGCATGCTCTGTTGTGGCCAACTCTTTGTGACCCCATGGGTATAGCCCTCCAGGCTCCTCTGTCCATGGGATTCTCCAGGCAAGAATACTGGAGAGGGTTGCCATTTACTCCTCCAGGGGCTCTTCCCAATCCAGGAATCAAACCCACATCTCCTGTGTCTCCTGCATTGACAGGCTCTTTCTTAACCAGTGAGCCACCTGGGAAGTCCCCTGAACACGTTCTAGATAGTAATTATTCTAAACACTGGGACAGCTTTTTCATTTCTATATTGCTACTCATACCAGGTACCTAGAAATGGTCAACTAACCTTATATTGCCAATTTGTCATCAGGTCACATGTCAAGTCGCAATGAGTATATGAAGACTATTCCAACATGTTTCCTAATAAGCTCAAGCCCTTTAGATTTGAAGGGGGAAAAAGAGAATTTTAGCACAACTTGTAAAGGCACCGGGTAATTAATTAGAACGCCTTGAGTGTGGAAGAGGGTGTTGATGCTTCTGCGTTTGAAGCTGATTCAAGGCCAGGAGTGCCTGCTATTTGCAGGATATTTTTAATAGAAGATTTTTTTTCCTTAATTAGTTCTAAATTTGCCATTTTCTGGAAGTAAAGAACTGAAGAGCATATAGGCAGTCTAGGACTTCTGACCTTCCTTTCAAATCTCAAGTGCCAAAGTCAACGGAGCCTGATCTGAGTTTGAAAACATTCCCAGGTTCTGCACACAAGGTCTAAAATTAAACTTAATTATCATCGCTTCATGATGCTCTGTTAGAGGAAAGTCTGTGAGTCAACAGGAGGCATCCTGCTCAACTTTTGCTCATCACCTTCAAAGTGGTCCAGCCAAGAACGGCTAGTGACGCCACCACCCGCATGTGAACAAGGACGGTGCATATGTGACCCCATAGCTTCACTTTAGACATACATTTGCTCAAACACCAAAAGCAACAGAATGATTTTCTTGACTTACTATTGGAGGCACCTTTTTGTATTTTAAAAACATCCTTCCTCATACTACCGGAGACCCTGCTGTTTGTTCACTCAAAACACCTCCTGGGAAACTCTGAGAAAAGCTTTATTTAGAAGCAAATGAGCCTGTGAGTCATGCAACTTTTCGCTTGTGTTTTTCTTCTTGAGTTCTCTGGCTTCCATAAACATTTATATGAAGACAGGATATTTTACTGCGTTTCAAAAGTCCATCTGCCACAGCTGCTTCTTCCCTACCTGAAGTCATCAACTTCCATGAAAAGAAAATATCTGGTTTTCTTTCAAATGCTGAGAAAGACAAAAAAGAAAAAAAAAAAAAATGACCCTTGAGCAGACTTACCTCTCCAACGAGCATTTCTCAGCATCCCTCTATAAAGCAGTAGTGCTTGTATAACGCTGGAATCAGCCCAGCGGTGGGAGGCACAGTTTTATAAGATGAACATTATTCCAAGGCAAAGAAATCACCAAAGATGATGTCCCTTTCATGAGGCAGTGGAAACATCATTTCTTTTCTTTTGGAAGAGATTGAGGAGAGTGACAGGCTGTGTAAAAAGCACAGATTGATTTCCCGATCACATTTTCCTTTTAAGTTTTTCAGGTGCTTCATTTCAGCTCAAAAGTAGCCGCTTGCTAAAAGTAACACATTCTCCAGGTCTAAGGATCCTGCTTTGATTTAGTGTATCCCTTCTTGGCTCCAGAGTAGGTTTATGGGCTCTTAGATATTTTGATTAAAAGATTTCATTTGTGATCTAGAATATTACTTCTTTTGTATCAGCTTCAGTCCTCTTTAACAGCAGTTTTGCCAATATTTCCTTGTTTAAAAATAAAACCAAACGATAACAAAAATTCTTTATTGTTGTTTTTCCTCCAGCACAGAATTGTCCACTTTCTTTTCAGATACTTTGCCTTTCATGTTTCTATTACTCCTTTTCTCCAGTGTATGCACAGGTGCTGTTGAATTTCCCCTGGATGTTGCTTAGACACTGAAAGAACTCGGTTTAAAGCTTATTTTCTCAACTATATCAATACCAAGCAGATGTTAGTGGCAATACCTTGTTTCAGATGTAGAGAATAGACCATACACATCCTTGTACATCATTCACTGGGTCTACAACCTGAATCCAGAAAGAGAAGGAAGGCAGTGTGATGCTGTGATGGAAAATAGATGCTCCAGAGCCAGGACACCTGGATTCAGACCTCAGCTCCACCACTTACTAGCTGTGCAAGCTTCAGAAATTGATCTAGTTGCTTGAAACCTCAGTTTCTCCATCTGCAAAATGGGGGTAAAAGTGGTACCTCCCACTTCACTTGGTTGTCATGAGTATTAAAGAAACTGGCTTTGGTACTCAGAAGAGTTATTTGTCCCATAGTAGGTGCTGTCAAATATTGCTGTTATTATCATTGAAAGGTTAGGACTATGGGCAGATACTCAAAGGGCTGGACATGGAAATTTTGGACATTGTGAATGATAAAATATGTTTGTTGGAGAAATATGTGCTGAGCACTTACTCTGTGTTGGGAACTGTGCTAGGTGCAAGGATATAAAAATCCAAAGTTACAGCATGCGCCCTAAAGTAGTTTAGTATTGAAAGAAAGTTGAAGGAGAGCAAGGCCATTGGAGTCAGAAAGCTCTGAGCTTGAGCCAAGCTCCATCAATAGAAACGGCCTTAGCAAATGACTTCTCTCTCTTGTAAAATGGAGATACTATTACCCCATTAGGTTGCTGTGAATAAAAATATGGACTACAGAGTACGTACATGGTGAAAGTGAAAGCGTTAGTCACTCAGCTGTGTCCGACTCTTTGACTCCATGGACTGTAGCCCGCTAGGCTCCTCTGTCCATGGAATTCTCCAGGCAAGAACACTAGATTGGGTAGCCATTCCCTTCTCCAAGAGATTTTCCCTACCCAGGGATCAAACCTTGGTCTTCTGCATTGCAGGCAGATTTTTTTACCCTCTGAGCCACCAGTAAAGTCCCTGTATGTGGTGAGGCTCAATAAATAAATGATGATGCATATTATGCATGCATATGTTGGTTTCTGTATCTACGTGTTTAGAGAGGGAAAGAAGATGATGGTACAAGATTACAGTCACGCTGGTAGGTTTGGCCCAGGTGAGGTTGGAGGTCATATTCTGCCTGGAGAAGTCTAGTCATGGGGTGGAGGGTGGCAGAAGCAAGGACAACTGGGTCTACTCTTTCAGGAGAGCAGACATGTCCTAGGGAGACACCAGAATCCACAAAGGCTTAGGGGCCAGAGGGACCGATGGGTCTGGGAGATACCATGGGTTTAGTGTTGTGAAACAAAATGCAAGGCGGAGAGGTGGTGGGACTGACGCCACCCAGAGAGGCAGGGACTAGCTCACGTCTTTGTCAAAATGTCAGTATCTCAAATAGATTTCCTTGATCCCCCTATTTAAACAATCCCTTCCCCCTCATTTCCTAGAATCCTGCTTGGCTTTGTTGTTCTCAAAGTCATCTTTTATACCTTTTCCACAAGTCATCTTCCAAACACACATATCCATATATGTGTATGTGTCTCACACAAATACACCACACACATACACACACACATGACTTATTTTGTCTATTATCTGTCTCTCCTTGTTAGAATGAAACCTCCATGTGAGCGTGAACATTGTATCTCCAGCACCTAGATTGATACCCAACACACAATAGGTGCTCAATAAATAGAAAGGAATGAGGGTAGTGAATGCAAAGCTTTCTCTGATGGGGCAAAAATGTGAATTTACCCTTTGGCCAGAGAAACCTTGAGAGTTCTAAGCAAGGGGCAATGTGGTCATATTTTCCTTGTGGAAAGAACGACTGTGATTATCATTGAGGGTGAACTGTTGAGAATTTCTTCCAGCAATCTGAGCTGGCCGGACCAGATCCAGACCCATGGAGGGAAGAAGCTGAGGACCAGCAGAGAGACTTGGGAGGCACTGTGGGCAGAACTAGATGACAGGTAAGGGGGACAAAAGAAGAGCGAACAGGTCAGGTCTCCTCAGGTCTCTGCCTTGAGCAAATGAGCTTTATTCACTGAGACAGTGAAAGAATATGTCAGTGAATTAAAGAAAAATAATAATAATATTCTCACTCCAAGAAGGATCAAGGATATCAGAGCTGCTCAGCATTGACGACTGATTGATTGAAAACATAAAGAAATGAGCTGGTCAGATCCTATTATTATTAAACCCATAGCTTCCTGCTTGTGTTCCAAGCTGAAATCACAGGCTGAAAACAACATTGCCGGGAGAAAGATCAATAATCTCAGATAAGCAGATGACACCACCCTTATGGCAGAAAGCAAAGAAGAACTAAAGAACTTCTGGATGAAGGTGAAAGAGGAGAGTGAAAAAGCTGGCTTAAAACTCCACATTCAGAAAACTAAGATTATGGCATCTGGTCCCATTACTTCATGGCAAATAAATGGCAAAAAAAAAAAAAAGACTTTCTTTTCTTAGGCTCCAAAATCAATGTGGATGGTGACTGTAGCCATGAAATTAAAAGATGCTTGCTCCTTGGAAGAAAAGCTATGACAAACCTAGACTGCATATTAAAAAGCAAAGACATTACTTTGCTGACAAATGTCTGTATAGTCAAGGCTATGGTTTTCCCAGTAGTCATGAGTGGATGTGAGAGGTGGACCATAAATAAAGCTGAGCACTGAAGAATCGATGCTTTTGAACTATGTTGTTGGAGAAGACTCTTAGAGTTCCTTGGACTGCAAAATCAAATCAGTCAATTCTAAAGGAGATCAATCCTGAATATTCATTGAAGGGACTGATGTTGAGGCTGAAGCTCCAATACTTTGGCCACCTGATGCAAAGAGCTGACTCATTGGAAAAGACCCTGATGCTGGGAAAGATTGAAGGCAGGAGGAGAAGGGGGCAACAGAGGACGAGAGGGTTGGATGGCATCACCGACTCAATGGACATGGGTTTGAATAAGCTCTGGGAGGTGGTGAAGAACAGGGAAGCCGGGCGTGCTGTAGTTCATGGGGTTGCAAAGAGTCAGATATGACTGAGCGCCTGAACTAAATGGCTTCCTGAATTCCTTGTGGCTTCAGAAAGATGAGACTTGAGAAAATGTCTTTCTTAACAGCAATGGGAAAAATTCAGCAACAGATATCTGTAAAGAGTCAGTGACATCCTAAAACACAGTATTTCACTTGATAATATTGTTATTTACTTTAACAAGTTTGCTCTGCATGCACAAAGCTTTCCTCCACAGCTATGAGCACTGTATTCAGTCTCTATTGATTGGCAGCCATGAAGCAAACTGAGGAATCAGTGAGGCAATGAGATAAAATCCAAAAAGTTTCCATCAGAACTTTTCTCCAAATGCACTTCTTGGAGGCAGAGGTGGCAGACCAGTGAAGTCGCTCAGTCGTGTCCGACTCTTTGCAGTCCCATGGACTGTAGCCTACCAGGCTCCTCCATCCATGGAATTTTCCAGGCCAGAGTACTGGAGTAGGTTGCCATTGTTGCCAAACACTCATGATGACCCAGCCACACAGCTTCCATGGGTAAATCTATGGCGACATTATCATCTTCCAGTCCTGGCTTGAACTAAATTCCTGGCCAGGTTGTTGAGTAACTTCTACTTTCTGAGGATGGGTAGGATACCAGGAGGCCATGTGTTCGGTGTGGCTGGATGCCGCCCTTCAGCAATCTTTCGAGCCCTGAGATTCATTAATTCTAGTCAACGACACAGTAGTGATCCACCCCAGGCTGGCCTGACAGACACCATTAGGATGAGTCCAGTGTATAGTGCTGTCTCCTGGTGACTGGGGCATCTTAGGAACCAGCTGCTATCTAGAGCAATGGGGCCTTCTCCACGTGTGAGGGGAGAATGGACATTTCAACCGTTAGTTCTCTCACCCATAAAATGAAGATGAGAACACTGTATTGAGAAAATTAAATGGAATAAGACCATCCAGCTTTAGCATGATACCTAAATGGGCAGGTTGCACAATCAATGGTTATCAAGGTTGTGGTCCTGATGGTGTTCCATCTTACCTTTACTTCAGAGATGCTGAAACACATGCAGATTCTAAAGGGAGATATGTAGAAACAGGTTCATAAGTGAAGAAAGTGGAAAAAATGAAAAACTGCTTTGCTGATTATGAAGATAATTTGAGTCTCCTGAAAGGACTTGGTCATTATTCAAAACTGACACCTCTAACTGAATATAAATTTCTGAATTTATATAAATAACTAAATATAAATTTGTTTATAAATGACACATAAAAGCCAATTCAGCATTTTTAGGACTTAGTATCTACTATTATTGTTAATATTTGTAAAATGCTGTTTTGTTAGAACTGGTGTTTTTCCAACTTCTAAGTTGTATTTTTTAAAGTTTACTTTATTCCTAAATATGATTTTCATACACAATAAAATTTTTTTTTCTTTTTAAAAACACATCCTTAATTTTGCAGTGGAAATCAGTGAAATATCTGGTCATTTTTTTCAGAAGCTCACTTATGCAAAATTTGAGAAGTTCCAAATTTAGTGGTAGATTTCACTAAAAGACTTATCAACATCTAGTGTTTCTTTGATCTTTCTCTCAAGTCAACTTTGCTAAGACTCAATATTTTAAAAGAAATCATATATATATATATATTTCTATTTATAGCTTTTAAAAGTCTATATTTTGTTTAGGTGATTAATTTACAACTTCCAAAAAACATTTTTCCTCCCAGCAGTTTTTTCGGGGTTGTTTTCTTTTTCTTTTTTTTTTTTTCAGGGTTGTTTTCTTATGTGTCACTTCTCTTTCCCTTTGTATTATCATGTACCTTTTATAATTCAACCCCAAATCATGCATCAGACTTTGGCTATTCACTGTGTACTGTCACACGATGTAAATCTAGAATTCACTGTGGTCAGAATAATATTTTATTCCTCTCTTTTCCTCCTTTCTCCAGTTCCCCACAGAATCCAGAAGAATGATGTGTACTAGAAATTTTCAAATGGAGATCAAGTTGTTGGAAGACACTCTTCTCCTCTTATTTCATTCCATTTGAATCTATGACGGTTGAAGTTTTCCATGTTCTTAAACTGACTCAACAAATGTCCCCTGGGGTATTTCCATCCTCTCACCATTAGTTCACTTTCTTTGCTTATTCATTTCCAGTTGCTTCGTGAACTGAGCCAGGGTATCAGAGATTAATGACTCAGTGCTATTTCAGGAATCCCCAGCATTTTTCCCATGCTGACTCACCTAACAGTTTTCTATGCTCACCTGTTGGGAGCATGGCTGTGGCCGAAAACATGTGGCTCTGGGTGGTCAGAAGGCTCCTGAGACTTACATCCAGTTGAAAAATTGTGATCTGAACAAAGTTCTTTTGCCTGTTTTTCCTTTGGCATCATCTTTTCCTTGAGTGAGTTCCTTGAGGATAAGAGAGGGCTTTGTCTTAGTCATCTTTGAATCACCAGTGACTACCCATAGTACCTGGAGCACAATAAAACATCTCATCTGGGCTCAAGAAATATTTATTGAATGATGGAATAATGTAATCTCAAGAAATCTTTAAGGCAGTTAATTTTGTGAATTCCTATGATTGCAAATATGGGAAAAACCATTTTAAGAAGATGGAGACTTAAGACAATATTTGAGAATGTATTCAAAAGTACTTAGAGGGGAGGGATAAATTAGGAGTTCGGGATTAACAGATACACACTAATATATATTGAATAGGTAGTTAACAAGGATTTGCCATATAGCACAAGAAATTATACTCAATATGTTCTAATGATCTATAAGGGAAAGGGATCTGAAAAATAGATATATATGTATGTATAACTGAATCACTTTATGGTACACCTGAAACTAACTCAACATTGTAAATCAACTATACTTTAATTCTTTTTAAAAAGTATTTCAATTTCTGGGATTTCCTGTAAGGATGAGTATGACCAGAAAGTCATAAAATACCCAAAAAAGAGTTAAAGCTAGGATTTCCTCACCATGGAGCCTGGTGAGCTTTCTCAAGCCCATCTTTCTTATGCCCCTCTTATTTCTTTCTGCTTTTAGCCCTAAATCCAACTCTCTATTCATTCTAACATCTTTCTCCAAATATAAGACATGAGTTCCATGAAATAAGAGTACGTGTGTTCAGGAGCCCCCAAGACCATTCCCAGGGGAGATGATTCACCAGAAAGACCCATGAAAGCCAGTGTGTAGTCATACTTATGGCTACAAGATATTACAGTGAAAGGATATCCAGAAAAATCAGCAAAGGGAAAAGATGAAAGAAGTAAAGTCCAGAAAAACCAGGCACAAATATCTACAAGTCTTCTTTCACGAGTCACACAGCCAGGCATAGTACCTCCACCATCAAACTGCGACAACACACGTGAATTGTCTACCAAGGAAGACGGTTAGAGACTCAGGACTTTTACTGGGAGTTCGTCACATAGGTACTCTTTCCCCAGCACCTAATAAAATTCCAGACTCTCAAAAGGGAAAGCATAAATCACATTATGTGTATAAATAGGTTAGGCACAGTAAACTGTTCTTATCAGTTGGAGAATGAGGAAAACATTACTGAAATGCAAGCTTCCGGATGTCAGCCAAGGGCCAGCCTTGCAGGAAGGCCTTTCTAAATCCTTTCTAGGTCAGGTATATTGCTTCTTTTCTGCACACATGTGCACACCAAATCCATCCTCTTTCCCAACTTTGGAAGACTGCACCGTCGCGGTGCCAGTTCTGTATGTAAATTTGAAGCCCATTGCAATAGAGGCCAGGAATGAGCCATCCACAGGGGAATTGACATCCTACATCAGACACTTGAAATCACAAGTGCGGCTAAGATAACCCAGGAGTGACTTCTGGGCAATAATATCTCATTGGTAAGCGGAAGGAATGGTGTCTAATAAAGAGATGGAAAAGGTAGAAAGAGAACCAGGAGAGTGCAAAATCATGGAAACAAAGGAAGCAAAAAGCTCCGTGGGTGTGAACTTGCAGAACTTCTTCTGAATCTCAGTGAGAAACTTCAGGCTCCTCTGCGTGCCTCACAAAGCCCTCCATCGGCTCTGGGTGGACTTCTCCAATCTCTTCTTCACTCTTTCCTAATTAGCAAAGCCAGAGTCTCAGAAAGCCTGGAAATTAAGGACCTAACTTTTTAATGAACTTTTTATTAGAGTTTTCAGTAAGAAGATTACTGGTTACTCACTAAGAGAGCTATTGCAATAGAAGGTGATCAGAGGAACCAGACTTCAAAGGACCAAGGAAAGAACGGATGGTAAAGGAGAAAAGAGCATATTGGAAATGCATGCTGATTGAAGATGCAGAGACAAGATGGGAGTAGATAGAACAAGCTGGTGGCGAGATGAAAGCCCAACCCAGGAAGAAGTGCTTAAATTGGGAAAATCTCAAGCCCATTAGTAGTCTGAATCCAGTAAGTCCCTTCTTTATGAACCTTCAAGTTAGGAACTTCCAAAGATACGAATGTGTGTCCCATCAACATCAGGTGTAACTGAAATTTCAGCTTGCCCTCCATCTCCTGGGCTTCCCTGATAGCTCAGCTGGTAAAGAATATGCCTGCAGTGCAGGAGACCCTGGTTCAATCCCTGGGTCAGGAAGATCCCCTGGAGAAGGGATAGGCAATCAACTCCAATATTCTTGGGCTTCCCTTGTGGCTCAGCTGGTAAAGAATCAGCCTGCAATGTGGGAGACCTGGGTTCCATCCCTGGGTTGGGAAGATCCCCTGGAGAAGGGAAAGGCTACCTACTCCAGTGTTCTGGCCTGGAGAACTCCATGGCCTGTATAGTCTGTGGGGTCACAAAGAGTTGGACACAACTGAGAAACTTTCACTTTCACAGCATCTCATATTGCTGATGGTCCTTCAGCTCTGATTTCCCACCTCCTCTCCCTCCTACAGTCAATAACTTTTCTGGCTTATTCACTTGATGCCAGCCCCTGTATTCCAGCTTTTACACTATACTACTGTACTTTTCAAAGTGCTGTACTGGAAGATTGAAAATGTTTTCCTTATTTTTTGTGTTTGTGTTTATGTATTATATATGTGCTAAGTATTATAATCTATTGCAGTATAGTCATTTATAGCTGATTTTGTCAGTTATGTACCTAGGATAACATTGTTGGACTTATGAATGCACCCTTGGCACAAAATTTGTTTGTATGCAGGGGACTTACTCCACAAGATTCAACTGAGAGGACTTCAGAAATACAGGAGAGAGTAAGGATGATGAATGAAAAGGACGTGAGGGGAGAGGAAAGAGATGCCAATAAAGTTATAACCTGTGAACTTCAACAAGGAAAACAAGCCTCATGATTTGAAAAGGGAATCAGAACTAATCATAGATGCTACACATAGATATATTTGCAACAAGGTTATGGAACAAACTGTCTATTCTCCTCAATTTTCTATTAAAATGGCAAGTTTGACTACCAAACTTGAGGCATCTGTATGATAAATGGTTCTTAAGAAGAGGGATGGTTTCTAATATACATTGAATAGTGTCAAAAAATGTCTTGCCAAACAATAAGTAGGAGAACTGATTCATGATTGAAGATCTACTTGAGACATGAGATCATACATGCTCTTTAAAATCCTCCACCTTCACCACCAGGTCCAAGAAGGCAGCTGAAAGTGTTGATTCAATATTGTAGTTTTGTTTTGGGAAGCTAGAGGCTAGGGAAACTGAGAGTCCTAGTGACGTTAATGATCGGAGCCAAGAGAGCGAAGATAAGGAGAAACTGATCCTAAAAGAAAGCGAGGGCGTGGGAAGTCTAAAGAGCAGAGAGAGCAGAGCAGTGATAAAATCAAACCAGCTGGAGATTTTAAAGAGTAGGTTACTGTGTTGAAGAATTCAAGGATGGAGAGATCCGATGATTTAACCTTGAGAGAGAGTGCCTGAAAAGAAGTAGAAACGAAGATCACTGTAGATGTGGAAGTTAAGAAGCACAGGACAAGAAAAGCATAAGGATCCAAAGTCACTGAAAAGAATGGTGGATCTGTGAATTTAGAGGAAATAGGGAACTTTTTTTAGGTACCTGATTTTTCAGTGGATGCGTAGGTTTGGCTTAGGAAATGGCAGGCAACTAAGAACAAGAAGAAGTAGAAAAGGATAATGTGAGGAGAATTTAGCCTCAGTGAAGCAATGATAATCAGAGGATATTGGGATAAGGGTTTAGGAGCCTCAGTGAGAAGTAAAAAAGAATGTTTAACCCCATCTCTGACACCTACCATCTGAGCCACCACTGATGCTGAAGCAGAAGCCCCAATACTTTGGCCACCTGATGCCAACAGTCAACTCATTGGGAAAAACCCTGGTGCTGGGAAAGATTGAGAGAAAAAGGAGAAGGGGATGGCAGAGGGTGAGATGGTTGGATGGCATCACCGACTCAACGGACATGAGTCTGGGCAGATCAGGAGATAGTGAAGGACAGGAAGCCGGGTGTGCTGCAGTCCGTGGGGTCTCAAAGAGTCAGACATGACTTGGTGACAGAACGACAGCTGATACCTACATCCTTGAAAAGTAATCAGCATTCTCTCTAGGGGCTGCCAAGTAGTGGTATAATGTTCAAAGAGAAAATAAACCACTCAACTAAATTGAAGTCTTATTTTACCCTTGAAGCCCTTAACATTGTCTTCATTATCATATGAATTAACCATCTATAGATATCATGACCTCTCTTTAGCAGATTTCGTAATTATGTCAGAAGCTTTCAACAACAATCAGTATATATTTGTATTCAAGTCAACAAGGTATAGATAAGCTTCCATTTATGAGATCTATTTATTTTTTAAGAATGAATCATAAGTTTCCTTTACCGAACTCTGCCAACTAGTTTCAAACAAGTTTTCAAGACTGGGTTTTAGTAAAAACATACATTTCATGAAACTTTGCCTAAGATTGTATCTAATTGTCATGGTTTTGAGACGAGTACTTTAGTGTGTTGGTAATTTTATTCTGGAAAAAAATTTCAGATGCTATAAATAGCATAAAGTCTGTTGTTAGCAATAGCAATCTAATAAATATTAAAATCTGGTTGTCATGTAAGATTAATGAGTGATTATTTAGGACTGAACACATGTTAAAACTATTTGGCCACAAAGTAGCCCATTAAAATAGTGATGATATGAAACCAGATATAATCCAGAAGCAGTTCAAACATGGAAATACTTAATCTGTCCATCATTTTAAAGCTCTTATTCAATATTCATAATTCAAAATTCTCATGTTTTATGCAGAAATCAGCAATTTGGCAAATCCTATATGAGAGAACTAAATAGTTTCTGTCTCAAAATTATTCCCTGAAATATTTTTTAAAAGTGTTATTCTAGAAGAGCAATGATCAGTGTAAGAAATGTAGTAACTGACAGGTATTTTCCTCTTGCAAGCATTATTATTTCTGTTGAACATATGGAGCCATTTAGAAACTATTTCAGTCTCTCTAGAAGCTATATGATACAGTTGTAAGAGATAACAAAAATAATAAAAAAAAATAATCATAGTTGCTAAAATTTTTTGCATTTATTATGTCCCTGGCATGATAAATGGATTTATTTGGATTATTTAATTATGATCAAAACAACTCCCATAAGACAAATACTATTTATTTTTCCATTTTTAAAATGAAGTAACTGAAGCTGAGAAGGTTGAGAAATCTTATTCACAAAGCTGTTAAAGATCGGGCTGGGATCTGAACCCAAGTCTGGCTCTGTTCTATACATCTGTCCATTTACACGAGCCCAGAAGTCTGACTGCCATGGACAGACCCTCACACAAGGAGAGCCAACAAATCTGCTCACCCAGCCTCTCTTTCAAGTCCATTACCCAAACACTCAAGCTGCAGATCAACCTTCCTTGAAAGGCAGAGAGCATGAGGACGTTTCTAATTCATTAATGGATTATGTTTGGGGGTGGCATATTTTTAATGATTGGTTTGTCTTTCTAAACATCAGGCAATATTAACAGTTGAAAGAAACTTAGAGTTCTGGAGCTCAGCTCCTCATTCGATGCAGGGCTCTCTTTCCCTTTCCTGGCCCTTCTTACACTTTCAGAGATCTTCTTTGGAGTAAATATAGCTTCTTGGTAATGAAACTAGACTGTGATATTATCTTTCTTCAATATCTTGCTTAGTGTCCTCACTGTTGATTCCTGATGTGGCCCCTTCCTTTGAGCCTTCCAGACCCTGATGTTCGTAGTTCCTTGGAGCTGTTGCGTTTAGTGAGCATCGAGACCATTGCTATGGATCTACAGGCACAAGAAGACTGTGAAAGGGATCACATTTTTTAATTTGAGCCTGTCTCAGTTAAGACAGCTTCACGTGCATGTTGAGACACTCTTTAAGACATTCAGAGATACGTGGGTCCAGGATCAGTTTGGTGGCTCATTGATATCACAGACTAGGGCTCTTTCTCTTTGTCTATGTGACATCCTCTGGTGATAAAATGGATGCAGCTATTCCAGCAATCACTACAGCAACATCTGACCATAAAAGAGGAACATGTCCTCCCAGGTAGTGCTTTGTAATTATGAAATAAAACCTTTCTCATAAGTCCTGCAGATGCCCTCCCCTCAGATCTTAGCCTATAATTTATCCTCATGATCTAGTTATAAATCTAACATCTAATATTTTCAGGTACTCTAGAGGAGTACCTGAAGTAGTACCTAGAGGAGGTGAGGTCTGTGAGCAGTGAGAGTATGGAGGGAGGAGAGAGTTGAATATAGCAACTTAGCTTGCTACTCTGATAGCTGTCCCATGCTTATACAGCCAGGAACAGAAACAAGAACTTCACGAGTACTCATATTTCCTCAGTTCGGTTCAGTTCAGTTCAGTTGCTCAGCTGTGTCCGATTCTTTGCAACCGCATGGACTGCAGCACGCCAGCCCTCCCTGTCCATCACCAGTTTACTCAAACCCTTATTTCCTAAGTCACTATTTTTCAGGCAAATAAGCAAACCCTGGGCTCTAGCTTAAATGGATTAGATCTGGACAAATGGATGTATTGATCTGACTCTAACTGGGCAGTCTCAATGAATTTTACCTGAGAGATGGATTAAATGAAAAAATATCCAGAGCACAGTCAAATGTTTCTCATATTTGACAAAAGCAACTGGCATCAGGTCAGTTGCCTTTACTACCAGTAGGGTTTCTTTTCTTTACTGTCTGTTTGTCAGACTCCAGGAGTAATCCTAATAAGGCTACCACCTTACCTACCTTCCTATAGGCCAGCTGGTCCATGACTGTCTGGTCAAAGTTTCACCTGACATAGATGAATATATCAGCAACGTTGTTGGGCTCTCCTGAACCAATCAAAATAAAATAATCCTCCATGAGGTTAAAAACTCAGCATAGAACATCTTTCTGTGAACTAGAACTTCATGTGACCTTTACCAGGTTGAGATAAGCATCAGCAGCCAGGAGACAATGACTCATTTCTAAATAAGCAAGGATAATTTTCACACCTGTCCTTGAAAAACTTTGCCCTGGGAATTTAGAGTCCCAGCGAAATGACAATCTGTCTAAGTCTTCAGAGGAAGCGAGGTCACACTTGTAGGATGACCCTGAAAGAAGGGGAGCTACACATTATGGCCGAACTCCACAGCTACCATTGCTGGCAAGGATGTTCATGTGAACCCTCAAATACCCTCTTGATAGAAGATGATGCTAACTTGAAGATGAACTTTAAAAATGAAATTTCACCTGAAATATCAGCACTAAGTCTATCTATCTATCTATCCATCCATCTATCTATCTAACTACCTATCTATCTATCTATAATCTGATATCTATCTACCTATCTATAAGCTATTATCTATCTATCAACCTATCATCTATCTAATCTATACATCTTTATAGATAGCTATATCACAATGGCTATTTGGAAAGTGTATTGTACTTATAAAATATTTAACACCCAAGCTGAAAAGTATGGATAAATGTTTAAACATCTCTTTTGTCTACATTTTTTAATGCTGATTTGTCTTTTAGAAAGTGTGAATGGTCCCTTTTAAAGTTGTTCCGGTATTTGAAGATTGACAGCTTAGCAATCTTTAGTTAATCATCAAACATCCGTTCAAACTCAAGGATGAAACAGAATTTTTGTGTGTGTTTGTGAGCAATTTTCCTGAAAGCCACTTGAATTCCTTTTTTTTTTTTTTCGGTAGTCTCTTTCACTATTAGCAAACATTTAGATGTATTCCAGCTTATGAAACTTTCAACTGTGAAATTAACCTATCCCCAGTCCCCTTTGAGTAACACCAGGTGCTTCATACATTTTCCTCCTACCCACAGCAAGAATCCCTTAGGAGAGAAGGGAGGAAGTAAGATTTTTGACATTTGTGTTGTGAAAAAGTGTCAATAGACAATTCAAAAGTGACCAGAGGCATGCTACTAAAACCCATTGAAAATGATCTAATAAACCCTAACTTTTTACATGTAATACAAGACTCATCTCCCTCTCTTGCTTAAAACAAAAAGCTCCCCCCTTTCTCCTATTTAAACAACAGCTATCAAAGATTTCACGATTGTCCCATTGGACACAGTTCAAACAATACAGGCAGGAAAGAATGCACAGCTGTCAAGGAACCAGCCCCGTCAGAAGTGCCCCCAGACAAATCACTGTACATCATCGGCTGGTTTTAATTAACAACAGACTCTGAGCTGTTTTTTCTCCACTCCCACCTCCCCCCACTTCGGTAACTTTAAACAAAGTGATTTGTAATGTTCTGTCTTATATAGCATCTACCCTAGTGGAAATGGAGGATGTTCATGGAAATAGCTGAGCCAAAGTTCAAAGCAGATTACAGCATCTAAAGGATACCTTGAGATTTTTATCTTGGCCCTTGAAGAAGAATGAGTTAAGTTCAGTCATTCTTACTCCTGAAGGGCTGAATTGCCTGTGACGTGGAGTTACACGGTTATTATTATACTGGATTGTTATGAATGTTGATCTAATTTTAAGGACATTTTTATTCTGTCATTAATGAAAAAACATATTCTGCTGCAAACAGCCACAGTCAAGAGAGATCTGTAGAGATTTATTTAAGGGAAGACTTCCTTTAGTGAATAAAGACCTTGGAAAGGCTACCCACTCCAGTATTATGGCCTGGAGAATTCCATGGACTGTATAGTCCATGGGGTTGCAAAGAGTTGAACACGACTGAGCGACTTTCACTCACATCCAGCAAGGAAAGTACTCCCTCAGTGACAAATACTCTGGGAGCCACTCAATAACACAAATATTATTGATGGAAGATACCTTAGAGGTCACAGTCTGACCTTTGTATTATATAGATGAGAAGACTTGATTGCTCTATATTAATATATGTAGAATAAATTATTAAGACCAGTGCCCACAGAGAGAACTTTCCCTGAAGTCCCAGACCAGGTTGAGAATGCCACAGGTTGCATGCATATGATTCCTATGGAGGAAGGGGGCTTAAAGTGATTAGAAAATATTTAACATATAGACAGAGAAGATTGTGTTAAGAATGAATCATCTTTTATGCAATAAAATTATAAGCTTAGCTTTCAGTGCCATAGTGACCAATAATAGTAATGATTGGAAAAAGTAGAGTTAGAAAGTGGGTCTGATGGTTAAGAGTCTGCCTGTAATGCAGGAGATCCAGGTTTGATCCCTGGGTCAGGAAGATCCTCTGGAAAAGGGAATGGCTACCCACTTCAGTACTCTTGCCTGGAGAATTTCATGGACAGAGGAGCCTGGTGGGCTACAGTCCATGGGGTCGCAAAGAGCTGAACATAGCGGAGCCACTAACACTCATGTTCTTTTCACTTTCACTCCCCAATTACCTTAAGTCACTTGGAACTTTTCATTTAATGCGCTTCATCCATGAATTAAACACTGTTTAGCCTAACTATTTTCAAATTCATAGAAAGAGTGCAATAAAGTGGCCAAGATCATGAGCTCTTAAGCCAGTCTGCCTGGGTCAAATCCTAGACTTACTACTTACTCACTGAGTAAACTCAGATGAATTATCTAGCTCACTGTGCCTTGGTTTCCCCATCTGAAATGTAGGGGCAAAACTATGACCTCCCTCCTAGAGTTGTGAGAATTAAATGTCATTATATGTGAGGCTTAGGACAGTACCCAGTAAGTTCCATAGACACACTGCCTATTATAAAACTGACCTTCATTCTTCCTGATCAGCTTTCCAAAAGAATGATGCCAAAGATCCAAGGCACCATTTGTGGCCATGTTATTGCTCTATAAATTATTTGGGGTGCAATATTTTTTGTGCTGGTTTTTGATGTCTTTTGAGAAAGAAGAGGCTTGGAAATAGACTTTTAAGGTCAATAAAATGCACTGGTATTTTTTGATGAAGTTTTCAAGAACAACAGCGTGCACGTCTACAGAGTATGACCTGGTGCCATTTTCAGGAGCAGAGTGGGGACTGAAAAGGACATTTCCAGCTGTGAGGTGGCATTTGGAATCTTTGTGTAAACCTGACCCCACCATGAGATGACTCAAGAAAACAAGATCACAGAGAACAGGCAGTATATACCCACGTCACCTTCCAGTTTAAATAACTTCTCACTACTTCAAGACAGCTTTAAAAAGGGTATTCTGGCAAATCACATTATTTGCTAGAGAGATAGCTCTCAGTATCTTATACTCAGTGTATCAAGCTTTGAAGCATTACCAGGGATTGGTGAAAAATGGCCTGTGGGTCAAATCTGGTCCATGTCTTGTTTCTTTTTTTCTTTTTAATTAATTTTTATTGGAGTATAGTTGCTTTACAGTGTTGTGTTAGTATCTACCGAAGAGCAAAGTGAATCAGCTCTCTGTATACATATATTCCCTCTTTTTTGGATTTCCTTTCCATTTAGGTCGCCACAGGGATTGAGTAGGGTTCCCTGTGCTATACAGTAGGTTCTCATTAGTTGTCTATTTTATACATAGCATCCATTTTGAACTGAGTGTTCTTTTTTCCCTATATATTTAAAGTTATAAACACAACAAAATATGCAAAATAGGTTGTTTGTAGGCCACAGATACTAAAATAGTTCCTTGTTCTTTAGAAAAAGTGCGTTGACCATTGAATTAGGCTGTAACCAACTACATTTAACATAAAAACCTCATGGAGCATAATTTATCCTTCTCTGGTTCAGAAGCCACTTCTAACGTGTAATATACCAGGTTCAAGATTATGACCCTCAGTTATGATTTTCCTCTACTTTGCTTCTAAGTGTAAATTCCAAAATCAGATCACCTTGGATGGAATTAAGGCTCTGTCACTTATCAAGGATGTGATCTTTTTCCAGTTACTTAATCTTCCTAAACCTTGGTTTCCTCATCTGTAAGAAATAAACATGATAATAGCTGCCTCATAGAGCTGATGTGAGGATCAAAGGAGATAATGCATGCAGGGTGTTTTGCATGTGAGGGAACGTTCATTAAAAGTGCATGTGATATGAGTTGTTGCTATGAGGCCTCCTAACAAGAAGCATCTGGTTCTTTGAGCTCCCTAGTTATTTACATTGTTGCATGAATGGAAACTGACAACACCTTCATCCTGGTTGGATGATCTATCAGTTTCCTGACTCTAATTTCTAGTGTATCCATTATAATACATCAGATTTAGAGGTGCCACATGTGGCTGTCACACATGACAGGCGTTTTAAAAGACTGAATGAGGAGCATGACCCCTGCCAAAATCTACACACAATTGCACCCTCCTGCCATGAGTCCATTCTAGCACAGAAGGCTGAACACGAGATGCACACATTCATCTTTCTTCTAGGATCCTTAGAGCCCTAAGACTGCGGGAGACCTGGGTTCGATCCCTGGGTTTGGGAAGATCCCCTGGAGGAGGGCAGGGCAACCCACTCCAATATTGCTACCTGGAGAATCCCCATGGGCAGAGGAGCCTGGCAGGCTGCAGTCCATAGGGTCACAAAGAATTGGACACAACAGAGCGACTAAGCACATAGAGCCCTAGGGTGGCCTTAAGATCGTTGTCTTGTTCCTAAGGTGAGTTGTGGCGGTCATTTCACAGATATTTTATCAAATCATCGATTTGTATATATTAAATATATACAATTTTTATTGTCAGTTGCACATCAATAAAGCTTAAAAAAGAAATACTATACCAAAAAAAAGATGCTTACAAAGAGGTTTTGAAATGATGCTTAAATAACAATGTAGAGCTAAAAATATATACTTGCAGGAAAAAACAAAGGAAAAAATTAGCCTGTAGTCATAGAGACAGGAGTGGTCCCAGTTTGAAGTGAAGTGTTAGTCATTCAGTCATGCCTGACTCTTTGTGACCCTGTGGACCACAGCCCACCAGCCTCCTCTGTTCATGGCATTCTCCAGGCAAGAATACTGGAGTGGGTAGCCATTCCCTTCTCCAGGGGATGTTTCTGACCCAAGGACTGAACCTGGGTCTCCCACATTGCAGGCAAATTCTTTACCATCTGAGGCATCAGGGAAGCCCAGTTTGTGTGACTACAATTTATGAGCAGAGCTATAGGCAAAAAATGCTCCTTTAATTCAGATGCTAGAATGGAAGGCATGTGAATAACATGAATGAAAAATGAACTTTCATTTTTAGGAAGTTCTCAGAATTGGGGAATTATGAGTTATTACAATACAACCTTGTAAAGCCTGAATCATGCAATAATGTAATAGGAAAAATCTATTTCTGTAGAGTTCTCTGATATATGTAGTTTATTCAAGTGAGGATCATCACTTGCCCATTTCTAACTACAGATTTTTTTTTTTTTTTTTGCAATTTGTGATTCCAAGTCATGAGGTAGATTAAGAAAAGGCAAATTTTCAAGTTTTCAGTTGTACTGAAAAGTGTTTATTCATGTTTGAATATTTAACATGCTTTCATCTACATCTCTTTAAGGGTCAAAAAAGCCTGAATTTTCCTTTAGGCCTACATGACAAGTATTTCCTTTTAACACTTCAATAAAAAATATACAGAAATTTTCCATAGCTCCAAAAAGCTGAAGAGCAAGACAAAATTTCCACTGAATATTGGAAGTTGGCCTCCCAGATGGAGCAAGCAGTCATGGTGAGAAAAGTAGTTCTCTTTTACAAGGTTTGGAAGCCCATTAAAATTTCTCCATCTCCCCAAACAGTCTCTGACCAAGGGCAAAAATGTCCCACACTATTAAAAAAAAAAAAAAAAACACTGCCTGTGACTTAGAGAAATATTAGAACAAACTATTTGGGCCTCATGGATCTTCAAGTACAACATCAAAGGGCTTTTATACTTGGGAGAAGATTAAGCAACATTCCCTCATCTTGGTTTATCAAACACAACTGATCAGTTCAATCGCTAAGTTGGATCCAACTCTTTGTGACCCCATGGACTGCAGCACCCCAGGCTTCCCTTTCCATCACCAACTTACTTACTTAACTTACTCAAACTCGTGTCCATTGCGTCGGTGATGCCATCCAACCATCTCATCCTGTATTTCTACCATGCAACATTAGTTAGCATGCAAAATCTGAATGGGAAATTGCTTTCAAAAAATTTCTGGTTAACCAAGAACTGTCATTTGTCATTTTGTCACCTTTGATAGCTGGCAGTCCCATGGTCTGATTAACGAACAGAGGCCTTCTTAAGAGTTTGCTTTCCAATTTCTTTCTTAGCGAAATTCCCCACTAGTAGCATTTTCCTTCCTGCGGTCCTCAGAGGATATTATGGGGCTGGGGAGTTGTTGCACATTACAAGCTGTTTAGTATGGTCCACAGCTGTAGTAAAATTCTTATTTTCCTCTTTAAGGAAGTCGCTTCAGCTTGCAACACTGCCTTATTATGGCCATTAAGAGATTTCACTTTTGTGAATGGAATAAGTTAATAAAACAGGTCCAAATGGGTTCCATTATTAGAAGCAACTCTCCAAACTCAACATGGAAAGCACTATTCTTGGAGATGCCTGATGGGCTGATCGTACACTTCATCAGATGCGTGTGTCAGCATTTTGCTGTTGTTTTCCTGAGAACACTCTTCCGTAACCCAGGAGTGGCGTACTCCCTAATCCTCATCTCCTCTATTTCATCCTTCAGCCAGGATTACAGATATGAGAAGCAATTAAGAGTGGTGGAAATATAAAATAATATTCTTTAATAATCAGGGCTGCTGTCATGTAAATAGTAGCATAACTGGAAAGAGTGTTTCAAGGAACTCTGGGGTCCCTGCTGTTTCATCTGTCTCGTGGTGATTATTGTTAACTCACGTTTTTTGTTCATCTCCATACCCCCCAGTACTGGGATATAACTTCCTCACCCCTCTCTCCCCAGCAGGATTATTCCCAAGAAATGTCTAGACACTGTGGCCAGTTTTCCATTCTTCCCACTGCAGCGGCCTCCTCCACTGTCTTCTGAGAGTTCAACCAGAACAACTTTTCATCTCAACACTAGCTGTGATCATTTTCTCCTTTCCCAACTGTAAGCCAGTCCAACAGGCTGGGCCAGCAGGTAAAGACTTTCTCATTCATCTTCTTTTGTTTCTTTTGGGTCTCATTCAACCATCTGCTAGAGATCTCACATCTTTTTAAATGTATGTGATTCCAGTGATGACTCCAAAGGTACATGTTACTATTGCTATTGTTTTGCAGAGATAAGGAAGCTGAGGTTCACAGAGTTGAAGCATTTGTCTAAAGGTCATGCAGGCAGGCAGAGGAGCAGCTGGAGGATTCCAAACCCATTGTAATATGTTCATTAAACACCTACATTCAACAAGGTACTCTCTGCAACGTTATTAGTCTATTAATAAACCCAGATGTTGACAGATGGAGTCATCCTACTGACGGTCTCCCCAAAAACAGAGTCAAGATGTCAAACTGTCAAAGAATAAAACTGTAGGCATTTCTGCAAAAGTTGAAAATTTGAAGGGCTCTGGTTTTTAACCATGTTTAGAAGTATCTGAAAGTGTAAGTCAATAATTACCTCCATTCTGTGCTGCAGAATCTAGCATTTGCCCATTGCCAATGCATGGTTCACACCTCTAGATCATCAGTGACCTCTATGAATTTAGTGGTTTGGGGATAAAGGAACGGAGTGGATCTGCTAGCTGTAGAGACTGAATCTACCTTTAGCCTTGAAGTGATTTTTTTTTTTAGAAATAGCCTCTTCAAAATCATGCATTTCTTGCAATCTTGCTACCCTCAGGTATCTTTCCATGTAAGCCATTATTCATCTCCCTTTATTTGTTTGTTTTTTGGTCACTAAGTCGTGTCTGACTAGGGACCAGCTTTTCTAACCAGATTTAGTTTGGGAGAATTGGTTTCACTTTGGATAACCTGTGTCTGATCCTATGGGGCATACTTCAATTCTAAAAGCAATATTTAATAATAGGATGGTGTGATGCCACTTGTATTAAAATATTCTCAACTGTATGAGAAGCCCTGAGGTTTTTCTTTTCATTTTTTTCCAACACGTTTTTAAAAGTTATTTTAATTTTTAATGAAGTATAGTTGATTAATGATGTTGTATTAGTTTCAAGTTTACAGCAAAGTGATTCAGATATATACATGTCCTGGAGGAGGAAATGGCAACCCACTCTGGCATTCTTGCCTGGGAAATCCCATGAACAGAGGAGCCTGGTGGGCTACAATCCACGGGATGGCAGAGTCAGACATGACTAAAGTGACTGAGCACATGCATGTGTCTATATACACACACACACATACACATTTTCCCTTATTCAGTTCAGTTCAGTTCAGTCGCTCAGTTGTGTCCAACTCTTTGCGACCCCATGGACTGCAGCACGCCAGGTCTCCCTGTCCACCACCAACTCCCAGAGTTTACTCAAACTCATGTCCATTGAGTCAGTGATGCAATCCAACCATCTCATCCTCTGTCATCCCCTTCTCCTCCTGCCTTCAATCTTTCTCAGCATCAGGGTCTTTTCAAATGAGTCAGCTCTTCACATCAGGTGGTCAAAGCATTGTAGTTTCAGCTTCAACATCAGTCCTTCCAATGAACACCCAGGACTGATCTCCTTTAGGATGAACTGATTGGATCTCCTTGCAGTCCAAGGGACTCTCAAGAGTCTTCTCTTATTCTTACAAAATATTGAGGATACATCCCTGTGCTATATGATTGTTGTTGGTTATCTAGTTTGTATACAGTAACAACAGAAACTTTAAAACATACAAAAAAAAATTGGAAGGATTGCACAGAAAATACCCATACCCACTTTTTAGATGGGTGTGATGGGTATGGTTTTAAAAAGTCATGAAATTAAAAGATGCTTGCTCCTTGGAAGGAAAGTTATGACCTACCTAGACAGCATATTAAAGAGAAGAGATATTACTTTGCCAATGAAGTTCCGTCTAGTCAAGGCTATGGTTTTTCCAGTGGTTATGTATGGATGTGAGAGTTGGACTATAAAGAAAGTCGACTGCTGAAGACTTGATGCTTTTGAACTGTGGTGTTGGAGAAGACTCTTGAGAGTCCCTTGGACTGCAAGGAGATCTAACCAGTCCATCCTAAAGGAAATCAGTCTTGGGTGTTCATTGGAAGGGCTGATGTTGAGGCTGAAACTCCAGTACTTCGGCCACCTCATGCGAAGAGCTGACTCATTGGAAAAGACCCTGATGCTGGGAGGGATTGAGGGCAGGAGGAGAAGGGGACGACAGAGGATGAGATGGCTGGATGGCATCGCCGATGCAATGGACATGAGTTTGAGTAAACTCCGGGAGTCAGTGATGGACAGGGAAGCCTGGCGTGCTGCGGTTCATGGAGTTGTAAAGAGTCAGACATGACAGAGCCACTGAACTGAAGGGAACTGATGGGCATGATGCATTTTAAAGCAAGTTGCTAGACATTAATATACTTCATCTGTAAATATTTCCTTATGCATATCATTAACGAGAGTTCAATATTTGCTTATATACATTTATTTAGAAAACAGTTTCTACAGTGAAATGCATAAATCTTGTGAGGTTCTAAAACTTCTGACAAATGCACACAGATAGGTATGTAATGCAACCCTTATCAAGATAGAGAACAAGACCATCACCCACTAGGATCTCTCACACCCTTTCTCAGTCAATCCCCACCCCTTCAGAGGCAACCAGTTATTCTTTTTACTTCCAATTATGCATAAAATGAGCTTCCATGGTGGCTCACATGGTAAAGAATCTGCCTGTTATGCAATAGGCCCATGTTTGATCTCTGGGTTGGGAAGATTCCCTGGAGAAAGGAAAGACAAACCCCTCCAGTACTCTTGCCTGAGAAATCCCATGAATGGAGGAGTCCGATGGGCTACAGTCCATGGGGTCACAAAGAGTCAGATCCAGCTAAGCACACAGTAGACACCCATTCCAGTATTCTCGCCTGGAGAATTCCTTGGATAGAAGGACCTGGGGGACCATAGTCCATGGAGTTGCAAAGAGCTGAACACAATGAAGGGACTAACGCATGCATGAAATGACATTTTCCAAAAGACACGAATTCAGGATTTATATCTATACCACTGTTGGAATTTGTTAACAATTCATCTGTGACTACCTAGAGTACAGAATACTCATAAGTAGGAATAACCACACACTTGCTTCTTTTCACAATTATCTCCATTTGCCCTTTCTTTAACCAAGTCTTTCTTCCCCACCCTTGGCCAATGGTTCATCCACATTTCTGTGATTTCTAACCCTGCACAAACAAACTTCAAGCAAGTTGAGACTGGCACTCTCTGCTGCCCCAGTTTGGCATTCACAGCTTCCGCTTTGCAAGTGAAGTTCCATTGACTTTGGACATGGTCTAGTTATGGGGTGCTGAGTATGTCCTGTGTGCTAGGATCACTTGTGACACATGCTGACACTGGAGATTTTTCTGTGCTTACTCAAGGGGTTTCTTGGCACCACTGGGCATTGCTCATTTGACACGGGGTATGGTAGAGTGATGGGACCATCTGTCCCAGCTATACAGCACAATGCTCAATTCAGGGCCATCGTTAGTCAGATGGCACATGGCTCTGACTAAGCTGATTCTGTGTGTGTGTCACAGGATGCCATGAAGTGGAGTGACCTTTTACAGCATGAGCTGGTACATTCCATTGTTGGATGTTTTTGCTTCAGGCCCCTGCCAAAGTAAAGCTGTAGGAGGAAGAAAGGAAAATCCATAACGGAGTCCTCCCAGCTCAGTGGAAAAGAGAGCTGGCAGAAAAGCCACAAACATGGTGTGCAAGTTGTACATGTGCCACTGAGATGTCCTTGGGCAAAAGTGTGAAACAAGAAGAACACTAATAACATCTCTGTGATTTGCTTCAAAAGAAGTCGTAAACATTCCTTCAGTGGCTAGATAAATCCTTTGAAAACTAAAATGCATAAAACAAAACAAGAGGTTCTCAGAATTTTCTGGATCCTTTGGAGCTATGTTTTGCACAGAGATGCTGCGCAGACTGAAAAGGCTAATCCTCTAGTTTTCATGGGTAAATACGGGCTCCAAGTCCTTACTGTGTCTTCCAGAGCATGGACCAAGAATAACATAATAGAGGTATAAAAAACATGTCAGAGGTAAAAATGCTAATAGTTCATGATGCTTACGATTAGACTCCTAGCAGCAAAAAAGATGCTTGCCTGCCTGCTTTGTTGCTTCAGTTGTGTCCTACTCTTAGCCACCCTTGGGCTGTAGCCTGCCAGGCTTTTCTGTCCATGGGATTATCCAGGCAAGAATACTAGAGTGGGTTGCCATAGTCTCCTCCAGGAAATCTTCCCGGCCCAAGGATCGAACCCCCATCTCCTATACTGCAGACAGCTTCTTTACTGATGAGCACTGGGGAAACCCACAGGGAAAAGGTGACCTGCCATTCAATTGTGGAACCTGGGGAGATTTAATGAAGGTAACTGTTTACAGATGCATGAGCTTGGGAAGCTCATAAGGAATAGTGAGGCCCCCAGGTACTAGCACCTCTAAGTCCGAGGAGGCAAGGCAAAGAGGGGCTGAGACTGGAGCTGCAGAAGAAGGACCATCCAACTGGAGCTGTAGCCATACACCCCGGTCCTCAGAGGAGCTACAGCAAGATGGGAGGAGGGGGACGAGAAAGTATTTTGCTGCCTCTCTCCCCGCTTCCTGCAGTCTCCTGACACAGGGCAAGGCAGCCCAGGGAACACAGTCATGCCCCACAGAGGTCACCTCCAGGGGCAGGAAGCAGGGCAGAGGATTGGGGAGCTTGCCTGGGATTATAAGGGGAGCATATGGTGAATATCCGGCACCCTTATCAGAGCCTCATCCTATAGGGGTCAGGAGGCAGGCAGCCATTCTGACATCCTGAGAAAACAGCCTTCTGGGACCATTCTCAAAGTCTAATTGGACCAATAGGCCCAGCAAGTCAACTATGATCCACATCTCATCAGGGACCCTGATGAGAGTTGCCTAAGATCGATATAAAGATCTCCTTTATGGTTCTGAGTGCTTTGTTCTAGAATGCATGAAGGGGCTTCCCTGGGGGCTCGGTGGTAAAGACTCCACCTGCAGTGCAGGAGACAGGGCTTCGATCCCTGGGCTGGGAAGATCCCCCAGAGGAGGGCATGGCAACCCATTCCAGTATTCTTGCCTGGAGAGTCCCCACGGACAGAGGAGCCTGGAGGGCTAGGGGGTGAAGAAGAGTTGGACATGACTTAGCAACTTGACAACAGCAATGAATTACACGAAAAATCCAGAAGAAATGTAAATCTGCTGACGCTTCAATTTTAGGCCTGTAAGACCCATTTTTCTGGGAGATAGTGGAGGACAGAGGAGTCTGGCCTGCTGCAGTCCCTGGGGTCACAACGAGTTGAAGATGACTTAGCAACTGAACGGCAACAAGATCCATTTTAAATTTTGGAGCTCCAGAACTGCAAGATGAATTTGTATTATTTCAATACTCTGATCATTTGTCACAGCAGCAATAGGAAAATAGCAGAGCATACACTGAAGGCCTGTGAACATGGCTGTCCATAGAGTCATTCACGGCTTAGTTTGATGCTGGGTGGACTGGCTAGGAAGGTCAATCAGTGCCGGACCTAGGGCATTGAGTGGCAGACATCAGATGACATAGTCACACAATATTAAGGCATAACTTACCATAAGTGCCCAAATTTAGAAGTGTGCTCTGAAGACTTTCATATCTTTGCAGTCACCATGAAAGTGAAAAGTGAAAGTCACTCAGTCGTGTCCAACTCTTTGTGACCTCATGGGCTGTAGTGCACCAGGTTTCTCTGTCCATGAAGTTCTCCAGGCAAGAATACTGGAGTGGGTAGCCATTCCCTTCTCCGGGGGATTTTCCCAACCCAGGGATCAAACTCGGGTCTCGCACATTGCAGGCAGATTCTTTACTGTCTGAGGCACCAGGGAAGCCCCCTAGTCACTGTGACCACTTCCCAACTACAGAGCAGCACTGCCTTCCAACTGAAGTGGACATAAAATCACACCTAGGAGGGAGGACCTGCTAAAAGCACCAACAGCCAATGAGAGCCAGCAGAACTGCTCATTTCACTGGGGATGTGGCCCATGGTCACATCCATCACACCATTGAGCTCCTCACAAGCCCAGAAGGATGCAGGGCTGTGACCTGCTTAGAAGGTTCCAGCGGAATGGTTCTCAGCTGATAAGGCCAAGCACGTTGCACAGTCTTACTTACTAACGAGAGGCCACAAGAACACTCTGAGAATAATTTATTTAAAAAAAAAAATCCTTCAAGCAGAATTCTGAGTACCCTCCTAGTAGTGGCTTTTTCAAATATTTGCACTGCAGCAGCCTTTTCTGAATAAATGGTTGCTTCGACTTCTTATGGCTGCTGTGACACCAAAAACTTGGTGTCCAAGGACAGAATAAATTTACAGTTTTCTCAAAGTTCTGGAAGCAGGACGTCCAAACTCAAGATGTCGGTAGCACCATACACTCTCTGAAAGCTCCCTTGACAGGTCATTGCTTGCCTCTTCCAGCTTCTGGTTTCTTGGTTTGTGGCAGCATCACTATCATCTCTGACTCTGCCTTTGCATGGCCATCTTCCCTGCATGCCTTCACTTCGTCCATCCTCTGTGCATATCTGTCTCTGTACACCTTCACCTCTTGTACTGGGGCCCATGTAATGATGTGAACTGTATTAGAACTGCAAAGACACTTGTCATAGTCTGGTTGAGCAGCTGTAGTAAAACATCATAGACTGAATCACTCAAGCCACAGAAATTAACTTTCTTGCAGTTTTGGAGGCTGAGAAGTCCAAGATCAAGGCGCCAGCTGATTTGGTATCTGGTGAAAGCTTTCTTCTTGGCTTGCAGATGGTCACCTTCTTACTGTGTCTTCACTGGGCTGAGAAAGAGAGCTGAGAGCTTTTCATATAAGACCAGGTCAGGAAACAACAGTTAGAACTGGACATGGAACAACAGACTGGTTCCAAATAGGAAAAGGAGTACATCAAGGCTGTATATTGTCACCCTGCTTATTTATTTTATATGCAGAGTTCATCATGAGAAACGCTGAGCTGGATGAAGCACAAGCTGGAATCAAGATTGCCAGGAGAAAATCAATAACCTCAGATATGCAGATGACACCACCCTTATGGCACAAAGTGAAGAAGAACTAAAGAGCCTCTTGATGAAAGTGAAAGAGAAGGGTGAAAAAGTTGGCTTAAAGCTCAAGATTCAGAAAACGAATATCATGGCATCTGGTCCCATCACTTCATGGCAAATAGATGGGGAAACAGTGGAAACAGTGGCAGACTTTATTTTTCAGGGCTCCAAAATCACTGCAGATGGTGACTGCAGTCATGAAATTAAAAGACACTGGCTCCTTGGAAGAAAAGCTGTGACCAACCTAGACAGCATATTGAATAGCAGAGACATTACTTTGCCAACAAAGGTCCATCTAGTCAAGGCGATGGCTTTTCCAGTGGTCATGTATGGATGTGAGAGTTGGACTGTAAAGAAAGCTGAGCACCGAAAAATTGATGCTTTTGAACTGTGGTGTTGGAGAAGACTCTTGAGTCCCTTGGACTGCAAGGAGATCCAATCAGTCCATCCTAAAGGAAATCAGTCCCGGTTGTTCATTGGAAGGACTGATGCTGAAGCAGAAACTCCAATACTTTGACCACCTGATATGAAGACTTGACTCATTTGAAAAGACCCTGATGCTGGGAAAGATTGAAGGCATGAGGAAAGGGGGATGACAGAGGATGAGATGATTGGATGGCATCACCGACTCAATGGACATGAGTTTGAGTAAACTCTGGGAGTTGGTGATGGACAGGGAAGCCTGGCGTGCTGCAGTCCATGGGGTCGCAAAGAGTTGGACATGACTGAGCCACTGAACAACAGGAAGAAATTCCTAAAGACCTTATATCCAGATATAACCACTTTGAGGGGTAGCTCAACATATAGACTTGTGGGTAGGGGGAACACAATTCAGTTCCAGCAACTTTCTTTCCAATTAAGGTCACATTTAAAGGCCCTGGGGGTTAAGACTTCAACATATCTTTCTGAGGGGACACAATTCCACCTACAACAAAAGGCAATGGTGGGAGGGTTCCAGCAAGTGCCCCTGCAGTTGGCTTGGCCCCTAGAGAATGTCTAGAGGACTCACCTTTACATACTTGTCCCCAGGGGAGCCCCAATGAGAACAGCAATGCTAATGCTGACCTCTTGGGGGGTCCTGACAACTAGAGGAAGCTTAGAGCAAAAAGGCAACTGTGGCTGGGGTGTCCTGGGGAGAGACAGAGATGCTCCCACCCACATCTGCACACATGAGCCAGGACAGACCCCACACGCCCAAGGCTGCAGCAGCCCATGGCTTTGGCAGGGAGGGCGCATCTCCCATGTGGGCTCAAGCTGCTGCCTCTGGCCTGAGGCGCTGGGGGCTTTCACACCTCTTTCTTCTACTGCTCAGATATCTTCCACATGTCCTGTCCATGGGGGGCTTAATCGTTTCCTTCTTTTTCACTACACTGATTGGTTACATATGCCCACTCTGGGGGTAGTGGGGGGTCTACGCTCTCTGAGGTGCTCAACACACCCGTAGCCCACCTGAGCCAGCTTGGCAAGGCCAGGGACCTGGCAGTCACATGTGGGCAGAACCATTTTGGCTCAGGGAAGCTGGAATGCCTTTCTGCTCCCTGGGCAGGAAATGCCCTCAACACGGAACCCCATGCTTCCTTAATGATGGAACTGTGACCTGATTAGGAAACAGGAAGATCTGCTTTTCAATCTTCGCATTGATATGATGCAAGGGAAGTTGCTTAAGCTCCAGAGCCTCACCTTTCTCATCTGTAAAATGGGGCTATTGCCAGTGCCTACCACAGAGGGTGGTTGTAAAGATTGAACAAGATGGTGAATTTCAAATGCATGGTGAGTGAAACTATTATAACACTGTGAACCAGCTATCAGTTCAGTTTAGTTCAGTCACTCAGTCGTGTCCGATTCTTTGCAACCCCATGGACTGCAGCATGCCAGGCCTCCCTGTCCATTACCAGCTCCCAGAGTTGACTGAAACTCATGTCCATTGAGTCACTGATGCCATCAAACCATCTCATCCTCTGTCATCCCCTTCTCCTCCTGCCCTCAATCTTTCCCAGCATTTCCAGTGAGTCAGTTCTTCACATCAGGTGGCCAAAGTATCGGAGTTTCAGCTTCAGCATCAGTCCTTCCAATGAATATCCAGGATTGATTTTCTTTAGGATGGACTGGCTGGATATCCTTGCAGTCTAAGCAACTCTCGAGAGTCTTCTCTAACATCACAGCTCAAAAGCATCAATTCTTCAGCACTCGGCTTTCTTTATAGTCCAACTCTCACATCCATACATGACTACTGGGAAAATGATAGCCTTGACTAGACAGACCTTTGTTGGTAAAGTAATGTCTCTGCTTTTTAATATGCTGTCTAGGTTGGTCACAGCTTTTCTCCCAAGGAGCAAACATCTTTTAATTTCATGGCTGCAGTCACCATCTGCAGTGATTTTAGAGCCCCCAAAAACAAAGTCAGCCACTTTACAGCTATGCTCCTATATAAAAGAAAAAGTTTAAAAAATTTGACAAGATAATAGCATTTTTGAAAATACAATATTATAAATGCTTTAATGTCAAGATTTAAGTTAAACATAAGATATAATTTGGGATTATATGGTGGCTCAGTGGTAAAGAATGTGCCTGCCAATGCAGGAGCCACAAGAGACTCAGGTTTGATCCTTGCATCAGGAAGATCCCCTGGAGAAGGAAATGGCAACCCATCCCAGTAGTCTTGCCCTGAAAATCCCATGGACAGAGGAGTGTGGTAGGGCTACCGTCCTGGTGGATCACAAAGAGTCAAACATGACTGAGCATACACACACACACGACATAATTTATGTAAGCAGAGATCTTCTATGAATGTTATGACTAAAATTATTACAATCTCACCTTAGTTGCTGTCACCCTTAAAAATTATAATTGTGATTATCTTTCTCTCTTGATTAAATATTTCTATAGAAAAAAATAATAAATAAATAAAATACTTTGTATATTGTGCTGGGTCCTGATTATTAATGCATCACTCCATCATTCATGATAATTGTTTTGTTCCATGTACATGCCTAGGAATATGTGTGTGCACCCAACAACGCATCCAGGAAAGAGGAGAAGCAAGGCTGGGTGTATGTACGGTCCACCAGCCCATTGTGTTTGAAGCTCATCTGCGCAATTGCTGCCAGCTCTATTATCCCCTGACCCTAGCCTGACCCAAACCCTAATTGATTTAGTAGTGAGAAGGCAACATCAGATCTTTTTGTGTGCATGTTAAGTCACTTCAGTTGTATCCGACTCTATGCGACCCCATGGACCTTAGCCCACCAGACTCCTCTGTCCATGGGGTTCTCCAGGCAGGAATACTGGAGTGGATTGCCATGCCCTCCGCCAGGAGATCTTCCCAACCCAGGGATCGGACCTAGTGTCTTATGTCTCCTGCATTGGCAGGCGGGTTCTTTACCAGTAGCGCCACCTGGGAAGCCCTCAGATCTTTGGGGCATGTCAATTTCCCTTGCCACCCAGGCAGCCCCATCCTGAGTTGATTTAGGGAATGTCTTTAATGTGGCCTCCAGGATCTCTAAACCCTTTACAGAGCGGATTTATTCAAGTTGCTGCTCTCAAGCCTCTTTTAACTCCAAGCTCGAATTTTATTTGTTTCCCTGGAGCTGCCAACTGAGCTGTGATTGGGAAGGAAGCATTTACTGAAGTGAGCCACAAATGGTGTAAAAGGATAAATCTGTGATAGTTTATGTGTGTGATACTGATGATCCCAGTGCTGCTAGAAGGCAGAGCACAGCCGTCACCTAGTACTTCGTTATACAGCTGGGATCACAGTTACTGACACGGCATTTTGTTATCAGAAGAGTTATATCACTTCTATTTCAGAAGAAAGTTTGTCTGTCCAAAACAGGTAGGTATCTTTATTTGCTTTTAATAGGTAAGAAACTGATACTCGTGGAGTTTGAGTGACCTTGAATTGAGAAACGGGACTTTGAACACCCCATCCACCTGCCTTTTTGCTGTTGCTCAATCAAGTTGTGTCCAACTCCTTGCGACCCCACGGCCTGTAGCACATCAGGCTCCTCTGTCCTTCACTATCTCCCAGAGTTTCCTCAAATTCGTGTCTTTTGAGTTGGTGATGGCATACAACAATCTCATCCTCTGCCACCCCCTTCTCTTTTTGCCTTCAACCTTTCCCAGCATCAGGGTCTTTTCCCATGAGTTCACATCAGGTCATGATATAATTTTGTAAAGTTCGCCATTTTATCTGGACTTCTGTTTGTTGGACTGGTGAATACAGTATACATTTTCCAAGGTCATTGCCATGAAGAAATTAAGAAGCATCTGTAACCACAGTGCTTGGTGCATGGTGGATGATCTTACTCTAAGCAGTAAGAAGTGAGGCAGCAGAACAGTTATCCAATAAGTACCTCTGTGCTTCACAATCCCAGGTCCTCGATGGGAATTGGCAAGTTTTCTCTATAAGCCAGATAGTAGGTATTTTCATCTTTGTGACCCATTCGGACTCTGGTGCAACTACTCAGATCTGCTATTGTGTCGTGTGAGCAGCCATAGACATTACTCAAATGAATGATCATGACACTGTTCCAATAAAACTTTATTAATGAAAACAGACAGAGGCTTCCCTGGTGGCCCAGTGGTTAAGAATCCACCTTGCAATGCAGGGGTTGTGGGTTCGATCCCTGGTCAAGGAACTAAGATCCCACATGTCTTGGAGAAACTAAGCCTGTGTGCCAAGACTTCTGAGCTCACATGCCACAGCTAGATAACCTGCACACCATGACGGAAGATCTCGCATAAACAGTGAAGATCCAACACAACCAAATAAATAAATAACAGACAGCAGGTCTGATCTGGCCCATAACCCATGTGACCATCCCTGACCTAGAATAAGAAGTTGAATATAGCATGATAAGTAACAAGATCTAGTAGACGAACTCCCATTCATCCTTTAACACTTTAGTCTCCCTCCTTCTTCCGTGAAACTTTTCCTCCCTGACGATGCTAAGCAGACTCACAGCTCCTGTGACCTCTGCACCCTTGGGTGCATCAGGCGACAGCCACCTTCCCATTGTGGGGAGAATGATGGCACCATTCCCCAGTGGTCTGAGAGGTCGTTGGAGTTGCTGGCTATGTCTCTCCATTTTTCTCAAATATTTAAAAAGTGAACAACAGTATGTCTCATTTCCCCCAAAGGATAAAAAATGTAGTGAAAGGGCTTAAACCGAAGTTGGGGAACTTAGACTAATGAGTGATTCTCAGCTGCAGAGACATTTTTAATGACAGGAGTCACTTTGGGGTGTCAAGATGGGAGGGGGGGTCCTATTTATATCCACTGAGTAAAGACCAGAGATGCTGCTAAATATCTTACTATGCTCAGGACAGTCTCTCACAAGAGAGAATCATCAGGTCTCCCAAGTGAATAATACTGAGGTTGAGACCCACTAGACTGGCAAAAGGCAGTGTCTAAGTCATGTGCACCACACTTTACAGTTTATACTATGTTACTAATCTGTCCCCCCACCAAAGGAGAGTGGGAAGACTCAGATGAGATGACATGTTTAAAAGGAATCTGTATAATCATTACATTGGTGCAAAAGTAAAGTCTTCTGTCAGTGAGCCAATCCCAGAGTGTTGACAGCATGCAGGCTAATTCTGGAACATTCTTCAGTTTATCCCACCTGAATCTCCCCCTTCAGTCTAAGCCTTTTTCCCATCACTGTCTTCTCAGCAGGAATAGGAGTGCCTTTGGCCACCTTTCAAATGCAGGGGAACTGGGAAGCCACACCTAGGTCTGCTTTCTGCAGGCAAAATTATCAAATTCCTTTTAGCTTTTTCTCTAGGTCCTATTTTTGAAGCCTTTAATTATTTCAGTTTTTACAAAGATTCCCCTGTGGATTTCTCCTACTTTACCACATACCTCCCACAATAGTTAGACTTCACCTAAAAGGGTTCCCAATGAATTTTCCCTTGGACAGAATTACCCCATGGTTTTTGCGAGCCATGCTGGCTTTCATCTTGGACACATTTACGCTTATACCTTTGGTGATAGTCTGTCTTCCTGCTGAGTTTGGCCCTCTTTTTTCTTTACTGTGATTGAGTGAAGTAAAAAAAAGAAAAGCCCAGGGGCTGCTGTTTGGGGAACTACTCAAAACACCTAAGTTGACATGCTCAAAGCACCTTGTTAGGTGTTTGCCCACTTAGGGAGACTGGGTGGGACAAAGTTGGTGCTTTCTTTTCACTGAATCATGCTTTGGATTGAATTATGTTCCCTGAAGAGATATACTGAAGTCCCAATTCCCCATACAGAATGGAACCATAGTTGGAGATAGAGTCTTTACAGAGCTAATCAAGGTAGAATGAGGTCATTACAGTGGGTCCTAATCCAATAGGAAGCTTCCCTGGTAGCTCAGTTGTAAAGAATCTGCCTGACAATGCAGCAGACTAGGGTTCGATCCCTGTGTAGGGAAGATTCCCTGGAGGAGGAAATGGCAACTCACTCCGGTATTCTTGCCTGGGAAATCCCATGGACAGAGGAGCCTGGTGGCTACATGGCATTGCAAAGAGTCAGACACAACTGAGCATGCATGAACAAACTAATCAATAGGACTGTTGTCCTTACAGAAAAGGGAAACTGGACATAGACACACACGTGGAGGAAAGGCCATGGAAAGATGGAGAGGGAGAAGATGGCATCTACAAGTTAAGGACTAAGGCTTTGATGCAGATCACAACAAACTTCGGAAAATTCTTAAAGAAATGGGAATACCAGACCACGTGACCTGCCTCCTGAGAAATCTGTACTCAGGTCAAGAAGCAACAGTTAGAACTGGACATGGAACAACAGACTGGTTCCAAATAGGGAAAGGAGTACGTCAAGGCTGTATATTGTCACCCTGCTTATTTAATTTATATGCAGAGTACATCATGAGAAATGCTGGACTGTATGAAGCACAAGTTGAAATAAAGATTTCAGGGAGAGATATCAATAACCTCAGATATGCAGATGACACCACCCTTATAGCAGAAAGTGAAGAAGAACTAAAGAGCCTCTTAATGAAAGTGAAAGAGGAGAGCGAATAAGTTGGCTTAAAACTAACTCAACATTCAGAAAACTAAGACCATGGTGTCTAGTTTGTCCATGGTGTCCCATTACTTCATGGCAGATAGATGGGGAAACAATGGAAACAGTGACAGACTATTTTTTTGAACTCCAAAATCACTGCAGATGGTGACTGCAGCCACAAAATTAAAAGACGCTTATTCCTTGGAAGAAAAGTTATGACCAACCTAGACAGCTTATTAAAAAGTAGAGACATTACTTTGCCAACAAAGGTCCACCTAGTCAAAGCTATGGTTTTTCCAGTAGTTATGTATGGATGTGAGAGTTAGACTATAAAGAAAGCTGAACACTGAAGAATTGACGCTTTTGAACTGTGGTGTTGAGAAAACTCTTGAGAGTTGCTTGGACTGCAAGGAGATTCAACAAGTCCATCCTAAAGAAAGTCAATCCTGAATATTCATTGGAAGGACTGATGCTAAAGCTGAAACTCTGATACTTTGGCCACGTGATGCAATGAACCGACTCATTGAAAAAACCCCTGCTGCTGGGAAAGATTGAGGGCAGGAGGAAAAGGGGATGACAGATGATGAGATGGTTGGATAGCATCACCAACTCAATGGACATGAGTTTGAGCAAGCTCCGGGAGTTGGTGATGGACAGGGAAGCCTGGCATGCTGCAGTCCATGGGGTAACACGGACACGACTGAGCGACTGAACTGAACTGAAGTTGGGAGAGTGGAACTGCTTCTCCTCTGGAACCTTCAGAGGGAGCATGGCCCTGCTGACACCTTGACTGTGGATTTGACCTCAAAGCTGTGAGATGATGTATTACTCAGTTTGTGGGACTTTGTAACAGCAGCCTTAAGAAACTATCTGCTGTAGCTTCTGTCACTCATGCACTAGCTAGAATTCATGATCATCTCAGAACATCTCTGCCAAGGATTGTTTAACAGCATTTCTCTATGTAAGTGAAGTCATCAGTGGCTCACATTTTCCTACCAAACATACACACACCCCATCCCAGAGGCTACCTGCAGCAATGCTGATGGCTCCCTGCATCTCCTGGCTAAGAACATCCTCCTACCATGGGCATACACACCCACCTACAAAACAGGCTGACATGCCAGGAAGTTCCCAGAGTGACTGTCGATCAAGGCGAGGCAACAGAATAAATAACCCTGATAGGATCACTGAGAGTTGAGTTCAAGACAACTTTCAGAAGGTCCCCAGCAGCTTGAGCTCAGGTTGCCCATAATGGAACCTAAGGTATCTCATCTTGGCTTTGTGTCCTCCACTTTCTCACTTCCCCATTCTTTCACCACTCAAATAAAATGTTGTTGCTGCTGTTCATTGGCTAAGTTGTGTCCGACTCTTTGTGGGCCCATGGACTGCAGCACACCATGCTTCCCTGTCCTTCACTGTCTCCCAGAGTTTGCTCAGATTCATGTCCATTGAATCGGCAATGTTCTCTAACCATCTTATCCTCTGCTGCCCTCTTCTCTTTTTGCCTTCAATTTTTCCCAACATCAGGGTCTTGTCCAATCAATCAGCTTTTCGCATCAGGTGGCCAAATTATTGGAGCTTCGGCTTCAGCATCAGTCCTTGGCCCAGATAAAATTCTTGGCACAAACCCTTGTGCTGGAATCTGCTTTAGAGAAACTTCACCCCAGGTCACGCTGCTTCAGAAAGATGATCAACTGGAGCCTGAGCACTAGCACCATCCCTGAGGCTAGGAGTCCAAGAAAAGGCATACTGTCCCATCAACTAGGAGCAAGGTCAAGAGTCAAAGCTGAAAGCTAAACATTCACAGGGTAAGATTCGGAGGTCCCAGCCAGAGCCACATCAGCGAATGAGTGGTCCAGGGTGGCTGTAATCCAGGCAGGTGGCCATTCTCATGTTCACTTGGAACCATCCAGATGCTGGGCTGGGAGCTAGAAACACAGAAGGAAATAAGACACGTTCACTGAACTCAAGGAGCTCACTTTCTTGCAAGGATACCCAGGTGTAAAACAAATGTGACTTAAGTGCTATGAGATAAATCCTAACTAATTGGGACCCAGGGGGAGAGGATGGAAGCCTTATATAATGTGCTAAGACATTTGAATATCTCACTTGTAGGTGATAAGTGGGGCAGGGTTCTTGACCATGTGATCTGGACCATCAAACAATCTTTTGTGCTTAGAAAGCTCCCAACTTCAGCAAATGCTCACCTGTCAGCTTCTTGGTGTTCAATCTACAATTCGTGTCCAACCCTTTGTGACTCTATGGACTGCAGCACACCAGGCCTCCCTGTCCCTCAGTGTCTACTGAAGTTTCCCCAAGTTCATGTTCATTGCATCAGTGATGCCATCCAAACATCTCATCCTCTGTTGCCCCCTTCTTCTCCTGCCTTCAATCTTTCCCAGCATCAGGGTCTTTTCCAATGATACATGTAAATTCATATTCACAGCAGCATTCATGTAAATGCGTGTTCATTTCCAGAGTCTTTTCCAATGCTCTTCTCATCAGCTGGCCAAAATATTGGAGCTTTGGCTTCAGCATCAGTCCTTCCAATGCATATTCAGGATTGGTTTCCTTTAGGATTGACTGGTTTGATCCACAGCTTCAGACTGTTAACAACTTTTAAGCAAGGGATCTTGATTTTTGCACTGGGTCCCCCAAACTATGTATCCTGTCCTGACAGTAAGGAGCCTAGAAATGCATACCATAGAGAATGGTTTTAATCCAGGTCTATGGTGTATGAGTTGGAGATTCTAATGAGGCAAGTGTGCTGATGGGAAACCAATGGTGGGTGCTTCATTGGGGGAAATTTTTATTTTTAATTTTTTGCATTGGAGGAATTTTGAGGAGCTCACTGGCCAATCAGAACCTCTCCTTCCAGTTAGGCATGTTAATGCTTCATTCATTCATTCATTCATCTACTATATTTAAACTGTTTCAAATCCTTCAATATATTGACACGTGATATAACAGTAGACCAGTATAATAAATTAAGCTGTATGTCCTTGGGGCATGATTGTCTAAGCAATTCAGTCAATGCTTTCCATACAACAAAAGATTATGAAGCATTTTTCCACCCTCGAGTATAGTTCTTTCAAGTTCCCTGTGAGGAAGGTATTGCTTTCTTTGTTTCACAGATTAAAACTGAAGCTCCAGGAGGCTTCGGTTCATGCAGGATAAATCCAGTCTTACTAGGAGTTCTGAGCCAAGACTCCTTCCAGGTCCTCCTGTCCAAGGGGCTCCTCCCCCTCTCATCCACAGCCTCCCTAACTCATCTCTCACTCCAGTGTCTCTTGTAGAAGTATCTCTGAAAGTTAGGGTTTCTTAAAGCAGTCACTATTTTGTAGACAGTGGACACTATTTGGGGACAAAATTTTAATCTCCTTTTTGATGGTACTTTAGTTTTGTAAAGTATTTCTGAATCTCTGTGGGGGAGCTCAGCATTTCCTACAACATATGTTTAGACAGCAGTATTTGCTTTTCAGGACTTTCCCTGGTGGCTCAGATGATAAAGAATCTGCCTGCAAGGCAGGACACCTGAGTTCCATCCTTGCATCAGGAAGATCCTCTGGAAAACAGAATGGCTACCCACTCCGGTATTCTTGCCCAAGAAATCCCACAGTCAGAGAAGCCTGGCAGGCTACAGTCCATGGGGTCACAGACAGTCAGACACTACTGAGCACACACACACGAAAGCACACAATGTGTGATCTTTTGTGTCTGGCTTCTTTCACTTAACATAATGTTTTTGAAGCAGATCCATGTTGTATCTGTAGCATGTATCTGTACTTCATTCTGTTTTTTGGCCGGATACTGTTCCATTGTCTGTAGATATCACCATTTGTTTGTTTATCCACCCATTGATGGACATTTGGGCTATTTTTACCTGTTGGCTATTGTAAATAGTGCTGCTATGAACATGCATTTACATGTATTTGTTTGAATACCTGTTTTTAATTTTTTTTTTTTTTTTTGGTTTATACATCAGCATGGAATTGCTGAATCATGTGGTAATTTTAACTTTTTGAGAACCCTCCAAATTGTTTTCCGTAGCAGCTGTATCATTTTACATTCCCACTAGCAATACATGTACATTATCTTATGTAGCCCATGATACTGACTTGATGAGGTCAGGTTATTTTATAAAGAAAAATCCTAAGATTCAAAGACTTAAAATCACTTGTCCATTTCAGTTTGTTGTGTTAGAATTTGACTCCATATCTTTGAAAGTCCCATTTCTTTCCATTGTTTAAACCTAACTCCTCAGGTCTTTAGCGTCAGTGACTCAGACAGCAAAGAATATTCTTGTAATGCAGGAGACCTGGGTTCAGTCCCTAAGTCAGGAAGATCCCCTGAAGAGGGAAATAGCAACCTACTCCAGTATTCTTGCCTGGAGAATTCCATGAACAGAGGGGCCTGGCAGGCTACAGTCCATGGGGTCACAAAGAGTTGGATACAACTGAGCGACTAACATTTTGGAGAGAAAAACCTCAAGTCTATAGTGTATTAACTGGTCCAGATACTTATTAAGAATTATGGGGAAATCCCAGCTCAGAGTACCAGACATTTAACATTCTTTTAACACATATATATGTTTATTTTGCAAACTTACAGTCTAAAATGATACCCAGCCCATAGTACATGCTCAGAAAATATTTGAATGAATGAGTCTTGTGCATTCACCTTGGACCTTTTGTGTCTCTGGCAGCTAGCATCTCATATACTGCCTTTTCTTTAGCATCCTTCTTTGCCCTGTATTTCAACCAGGAGAAAACGAGACCAGATCCTGCAGGTGTGACGTAACTCCAATGGTTACAGAATGACCCTCTGACCCTTTAAGATGAAAATATGCCTTCATCAAATATGTCAGTATCCTTTTTCTAGTTGGGTGGCCATACCTTTCTCAATGTAACTTACTATTGTCTGATTATTTAATCTACAAACCGATATATCAATGATGTATTTTAACCAGCATGTTTGTCATTTGTTTATGAATTAGTTTTCCTCTTTCACACCTTTGATGTTCTCTTGCCAAGAAGTAACTAGAACTAATTTCAAATATTGAATATCTTTTGTAGTTAATAAAAGGCTTCCCAGATCAATAAGGTTAATAAGTGATACAGTCACTTGGGCATGTTAATAAGTTTAAAAAAAAAGAAAGAAAGAAAAAGAGGCTGAGCCAACTGAAAAGCTGGAACTGAAAATAGATTATAGCATTTTGCCCTGAGGCTTTGGCAGCAATTGAAACAAAGTGTTTTGAAACAGAGCAAATTGGCATTTCTTTGACTTCTAATGTTCAGTCTCTCCAAGCAGGACACCTGGTTCAACTACACAAAACAGCCATTCAGAATTATAGTCTGGGCTTTTGTTATGCAAAAGGTAAATGAGGGTAGCAGGAACTCTTCCAGGAAAAGCTGTTTTTACTTTTTCCCTGGGGAGAACTCTCATCAAAAAACAAAAAACAAAAAAAAAAAAAAGAGAGAGAGAGAGAGTAAGAAAAAAGAAAAGCAAAAAATGCTGTTGACAGGAAATCAGGAGTCCTGAAGATGAGTGTGTTCTGAAATTATTTTCCAGAAGACTATTTCACACAATGCTATAAAGTGTTTCCACCATCAGTGAATTAAATGGAACTCCCAGAGTTCCCTATTCAGAGAACATTTTGAAGAGTTTCTGGCTGACTTTCCTTCCCCAACTCTCAGTCTTCAGAGACTTACTTTGGTTTGAGTTGAATCTATGTTCTCATAGAAGCAATTTGACCAACAGTAATTGGTTGACCCATCAGAAGAGAACCTTGGCCCCTTATGGGGCTTCCCTGGTGGCTCAGAGGGTAAAGCATCTGCCTGCAAGGCAGGAGACCTGGGTTCAATCCCTGGGTCAGAAAGATCCCCTGTAGAAGGTACTCTAGTACTCCTACCTGGAGAACCTCCTGGAAGGCTGCAGTCCATGGGGTCACAAAGAGTTGGACACAACTGAGTGACTCACAGTTGGCCCCTAATGACAACAAGCCTGTGAACGTGTGCACACTTATATGCAAATAAGTGGTTTATTTGATGCAATGCAAACAGTGTTGGAAATTGCACTTGAATTGGAGGTTGCTGGTCAACCTGTCCAGCCCATTATTGTAAAAGCCCAAAGCCCAGAATAAAAGGAGAATGAAGAGAAGGTCATTTCACCAAAGCAAGCCCATCAGAGACGTGTGGCATTCACCTCCATGGCTTTTAACCCACTGACTCCACTGACCTTCTCTCATTATGTCGGGTGGGTGCTGGGCACTCATGGAGCCAGGCAACTTCCAAATTTAAAGGTAGGAGCTTCCGTTTGATGAGTATTGAGAGAGTGAGGGGATCACACATCCAGCAAGGCACCTCTGGAACCTTCTCTTCCTCTCAGGACAGGTCTCCACTCCCCCCTTGGCTTCTTTGACAGTGGTTCATTGAGTATCCACTGTGTGCTGGCCCTTACTTTGGGGATGGGATAAACAGCAGGGAAGGGGACAAAGCCCACGCCATCATAGCGGTCACCTCCGCACAAGGAAGACATGTGAAGACATGTAAGTGCCCATGAGTGGAAGTGCTATGAAGAAAGATGGGAATGGGAGCTCTTTTAGTTCCTAAGATTAGAGAAAGTCTTAGGAAGAGGCAAGCCCTGCAAACAATTAGGAGAGAGACCAGAAGGAGGACTGCATGCAAGTGTCCTAAGAGGACTAGGGTGTGTTTGGAAAAGCCATGACTGTACAGGAGAAGGGAGACCGAGAGGAATACCAGAAAGGTGGACAGCGTAGACAGGGCCAGAGCTTGGGGGCCTGGAGGGCCGCTCTGGTTCAGAACTCTTCACCTTTGGGGCTGGAGAGTTCTTTGTCACGGTGGAGGGAAGGAGGTCAGAGTCCTACGCACAGTAGGATGTGTAACTCATCCCTGGGCTTTACTCAGCAGATGCTGTTAGCACCTCCAAAAGTTGTGACTCCCCTAAAGTTCCCAGACATTGCCAAATGTCCAAGCACTGGGCGGTGTGTGTGTGGGGGGTATGGGTATGGGTGCATATAAAATCGCTCCTATAGGTTATGGGAAGAATAAGTCTTGGCATATATACACTACCTACTCCAGTATTCTTGCCTAGAGAGTTCCATAGACTGAGAAGCCTGGCAGACTGCAGTCCATGGAGTCCCAGAGAGTCAGACAGACTGAGTGACTTTCACTCTTTCACAATATACACTATCATGTGTAAAAGAGAGAGCTAGGGGAAAGCTACAGTATTTAGCTAGGGAGCTCTGCTCAATGTTCTGTGGTGACCTAGAGGGGTGGGATGGGAGGTGTGGGGGTGGGGATCAAGAGGGAGAGGATATTTGTGTACATACAGCTGATTCATGTGGTTGTGCAGCAGAAATTAAAACATTGTAAAACAACTATATCCCAATTTCTAAAAAATGAATAAGTTTAGTTTAATTCAGTCACTCAGTCATGTCCAACTCTTTGTGACCCCCTGGACTGTAACACACCAGGCTTCCCTGTCCATCACCAACTTCTAGAGCTTGTTCAAACTCATGTTCATTGAGTTGGTGATGCCATCCAACCACCTCATCTCTGTCATCCCCTTCTCCTCCTGCCTTCAATCTTTCCCAGCATCAGGGTCTTTTCTAATAAGTGAGCTCTTCACATTAGGTGGCCAAAGTATTGGAGCTTCAGTATTGGTCCTTCCAGTGAATATTAGGATTGATTTCCTGTTTGATCTCCTTTCAGTCCAAGGGACTCTCAAGAGACTTCAGCACCAGAGTTCAAAAGCATCAATTCTTCGGCATTCAACTTTCTTTATGGTCCAACTCTCACATCCATACATACTACTGGAAAAACCATAGCTTTGACTAGATGGACCTTTGTCAGCAAAGTAATATCTCTGTTTTTTTATATACATTCTTGGTTTGCCATAGCTTTTCTTCCAAGAAGCAACTGTCTTTTAATTTCATGGCTGCAGTCACCATCTGCAGTGATTTTGGAGCCCCCCAAAATAAAGTCTGTCACTGATTCCATTGTTTCTGCACCTATTTTCCATGAAGTGATGGGACCAGATGCCATGCTCTTCATTTTTTGGTTGAGTTTTAAGCCAACTGTTTCACTCTCCTGTTTCACTTTCATCAAGAAGTTCTTTAGTTCTTCTTCATTTTCTGCCATAAGGGTGGGGTCATCTGCATATCTGAGGTTATTGATATCTCTCCTTGAAATCTTGATTCCAGCTTGTGCCTCCTCTAGTCCAGCGTTTCTCATGATGTACTCTGCATGTAAATTAAATAAGCAGGGTGACAATATACAGGCTTGACGTACTCCTTTTCCTATTTGGAACCAGTCTGTAGTTCCATGTTCTAAGTGTTCTTGACCTGCATACATATTTTTCAGGAGTCACGTCAGGTGGTCTGGTATTCCTGTCTCTTGAAGAATTTTCCATAGTTTGTTGTGATCCACACAGTCAAAGCCTTTAGCATAGTTACTGAAGCAGAAGTAAATGTTTTTCTGGAATTTTCTTGCTTTTTCTATAATTCAGTGGATATTGGCAATTCGATCTCTGGTTCTTCTACATTTTCTAAATCCAACTTGAACATCTGGAGGTTCTTGGTTCACATACTGTTGAAGACTGGCTTGTAGAATTTTGAGCATTTGCTAGTGTGTAATATCTCACACACTAGCAAAAAATAAAGGGATATTGGTAATGATCCTCGATAGTGATAGCGTTAGTTGCTCAGTTGTGTCCAACTCTTTGCAACCCCATGAACCCCACCAGGCTCCTCGGTCCATGGAATTCTCCAGGCAAGAATACTGGAGTGGCATTGCCATTCCTTTCTCCAGGGGATCTTCCTCACCCAGGCATCCAACCCAAGTCTCCTACATTGCAAGCAAAGTCTTTACCACTGGACTGAGCCACTGCACTTTATTCTAAATGTGATGGAAATCTGCTGGGGGATTTTAAGCTTGAGAGTAATTCAAAGTAAATTTCATTCCAAAGGGACCTCTGGCTGGTGGGCAGCAGAAACTTGGGTGGCTCAGAAAGAGGTGAGAGCAGGGGCAGAAGCTTGGGCTTTCGTGGGACATCTATCCTAGGAAGGGAGAGCATCTCATACTTATGAGTGTCCCCAAACATCCGACCATGGCAAGAAATGACCTTCTTGGCTGCCAAGCACCATCTCCAAAGTTGCTGAGTTAGCAGTGGTAGTGACCAGAAAAAGTAGCTTCTTACGGGAAAATCATCTGGAAAAGACAGTTTCTTAGCAGCCTAAGAGCTCAGTGGTATAAGGCTGAGGCTTTGGGTTGGTTCAGGCACAACCTAGTGGATTCATACTTAAGGTACCTGGGAGTGTGTCCCCTCTCTCACTCAACTATGTCATAGCCTCAGGGAGTACTCACTGGAAAAGACCCTGATGCTGGGAAAGATAGAGGGCAAGAGGAAAAGGGGGCGACAAAGGATGAAATGGTTGGATGGCATCACTGACTCAGTGGACATGAGTTCGTGTCCAGGCTCCTCTGTTCATGGAATTCTCCAGGCAAGAATACTGGAGTGTTTGCCATTTCCTTCTCCAGGGTGATTTGCTCTATAATTCTGAAATACTGGATCTTTTCAAGTTCATCCCATGTCACCATTTCCCGCCACAGCTTCGGAACTGTGTCCTTACCAAATTCATCTGCTGAAGCCTCACGCTCAATGAGACTGTATGAAGAGGCAACATTTAAAGAGGCAATTAAGGTTAAATGAAGTCCCAAAAGTGGGGGACTATTCCAATAGAGCTGATGCTTTTATAAGAAGAGGAAAATGTACCAAGAGGGTCCATGCACAGAGAAAGGACGTGCGAGGCCAGAGCTAGAAGGTGGCCGTCTGCACACCAAAGAGAGGCCTCAGCAGAGACCAGATCTGACGGCGCCTTGGTGTTGGACTCCAGCCTTCAGAATGGAGAGGAAATAAACTTCTGTTGTTCCCGCCCCCATAGTAGACTACTGCAAGCCCTCCTCCCCCAGATGTCATCCTTATGTGGATAACGCCACTGCACCTCTGGGCCATTCATCTGTGACCTCAGTCCCGGTGGCTACTTTGGAAATCCTTACTGAGATCCTCCCCACCCACCCCCCAGGCCCGCGTCTGCCTCATATGGTGCTTCCAGATTCTCCAAAGGAGCCTCTGACTCCTGTCCTTCGCTTCACTTCACTGACTCATCTTTCTTGGCTCCACTCTTTCATGTTAGTGCTCCCCGGGGTTTTGTCCTCAAAGCTCTTCACATCTCAAGTCTAGACACCCGCCTAGGAAGGCGCGTTTGTTCCCAGAGCTTTAACTATCACTTCCATGCCCATGACTCACGCATTCATTTTCCCAGACTCTCAATATCACTCACGAGCTCCAGAACTTTGCTTTCTGCCCCTAACTTGACCTTTCCCCAGTGAAGGATATCACCACCACACCTCTCACCTAAGCCAGTTATTTGAAAGACACCTTTGGCTCTTTACTCTTTTTGCTCAGACGGTTCACAGGGTCTTTTGGACGCCACTGTTTTCCTTCAATGTGTCATCTCCTGAGTCAGTTTTCTAATGCTTCCATTTGACAGTGCTGTTTTCCTACTTGAAAGTTATCAACACTATTATATATAAAATAGAAAATGAATAAGAACCTACTTTATAGCACAAGGAACTTTTTTCACTACTCTCTAATGACCTATATGGGAATAGAATCTAAAAAAGAGCAGATATACATATATACATAACTGACTCACTTTGCTATATAGCAGAAACTAGCAAAACACTGTAAATCAACTATAGTCTAGTAAAAAAAAATTAAATTAGAAAGTTATTAACAGCTTTCAATTAACCTGTTGAGAAATCCTAAGTCCAGTTTCCATAGCATGTTACCTTTCCAGTAACATCTTCTTCCTTTTTCCCATCTAGATAACTTCCGATCCAGGCCCACAGACACTGACTATGCTCCCTAAAATCTGTGTTCCTTTACCTTTTTTGCTTCCTCTGACTGTAATGGCTCCACCAGCAATCCAGTCTTTCATCGTCAACTCTTCTCCTTTGTCCCTTCTCTACTATGCAAACCATACTCTTTTTGAAAAAAATTTATTTTATTTTAATTGGAGGATTATTGTTTACAGTACTGTACTGGTTTCTGCCATCTATCAGCATGAATCAGCCTCTGCCATAGTTGTACATTTGTACCCTCCCTCTTAAAACTCCCTCTGAACTCCCTCCCCATCCCACCCCTCTATGTTGCCACAGAACACCAGCCATATCCCATTGCATGTATGTACCACAACTTCTTTATCCACTCATCTGTCAATGGACATCTAGGTTGCTTCCATGTCCTAGCTATTGTAAACAGTGAGGCAATGAACATTGGGGTACATGTGCCTTTTTAAATTACAGTTTTTCAGGGTATACATCCAGTAGTGGGAATTCTGGGCCATATGGTAGTTTTATTCCTAATTTTTTAAGAAATCTTCATACTGTTCTCCATAGTGACTGTATCCATTTGCATTCCCACCAACAGTGAAACAGGGTTCCCTTTTCTCCACACTCTCCAGCATTTATTGTTTGTAGGCTTTTTGATGATGACCATTCTGAAAGGTGTGAATTGATACCTCATTGTAGTTTTGATCTGCATTTCTCTAATAATGATCGATACTGAGAATTCTTTCATGTGTTTATTAGCCATCTGTATGTCTTCTTTGGAGAAATGTCTGTGTAAGTCTTCTGTCCAATTTTTGACTGAGTTGTTTTGTTTTTTGGTATTGAGCTTCATGAGCTGCGTGTATATTTTAGAGATTAGTTCTTTGTCAGTTGTTTCATTTACTATTATTTTCTCCCATTCTGAGGGTTGTCTTTTCACCTTGATTATAGTTTCCTTCATTTTGCAAAAGTTTTAAGTTTAATTAGATCCCATTTGCTAATTTTTGTTTTTATTTCGATTACTCTAGGAGGTGGGTCATAGAGGATCTTGCTGTGGTTTATGTCAAAGTGTTCTGCCTATGTTTTCCTTTAAGAGTTTTATAGTTTCTGATCTTACATTTAGGTCTTTAGTTCATTTTGAGTTTATCTTTGTGCATAGTGTTAGGAAGTGTTCTAATTTCATTCTTTTACACATAGCTGCCCAGTTTTCCCAGTACCACTTATTGAAGAGACTGTCCTTTCTCCATTGTATATTTTTGCCTCCTTTGTCAAAGGTACCCATAGGTGTGTGAATTTATCTCAGCACTTTCTATCTTGTTCCATTTGTCTATATTTCTATTTTTGTGCCAGTACCATACTGTCTTGATGACTAGCTTAATAATAGTCTGAAGTCAGGAAGGTTGATTCCTCCAATTCCATTCTTCTTTCTCAAGATTGCTTTGGCTATTCAGGGTCTTTAGCTTTTCCATACAAACTGTGAAATTATTTGTAGTAGTTCTGTGAAAAATACCATTGGTAGTTTGAAAAGGAGTGCATTGAATCTATATATTACTTTGGGTAGTATAGTCATCTTCACAATATTGATTCTTCTATGCCAAGAACATGATATATCTCTCCATCTGTGTGTGCTGTCTTTAATTTCTTTCATCATCTTATAGTTTTCTGCATACAGCTCATTTGTCTCTTTAGGTGAGTTTATTCTGAAGTATTTTATTCTTTTTGTTGAAATGGTGAATGAGATTATTTCCTAAAACTCTCTTTCTGATTTTTCATTCTTAGAGAACAGACTGAATTTATCCCTTCACTCACAGAGCCATCTTCCCTTATGCCAGACAGAGTCCCCTGCTCCATGTTCTATGTGCCTAAAGCCTTTTGCATGCTTGTCTGTCTTGCTCAGTTAACCATTTATACCATTGCAACCATGTCATAGCTATCCTTGAAGCTCTAAATAACCTGGGATTATTCTTGACATCCAATTTGGTCTCTGAAAAACACTAGCTGAATGAAGGAACTATGAATAAATATCTTCTGTGATTATCTCTGATGGAAAGCTCTTTCTCATTTTACCATTCCCAAAACTCTGAGATTGTAGTAAGGATCGTGTTTGGAATACAACAGAGGGCATAATTCTTTCAATAGAACTAGATTCAAAGGAACACTTAGGGGAGTAGAAACAAGAAGATATACATTTCCATAGAAACTGTGTGCCTCAGGTTCAAAATAACTTGGGAAATGGCTGAGTGAGAGGAAAAACAAAAATAAAATAGTATCATGGAAGATTATTACAGATTGTCTAAACAGACAGAAAATACAGATGTTTCCCGACACTAAATAAGCTATGAAGGGGATCAGGGACACAAAGCACTCGGTATTGTATCAAGGTCTTACTCTGTCCAATGCAATTATATTAAAATATAGAGATAGTTATCAAAATGGTTTTTAAAAAATAATAGCAATAGTAACTATTATGCTTCTTTATTAACTCATTAAATTTCAAGATGAATGGCTTTAATTTCAGAGTAGTGATGAGCATACACAATATTTTGATACATTTGTAAAGAGTATAATGCAGTTTGAAATTATCTGTGATTTCTATTGGTGAGAAAGTCATAAGTATTTCATGATTAAAGAAAATACTATATTGGAGTGAGAGATTAGTAAAAGTAAAGATGTATTCTAACCTAGGTCACAAAAATGCTTACCATAGAAAAACTCTTGAGATGCAGGGAGACTAGTTCACTTTGACTTCTTCCTGGATAAATAACCTTTGAGAAGTTACCTTTAGAAGGACATCAGTAAATAGCCAGCGGATTCTCTGATTTTCAGTATAGACGATACCAGATTCCTAGAGAGACTGCAGAGACTTGAAAGACACAGGGATGGTGATTCCCATACCATTCCCATTCAACTTGCTGATTTGGCCTGTGCCAAAGGCAGATGGGTCTTGGACAATGACAGCGGACTATTGTAAGCTTCGCCAGGTGGTGACTCCACTACAGCTGCAATGCCAGCTGTGGTTTCATTGTTTGAGAAACTAACATAACCTGGTACCTAGTGTGCATCCATTAATCTGAAAAATGCTTTTTTTCTTGAAATATATTTATAAAGGCAAGTAGAAACAGTTTTTTTTTTTTTTTTTTAATCTGGCAAAGCCAACAATACACTTCTACTGTCTTACTTCAAGGGGTGCATCAACTCTCCAACCCCATGTTATCATCTGGTTTGCAGAGACCTGGATTGCTTTTCTAGTCTATAAGATATTTATTATACTGGTCATTATGTTGGTAGCATTATGCTGATTGGACTTAATGAACAAGAAGCAGCAACTACTCTAGACTTACTGGTAAGACAGTTGTTTGTCAGAGTATGGGAAATAGTCCAACAAGAACTCAGGGTCCTTCTACTTCAGCGAAATTTCTAAGCATCTAGTGGGGCAAGTCTAGTGGGCTTCCCTTGTGGCTCAACTGGTAAAGAATCCGTCTGCAATGTGGGAGACCTGAGTTTGATCCCTGAGTTGGAAAGATCCCCTGGAGAAGGGAAAAGCTACCCACTCCAGTATTTTGGCCTGGAGAATTCCGTGGACTGTATAGTCCATGGGGTCGCAAAGAGTCGGACCTGACTGAGCAACTTTCAGTCGCAGTGGGGCAAGTCAGATTGACATATCCCTTCTGAGGCAAAGGATAAATCAAGTCCATGGAATTTTCCAGACCAGAATACTGGAGTGGGTAGCCTTTCCCTTCACCAGGGTATCTTCCCAACCCAGGGATCAAACCTAGGTCTCCCACACTGTGGGCAGATTCTTTACCAGCTGAGCCACAAGGGAAACGCAATAATACTGAAGTGGGTAGCCTATCTCTTCGCCAGGGGATCTTCCCGACCCAGGAATTGAACCAGAGTCTCCTGCATTGCAAGTGGATTCTTTACCAACTGAGCTATCAGGGAAGCCAGGGCCTTAGCAGAGACTGGATGCTTTACTATGGGCCACCAAGTTACCGCATGACCACAAACCATAAAGTTGGTCATGCACAGCAACTCTCTGTTGTCACGTGGAGGTGATACTTAGGTGAGCAGGACTGAGCAGGCCCTGAAGGCATAAATAAGGTACACAAAGAAATGAATTGAATGCCCATGGTCCCCCCCCCACTTCCTGCTACTCTGCCTTCTCTCTCCCAGCCACACCTGTGACTCAAGAGGAATTCCCTGCAATCCTGTTGACAAAGTAAGAAAAGACTTGGGCCTGGTTTACAGATGGTTCTGCATGATATGCAGGCATCACTTGCAAGTGGACAGCTGCAGCACTGCAGACCTTGGGGACATCCCTGAAGAAAGACAAGAAGCAGGGCCGTCCTTCCAGTGGGTAGAACTTGGAGCCCTGCCCTTGGCTGCACTTTGCTTGGAAGGGAAATGGCCAGGTGTGTGATTATGTATGTTTCAGGCGCTGGGGCCAGTGGTCTGTCAGGATAGGCTGAAGAAGCATATGATTGGAAAACTGATGACAAGGAAATTTGGGGGAGAGGATATGGATAGACCCCTCAGAATGGACAAAAAAGAAAAAAAAGGTAAAGATATTTGCACTTGCTTACCCTACTGGCAATGCTTCTGCCGAAGCTACCATTCCTGGACATACAGAATGCCATGGCCACTGCCATAGTATTCCAGACATTGCTTCTGACCCAGGCTCTCACTTCATAGTCAATGAAGTGCAGTAATGGACCCATCTCATGGAAGTCACTGGAATTCTAACTGTGTTTCTCCACCAGCCTGAAGCAACTGGCTTGATAGAACAGCGGAAAGGTCTTTTGAAGACTCCATAGCATCAGCTAGGCATTGATACCTTGTCAGGCTGGGGTAAGGTTTTCCAGAAGGCTCTATATGCTCTGAATCAACATGCAATATATGGTGCTGTTTCTCCCAGATCCAAGACTCCCAGGTCCAGGAATCAGTGGTGGAAAGGGGAGTGGTACCACCCACTATTTCGCTTAGTGGCCCACTAGCAAAACTTTTGCTTCCTGTTCCCATGACCTTAAGCTCTGTCAGTCCAGAGGTCTCAGCTCCAAAGGGCACAGTGCTTCCACCAGGAGACACAACAGTGACCCCATTGAGTTGAGAGTTAAGACAAACACTAGGCCCCTTTGGATTCCTCATTCTTCTGAACACACAGGCAAATAAGGGAGTTACTGTGCTGGCCAGGGTGATTGATTCTGACTTTTGAAGGAAAACTGACTTTACCTGGGCCTCCAGCTGACTGAAGATCTCGGGACGTTTTAGCATCCATAATTGCCTGACCCAATTCCTTATAATAAATCTTCCTATAATATATGTACACACTTAGTATTGACTCTGTCTTCTCTAGAGAATCTAGTTAATCTCAAAATAGTTATCAAACTAGTTTTTATTTAATTATAATAGAAACAGTTACGCTTCATTATCAACATATTAAAGAATAAGACCTGGACTTTCCTGCTGGCGCAGTGGATAAGAATCTGACTGTCAGTGTGGTGGATGGGGGTTCGATCCCTGGTCCAGGAAGATTCACAGGCCTCAGAGCAACGAAGCCCATGAGCCACAACTGCTGAAGTCTAGAGCCTTTGCTCTGCAACAAGAGAAGAAATCTCAATGAGAAGCCACCACAAAGAAGAATAGCCTCCTCTGCACCAAGGAAGACCTAGAATAGCCAAAAATAATTTTTAGCTAATTAACTAATTAAACAACAAAAAAGAATGAGACCTATTGCCAAGCAGAATAACTACAATTTCAAGGTGGTGATGAGCTTACACAATATTGCAATACATTTGCAACAACTATAACAAGGTTTAAAAATATCTGTGATTTCTACTGATGAGAAAATTATATGTCCTTCTTTTAACTACTGCCATTTGTTCTCTGTATTTGTGATTGAAGAAAATGCCACATTTGAGTTAGAGATTAGAAAAAGATAAAGATGCACTTTTGTTGTAACCAATCTCATAAGGATCCTCACTCTCAGGGTCCATAGAGTCCAAGAGAAGAAACTCTGAGGTAAAAACAACCATCCCTTTATGCTTTCCTAGGATAAACTATGCTTTAAGAAACTACCTTTAAAGGGACATAGTAAACACTTATTGGACTCTTTGATTCCCAAGATAATGAAACACCAAACATCTGAAAAATATGTGTGCCATAGACAGGGAAACTGAAGTAGACTTTGGTTTTAAAACAAAAAAAGAGATGGGGAGAGAGTGAAGTCTCCTTTTCCATGAATGATTGGCTTTGAGGACAAAAATCTAAATCTCTTCCACAAATTATTTTAGCCCCTCTGAGTCCCTAGCACAATACTTCCATGTAACAGACACTCAATGTTACTTAACAATATTACTTATTACAGATCATTGATGGATGCATTGATGAACTTACAAGAGTGTCACTTAAAGTTGCAGAGAAAGCAGCGGACTCACACAAGTTGTTTTATTTTTTGCTTTTTTTCCAGTAGTCATGTATGGATGTGAGAGTTGGACCATAAAGAAGGTTGAGCCTGAAGAACTGATGCTTTTGAACTGTGGTGTTGGAGAAGGCTCTTGAGAGTCCCTTGGACTGCAAAGATATAAAACCAATCAATTCTAAAGGAAATCAACTTTGAATATTCTTTGGAAGGACTGATGTTGAAGTGAAACTCCAAGACTTTGGCCACCTGATGTGAAGAGCTGATTCATTAGAAAAGACCCTGATGCTGGGAAAGATTGAAGGCAGGAGAAGAAGGGGGCAACAGAGGATGAGATGGTTGGATGGCATCATTGACTCGATGCACATAAGTTTGAGCCAACTCCGAGAGTTGGTGATGGACAGGGAAGCCTGGCGTGCTGCGGTCCTTGGGCTCCCAAAGAATTGCACACAACTGAGCGACGGAACAACAGCAAAGCATCCTCGTCCCTCCCCTCTCATGCCATCTGTGAGGCATGCCCAGGCTCTTCTCTTAGAGCAGCTGGCTCTGGCGGCTGTCCGGCATCACCATCCAGAAGCCAGGTGGCCTTATGGCCCATTCCCTCCATGCCAAGGGCAAAGAGGGCAAGATGAATACATCCAAACCACTTGGTGTTCAGGCTGCTTCCATGCATGAAAACAAGGCTACTTCCCGTCAGGAACTCTGCCCTCCTTGGTTAATGTATCCTTTCCTAGTCTGCTCAAGGAGAGCACAGCACCCCCTCATTAGACAAGATGTACCACTTCAGACAACCATATCTTGTCTTAATGAATTAGCACATGAATTAATTAATGAATTACTTATAATGTGAGCCCCAAGGAGAAACAGAAAATACAAAGAGAGGAACAAATATGTATCTAATTCTGCAACCCAAATATGCATATTACTAATGTTTTAGCATATTTGATTCAAAATTATATTAGCTTTTGCACAGTTTCTTACCCCTTACCCCCCACCATGGGCATTTTTGTCAAGAAGCGTGGAAAGGCGGATTGTATACACTTGTGATGAATCTAGCATATGCCATCTTGTTTCTTTTCCCTGTCATTTAATATAATAGCTTTTTATTATATATATGTATATATATAGTATGTGTATATGTGTATAATTTATATGTGTTTAATAAGAGTAAATTCATGTCTATAATAAAAATAAATTTGATAAATAAAAGCACATATACATAAAAGTTTAACCCTAATACACATATGCTTTTATTTATCAATACTCTTTCAATGGTCACGTATTTGCTCATCTGTTAAACATATTAATGACATAGTCACACTGTTTCACCTTTTCTCTGTCACAGATAAGGTTCCCACGAACATGTCTTTCCACCCATCTTTTCGTTTACTTAGTTTGTCTTTGGGTTGATTTCCTAGATGTGCAAATCATGCATCAAAAAATGAAATTGCTTAAGGCTCTTAATAGAAATGGCAACAAAACTGCTTTCAATATGGCCTTCATTTTAAGTTTTAGTATATTAGTGGCTTCATTACCTAATTCAGGGGAAATCCCTAAAGTCCCAAACAATTTTTTTTTCTTTCATGACCAATGATCTGAAACTTTCTCAGTGCTAGCATGTGAGGAGTAGCGTCACACAGTGCAACACAGAAGTCAAAAGCACCAGCCTAGAGTTAAACACGTGTGTTCAAACCCAGCTCCATCCCCTCCCTGCTGGACAAATTTGGCCAGTTATTCAACTCCTCTGTTCCTGAATTAACTTATTTTAAAAGTGGGGATAAACAACAATACTTACTAAATAGTAACACTCACAACACTTGGATGCTATGAGGATTAAATGAGCTACTGAATGTTAAGTGGTTTGACATAAAGCATGACTTCAAAATTAGTTTTATTGTCAATGACTGAGAACATAGTTTACAATATCTGTGGTCTTGTAAATATTAATATATTTGAGGCAAAAGTTGCTTCCTACTATTTGCTTTCTACTTATCCTGTTTCGATAATCTTTTCCCCTCTGTTCTTGCATTATTTTGGTTTCATGGAGTATTTCCACTTTGTCTTGTTTTCACCTCTGAGAGTAGGGGGTTACTGTTCTTTTACAGCTGATCTAGGGATCCCTGAGACCTGCTTGACTCACAAACTGAGCCCTTTTCACTTCATTCAGACATGCAAGAACTGCTTTCCCTGCCTTTCAATTTATTTGCTTTTGTTGTCATTTATTTTAATTGCATACATATTTATATTCTATTTAAATATTATCATTATAGATTTGTACAATCTATATTCATTTCAGTTTACAGACATAAATGCCTTTTCCTGTTCTTGATCCTTTCTGCATCTCTAAGATCCCATCTGGGATCATTCGCCTTCCTTCTGCAGAATGACTTTTATATTTCCAGCCCTATACTGAAAGTGAAAGTCACTCAGTCGAGTCTGACTCTTTGCGACCCCATGGACTATACAGTCCATGGAATTCTCCAGGCCAGAATACTGGAGTGGGTAGCCTTTCCTTCTCCAGGGGATCTTCACAACTCAGGTCTCCCACATTGCAGGTAGATTCTTCACCACCTGAGCCACAAGGGAAGCCCTGTAATATCACTCTAGTAAGTGCAAGCTTACTAGTGACAAATCCTCTCTGCTGTTTGCTTTTCTGAAAATCTCTTTTATCTTCATTCTTGAAGAATTATTTTTTACCCAGTGTCGAATTCTAGGTTGAGAATTAGCTTTCAGTATTTTGAAAATTTTTCTTTTATTACATCTTGATTCTATTATCTATTTTATTTTATTATCCCTACTTTCTATTTTATTTTATGCTACTTTATTAATTTATTTTTTCTTTGTTAAAATTTCATAATGTTATTTCATTTATTTCATTCTATTTTATTCTATCTTTTGCTTCACATTTTATTTACTATTTTTCTTTATGTTTTAAAATTTATATCATTTTATTATAGTTTATATTTTATTTATGTGTTTATTTTGAAATTTCACTATTTTATTTTATTATGTTGATTTATTTTATTTTTCCTGTGACAGCTGTAATCCACTATTCCTCCTTTGAAATCAATATGTCTTTCTTTCTCTGGTCGTTTTTAACATTTCTCCTTTTGTTTGATTTTCAGCCATTTTTTTGGATGCAATTTCCTCTGGGTTTATTCTGCTTTTTGAATCCCTGCTAGTTTGGGAATGTGTCAATCCCTGCTGCTATGTCCACACTGTTCTCTTTTATTCTTCCAGAAGGAATCTCATTACATGTATGATAAATCTTATTGTATTTCCTTTGTCTCTTTTCTTTCTTCATATTTTTTCATTCTTTTTTTTACATGACTTTCCCTAGATACTTACTGTAAATCTATCTTTCAGATCCCTTATTCTCTCTTATCTTTTAATAGGCTTCACTGTTTCTCATTTCAGTCATTGCACTTTTCAATTCTAAAATTTCCCTTTGATTAACCTGACAGTTCCCAGTTATTTATCAAAATTCTTTATCTTTTATTGTATCTCATTGACAATCTATTTGTACTTTGTTATTTTAAATTTTGTTGTTGATAACTCTAATCTGGAGCCCTTTGGGATCTGTTTTTTACCTTTTTTCTTATTTCCTTCTATGTCTTCATATTTTTGATGGACTACCTGGTGTGTGTAATGGATTAGAACATTTATGCAAGGCCATAACTTACCAGAGAACTGATTTATGGCCAGAATCACCAGCACGCTATTGGAGTGGGATATGTGTGTGTGTGTGTGTGTGTGCACTCAGTTGTGTCCAGCTCTTTGTGACCCCATGGACTGTGGCCTGCCAGGCTCCCCAGTCCATAGAATTTTCCAGGCAGGAATACTGGATGGGTTGCCATGTCTTCCCTCAGGGGATTTTCCCAACCCAGGGATTGAACTTGCATCTCCTGTATCGGCCGGCAGATTCTTTACCACTTGAGTCCTCTTAGTGGGTAAAGAATCCACCTGCCAATGCAGGAGATGCAGGAGAAGCAGGTTTGATCCCTGAGTTGGGAAGATTCTGTGGAGGAAGCAAAGGCAACTCACTCCAGGCAATACTTCAGGCAAGTATTTCTTGGCTGAAAAATCCCATGGTCAGAGGAGCCTGGTGGGCTATAGTTCAAAGGGTTGCAAAGAGTCAGCCACAACAGCAACTACACGCAGGTCAGCATCAATTTCAAGAATTGAAATGATCCTAAGCCATGTTTCCATGCCCACAGGCTGTGCTATTTCCCACTTACCTGGGCTCTTAGCATATAGGGCTTGGGTGTTTCAAACCGAAGCGTGAGAGGTTTTCTAAGCCCTGCTTTGTGGAGGGGCCTGAACTTCTGCTATTCTCGCGCTCACCATGTGAGGTTGGCAAAAGATCAGCACACTTTGTATTTTCACATTCTGAGCTCCCTCTTCCAGAATCCCACTCACCTTTAGAATAAAAATGATCCCAAATGCTGGGATCGTCTCTCTGTATTTCTGTCTCCTTCTGGATGTTGACCTTGGATTTCTTCATTGCATTAACAACTCTCCGAAGATTTCAGTTACTCCAATTAGATGGAGTGTGTGTGTGTGTGTGTGTGTGTGTGTGTGTGTGTGCATTGGGGGTGGGGTTGTTTTATCTAACTTTCTCCTTGTCTTCAGCAGTTGTTTTTGTTTAATCAGTAAGTCTTGTCTGACTCTGTTGCACCTGCGTGGACTGCAGCCTGCCAGGCTCCTCTGTCCATGGAATTTTCCAGGCAATAATACTGGCAGGAGATTCCAGTATTCCTTCTCCAGGAGATCTTCTCGATCCAGCGATTGAACCCACATCTCCTCCATTACAGGCAGATTCTTTACCACTGAACCACCTGGGACTGTCTTCAGCAGAAAGCTCATCCAAATTATTTGGATCACCTAGTCTACTATGTCAAGAAGTGGAAGTCCAAAGTTTCTTTTTTCAAAAGTAAGACTTTTCTAAATTATTATTATGAGAAGCGACCCAGAAAAAGATATTTAATTCAGAATTCCCTGACTTATTTTACTACAGATGCCTTTGTTTTTGTGAAGCAGCCCATAGAACAAATGTTCCAAGGCATCTCAGCTTACAAAAGGCTTAGATTTCAAAAGGCTGTCCCTAAGAACTTTGCCTTGTAAGTTCAAAGTGATGCTCAACAAGGAGCCATTGTATTCACGTTTATGCGAAGTTAAGTTACAAGAGAAGAGCTCCGTTTGATGGTTTTGTTGTGACTCATCCCACTCCGTGTAACAACTGTCATTCTTTCACCACTTTCTTTTGTTTTAATTATTTCTACTTTTATTTCCATTGTACTTGTACACACAGAGAACATAGGACTTGTCAAAAAGGCACTTGGGGACAGGTATGTAAAGTCATGTTTAAACATGTTTTATTTTGAAATAATATCTTCATCCATGCGTGTGTGCTCAGTCATGGACTCTGTGTGACCCCATGGACTCTAGAGTCGCCAGGCTCCTCTGTCCATGGGATTTTCCAGGCAAGCAGACTGGAGTGGGTAGCCATTTCTGCCTCCAGGGGATCTTCCTGAAACAGGGATCAAACCTTTGCCTTCTGTGTCTCCTGCATTGGCAGGCAGATTGTTTACCACTGAGCCACCTTCATCTAGCTCTCCCCAGTGATGACATTTCATACAGATTCATACTAAAGTAAAATACCAAGCCCCAGAAGTTAACACCAAGTATTGACATTGATACAATATTATCAACTGGCCTACAAATCTTAATTAGTTTCACCACTTTTTAACACGCATTCATTTGTTTGTGTATGTGCACATGTAACTCTATACAATGCTCTCTAGTGTAGAGATTCATGTAACTGCCAAACACAACCAAGATACAAAACTGTTTCATCATCACAAACAAATTCCCTGCTGCTACTCTTTTACAGCCATACCCACCATCCTTGTCTACCAGAAACAACCAATCTATTCTCAATTTCTATAATTTTGTTCTTTCAAGAATGGTGAACTATACAAAAAAGATCTTAATCACCCAGATAATCACGATGGTGTAATCACTCACTTAGAGCCAGATATCCCGGAATGCGAACTCAAGTGGGCCTTAGGAAGCAACACTATGAACAAAGCTAGTGGAGGTGATGGAATTCCAGTTGAGCTATTTCAAATCCTAAAAGATGATGCTATGAAAATGTTGCACTCAATATGCCAGCAAATTTGGAAAACTCAGCAGTGGCCACAGGACTGGAAAAGGGTAGTTTTCATTCCAGTCCCAAAGAAAGGCAATGCCAAAGAGTGCTCAAACTACTACACAATTGTAATCATCTCACATGCTATCAAAGTAATGCTCAAAATTCTCCAAGTCAGGCTTCAACAGTATGGGAACTGTGAACTTCCAGATGTTCAAGCTGGGTTTAGAAAAGGCAGGAGAACCAGAGATCAAATTGCCAACATCCGCTGGAACATAGAAAAAGCAAGAGAGTTCCAGAACAACATCTATTTCTGCTTTATTGACTATGCCAAAGCCTTTAACTGTGTGGATCACAACAAACTGTGGAAAATTCTTCAAAAGATGGGATACCAGGCCACCTGATCTGCCTCCTGAGTCAGGAGAGGAGGTGGGCAGGAGAGGAGGGGGACAGGAGAGGAGGGGGACAGGAGAGGAGGGGGACAGGAGAGGAGGGGGGCAGGAGAGGAGGGGTGTCTGGATGAGGGCAGGCAGGCAGGTGCCCTTGAAGGAGGAAGCATGTATGCAGGTCAGGAAACAACAGTTAGAACTGGACATGGAACAATAGACTGGCTCCAAATCGGGAAAGGAATATGACACCTTGCTTATTTAATATTGTCACCCTGCTTATTTAACTTATATGCAGAGTACATCATGAGAAATGCTGGACTGGATGAAGCACAAGCTGGAATCAAGATTGCCAGGAGAAATATTAGTAACCTCAGATATGCAGATGACACCACCCTTATGACAGAAAGTGAAGAAGAACTAAAGAGCCTCTTGATGAAAGTGAAAGAGAAGAGTGAAAAAGTTGGCTTAAAACAATATTCAGAAAACAAAGATCACGGAATCTCTTCCCATCACTTCATGGCAAATAGATGAAACAGTGACAGACTTTATCTTTTTGGGCTCCAAAATCACCAGATGGTGACTGCAGCCATGAAATTAAAGGAGGCTTGCTCCTTGGAAGAAAAGCTGTGACCAACCTAGACAGCATATTGAATAGCAGAGACATTACTTTGCCAACAAAGGTCCATTTAGTCAAGGCTATGGTTTTTCCAGTAGTCATATGTGGATGTGACAGTTGGACTATAAAGAAAGTTGAGCACTGAAAATTGATGCTTTTGAGCTATGGTATAGGAGAAGACTCTTGAGAGTCCCTTGGACTGCAAGGAAATCCAGCCAGTCCATCCTAAAGGAAATCAGTCCTGAATATTCATTGGAAGGACTGATGTTGTAGCTGAAACTCCAATATTTTGGCCACCTGATGCAAAGAACTGACTCACTGGAAAAGACCCTGATGCTGGGGAAGATTGAAGGCAGGAGGAGAAGGGGACAACAGAGGATGAGATGGTTGGATAGCATCATTGACTTGATGGACATGAGTTTGAGTAAACTTCAGGAGTTGATGATGGACAAGGAGGCCTGGCGTGCTGCAGTCCATGGGATCACAAAGAGTTGGACACGGCTGAGAGACTGAACTGAACTGAACCAAACTGAAGAATGTTGTAGAAATGGAATCAAACGGCTTGTAAATTTTAAAAAAATTTTATTTGTTTGAAAGAAAGTGTTAGTCACTCAGTCATGTCTGATTCTGAGATCGCATGGACTGTAGTCTACTAGGCTCCACTGTCCATTGAATTTTCCAGGCAAGAGTACTGGAGAGGTTTGCCATTCCCTTCTCCAGGGGATCTTCCTGACCCAGGGATTGGACCTGTGTCTCCTGAATTGCAGGTAGATTCTTTACCATCTGAGCCACGAGGGAAGCTTATAAATATTTACTTATTTCTTTTTTGCCTGCGCTGGATTGTTGATGCTTTGTGCTGGCTTCCTCTCATTGCGGCAAGTCGGGGGTACGCTTTATTGTGATGCCTGTCCTTCTCATTGCCGTGGCTTATCTAGTTAAGAATCACAGGCTCTAGACACATGGGCTTTAGTGGGTCCAGCTCACAGGCTGTAGATTGCTGACTCAGTAGCTGCGGTACACGGGGTCAGTTGCACCAAGGCATGTGGAATCTTCCTGGACCAGGGATCGAACCCATGTCCCCTGCATTGGCAGGCAGATTCTCATCCCACTGAGCCACCAGGGAAGTCCAACATGTAACTTTCTGAGGTTTACTTTTCTCAGTAAGCACAATATCCTTGAGGGGTCTACCCAGTAATCACATTTTTACTTGACTCAACATTGATGCTGTGTTTCTATTTCCTTTGCCTTTTTTTTTTTTTAATAAATAAGGCAAGAAACTGTCTAAAAGTCAAGAGTGAATTAATGACAGAGTTCTTGACCCTCTAGTTCACAGTTACATACAACAGACCTTGTTTCTCCTAAGACCAATCCTTCTTGCTTCCTGACTAGTTTGGAACAACAGGTCAGCTGAAGGTCATGATGGATAAACACAATCCATTGAGTATTTAATCAGAAGTTGGTTAAATGAAAATCAAACTGTTCTTGACTTTGCCTGCAGCAACTATTGCATGATCCCACTAAGTACAAACTACAGAGAGGGTCACTTGGAAATCATTCACATACTTATTGTTGAAAGAATGTCTAAATAGAATTTCTAATGCCTGAATAGAATTTCTAAACTCTTAGCTCAAGAGTTGTTGACTTCAAAAACAACAAATGAATGCAATGACTGTGTCTACAAGTGACATTTCCTAGTTTTCTTCTTTATCTTCTCTCATCTTTGGGGGTTTGCCTAAAAGGTCACCAAGTTTAGGAATGAAACTAATAAGTATTCCACAGCTTTCTGTAGTGGCGGAGAATGTTTCTGGCAAGGGCAAGACTATTTCATGAAGTCTAAGAGCAGTCATTAGCAATCTGAGGTTTGTATCATCCCATAAGAACTCTTGAAGTATCTTTTTTAGAGTACCGATTAAGTGCATGCAGCCATGCTAAATTGCTTCATTACTGTCCAACTCTTTACAATCCCATGGACTGTAGCCTGCCAGGCTCCTTTGTCCATGGGATTCTCCAGGCAAGAATAGTGGAGTGCCCTCCTCCAGGGGATCTTCCCAACCTAGTGATCGAACTCACTTCTCTTATGTCTCATGCATTGACAGGTGGGTTCTTTACCGCAAGCGCCACCTGGGAAGCCCATTGTTGTTGTTCAGTTGCTCATCATGTCCAACTCTTTGTGGCCCCATGGACTGCAGCACGCCAGGCCTCCCTGTCCATCACCACCTCCTAGAGCTTGCTCAAACTCATGTTCATCAAGTTGATGATGCCATCCAACCATCTCATCCTCTGTCGTCCCCTTCTCCCACCTTCAATCTTTCCCAGCATCAGGGTCTTTTCCAATAATTCGGCCCTTCACATCAATTGGCCAGAGTATTGGAATTTCAGCTTCAGCATCTGTCCTTCCAATGAATATTCAGAATTGATGTCCTTTAGGATGGACTGGTTGGATCTCCTTGCAGTCCAAGGGACTCTCAAGAGCCTTCTCCAACACCACAGTTCAAAAGCATCAATATTTTGGTGCTCAGCCTTCTTTATATTATAATTCTCACATCTGTGCATGACTACAGGAAAAGCCATAGTTGTGCCTATATGCGCATTTGTCAGCAAAGTAATGTCTCTGCTTTTTAATATGCTGTTGAGATTTGTCAAAGTGTCTTAATTTCATGGCTGCTTTCACCATCTGCAGTGATTTTGGAACCCAAGAAAACAAAGTCTGTCACTGTTTCCATTGTTTCCCCATCTATTTGCCATGAAGTGATGGGATCAGATGCCATGATCTTAGTTTTTTGAAAGTTGAGTTTTAAGCCAGCTTTTTCACTCCCCTCTTTTACTTTCATCAAGAGGCTCTTTAGTTCCTCTTTGCTTTCTGCTATAAGGGTGGTATCATCTACCACCTGATATCATCTGAGGTTATTGATATTTCTCCTGACAACCTTGATTCCAGCTTGTGCTTCATCCAGCCCAGCATTTCACATGATGTACTCTGCATATAAGTTAAATAAGCAGGGTGATAACATACAGTCTTGAAGTACTCCTTTCCCATTCGGAACCAGTCCATTGTTCCATGTCTGGTTCTAGCTGTTGCTTCTTGACCTGCATACAGACTTCTCAGGAGATAGGTAAAGTGAAATTTTATTCCCATCTCTTGAATAATTCTCCACAGTTTGCTATAATCCACACAGTCAAAAGGCTTTAGTGTAGTCAATGAAACAGAAGTAGATATTTTTCTGAAACTCTCGCTTTTTTAATGCTCCAACAGATGTTGGCAGTTTGATTTCTGGTTCCTCTGCCTTTTCTAAAACCAGCTTGAACATCTGGAAGTTCACAGCTCACAAACTGTTGAAGCTTGCTTGGATAATTTTGAGCATTATTCTGCTAGTGTGTGAGATGAGTGCAATTGTGTGGTAGTTTGAGAATTCTTTGGCATTGCCTTTCTTTGGGATTGGAATGAAAACTGACCATTTTCAGTCTTGTGGCCACTGCTGAGTTTTCCAGATTTGCTGGCATATTGAGTGCAGCACTTTCAAAGCATCATCTTTTAGGATTTGAAATAGCTCAACTGGAATTCCATCACCTCCACTCGCTTTGTTCATAGTGTTGCTTCCTAAGGCCCACTTGACTTCACACTCTAGGATGTCTGGCTCTAGGTGAGGTGTCACACCATCTTGGTTATCTAGATCATGAAGATCTTTTTTGTATAGTTCTTCAGTGTATTCTTGCCACCTCTTCTTTATATCTTCTGCTTCTGTTAGGTCCATACCATTTCTGTCCTTTACGGTGCCCATCTTTGCATGAAATGCTCCCTTGGTATGTCTAATTTTCTTGAAGAGAACTCTAGTCTTTCCCATTCTATTGTTTTCCTCTATTTCTTTGCGTTGTTCACTTCAGAAGGCTTTCTTATCTCTCTTTGCTATTCTATGGAACTCCACATTCAGATGGGTATATCTTTCCTTTTCACCTTTTGCCTTTTACTTTTCTTTTATCAGCTATTCGGAAGGCTTCCTCAGACAACCACTTTGCCTGAAGCCCGTACTGACTGCTAAGGGACCTAATATGTCTCTTATTTTTCACATTTTTTCAAATTCCCTCCCAAGGCCATCCAGTGTAGATCAAGGAAGCTTTTCATACCATTCCTTACCAACTTCTGAGTTTCCTAGTATAAGGCCCAGGAGAACATCCAAGGTCCAGGAGGCTTTATTAAGCTCCACTTGAGTGCTGGTTAGTCTAAGTGTAGACACACTTGGAATGGGTAGAGTTTGGGGATGATGAGGATAGTGCATCACTGCACAGTATCTTATATGACTGACTTCTTCTTGATCAAATCTCCCAGTGGAGTTAAGTTGTTTAGGAGAGTATGAAATACTCTACTTGGCATAGCAAATGTAGCCAAGTAATTTTAACCTAAGGAACCACAGCCAGGATTAAAAAAAAAAAAAAAGCACTTACTCAGGCACATTCCCTCCAAAAACCACCTTTGTATACATCTTCAAAAATGGGTTGGATGCTGATGCTGGGGTCATGCTTTAATTAGTGATCTCTCCTATAGATACAAAGCTGATCTTGTATTTCAGAAAATTAACTCATATAATTTATTCACATCTGTAATAACAGGTGAGCTGTTCTCCCTTTAAAATTCATTGAGTCCTTTTCCTCTGATGTTTTATCATCATAACAGCATTTTTAAAATGCTGGCTCACAGGCGATTTGCCTTGTAAGGTATTTTTATCAGTTTTAAACATGGTAAACATTATAGTAGCTTAGAGCAGATTTGGAAGTTGGAAGGTGCTTATCTAAACAGAGGAAGACTTTGAAGACCTTGCCATTCTTCCATTAGTGCTTAATGATGGGTTTTTCCATCAAATTGGGGAGACCTGTAAGCTTCCTAAGCAAGAAGACTCTACTACTAAGAAAAGGAAGTCCTCCCTAACCCTACCAAGTTGTAGCTTGAAGAACTGAGACCATTTAAGATGTGGAAACTTTAAGTTGCAGAAAATAGACTGAAATGTTGGATACTGAGGATAATGTGCCCTTGGCAAAAGGTAATATCCTTTTTCTAGGAAAAAAGTTTTAACAAGAATATTTTTTTAAAAAAATAAATAAAAACAAGGGGCGTTTTGGGCACCGGCACCAAATACCTCTTAAACAAGTAACATTTGGGTGAGTTAACTGTAAAGGTACCCACTGTGTATTAAATTTTCCTCTAAATAAGAAACTCATGGGTATGAAAAAATAAGGTGGAAAATTCACAGCTTTTTTCCTCACACTATAGGTTAGAGGCCACCCGCCCAGTTTGAGGTCCTGCACCTTTCATATTTGAAGCAGATCAAAGAATTTGAAAACCAAAATCTAACAACCTTGGCATACTTTTATAACCCAAAAGGGGGAAAATATCTTGCAGTTTCCATTACACACAGAAAAGTGATTAATTATATTGAGAGGGAGAAACATAATATTCAAAGAAACCATACTGAGTGCATATATTCCTCCTCATTTGATGCTGGTATAAAAGTCAAGGCTTCATGGCAATGTATGGGAAGGAAATCCTATGGGAATGAACATTTCCAATAATCTATTATTGATGTTTATAATTTATAGAACTTTACTGACTTTCCAAAGGTTAAAAAAATCTCTAAAGGTAAATGAATGTTGTTATTTACACCAAATGACCATCCGTGGATTTCTGAAAGACCATGAGATAAAATATAAAACATTGCATTAAAAGACCATCAACAATGAGTCTATTTTGCAAAAACCCCACCCATCTAACAATGCAATAATTTTATCGACTTTTCCCTTGGAATATGCCTTCCAAAGATGGGGCTGTCCTGACTTGTAGAAATAATAAACAATCTTGAGAGATTAAAATAAATGACTTCAGGCTTCTTTTAATTTTCTGCAAACCTTTTGTGAGAATAAAAGAATCACTATCCTTAAATAACTGGAGAATTACATCATTGATCAACTATGTCCCCATTGGATAAGAGCTCAAGGTGAGACACGGTGTATGTGAAAGAAATTGCTTCTTTGGTAAAAACCCTTCAGCAATTAAACACTCCAGACAAAGGGCCTTCTCTCTCTATCCTTTCACCATCCTCCCCCACCCTTCCCCACCCCAGTGGGGAAAAAGATCAGAAGTTTGGATGTGGGAATGTGACATAGTTCTGGTTATACTTTTTCCTCTCTGTAAGGTTAATCATGAAAACATTATGAGTTGTGGGTTGGAACTGGTTTTGGAGAAAGTGTTTTCAAGCATTACAAATGTTGAAGATTTTGAGAAAAACTTACTGTATTGAATTGAAATTTCACTCAAGTGACATCTTTTTTTCTTGTCTTTCTGTGAGCTTTGGTTCATCTTGGAGATACTTCTGGTCTTGGTATTATGGTGAGATTCTTGCAAACCACCACAGAGTCACCATTATGATGGAAAAGAAACCAGACTTTTAAAGGAATCTTCTGTTTGTGAAAGTGAAAGTCGCTCAGTAGTATCTGATTTTTTGCCACCTCATGGGCTATACAGTCCATGGAATTCTCCAGGCCAGAATACTGGAGTGGGTAGTCTTTCCCTTCTCCAGGGGATCTTCCCAACCCAGAGATTGAACTCAGTTCTCCTGCATTGCAAGCAGATTCTTTACCAGCCAAGCCACAAGAGAAGCCCATCTTCTGTTAGTGGCTAATATCTTCATGGGCATCAGGGGTTGGGGGGTCTAAACAGCTTTTCTCTGAAGAGTGAGATGTGCAGCACAACCAATCAACAGGACTCTTTAAGGTTTGCTTTGAGAAAAAAGTATTTAAATTTGTGCTTCTGTGCTAATTTATTAAATATATCAGTTTCGGTGTTGATAAGACTATTTGCAAGTCTTTATCCTTCTGTTAACTAGCTTGGAAATGATAATTATGGTGGTGATGATGATGGTGATGATAGTAATAGTGGCTGAAAGTGAGAACCGACTATGCCTCAGTTCCCTTTCCAAGCATTATACATGCAAATTTCAAGTTAAATTAGTCAACGATTATCTGAGATAAAAATACAATTATTCCCACAAAATAGCAGGTCATAAAATGTTATAGTATGTGTTTATGGTCACACAACCAAAAAGAGATACACTGGAGAAGGGAGTTTAGATATCTCTTGAGTCTTCATTCATTCTGTGATGGTCTTCCTCATCAACAATGTTTTGCAGCTATTCTATAAAGGCTTTGTACCAAACCTTTCCATCCAAAAAGCAAGAAACATTCAGACTCTACCAGCTCTCCCAAAGGAATAGTCCATCTTCACTTATTTGTCAGTTAGGTCTGGACTGACCTGTGTCCTTCCCCAAAATCGTATGTTGAAGATTGAATGCCCATGTAACTGTAACTCAGGGATGGGGTCTATAAGGAGGTGGTTAAGATTGTTAGATCATAAGGGTGGGGTCCTCATCCTATAGGATGAGTGTTCTTACAGGAGACACCACTGTGTATCCTCCTCTCTGTTTCACTCTGTCTCTCTGCCATGTGAGGACATAGTGAGAAGAACAGCTCTGAAAGCCAAGAAGATGCCTCATCAGGAACCAGATCTGCGGGCACCTTGACCTTGAACTTTCCAGCTTCCAGAACTTTGAGAAATAAATTTCTATGGTTTCAGTCACACAGCCTGTGGGCTTTTGTTATGGCAGCCTAAGCAGACTAATCAATTGTCTATTAAAAAAAAAAGAAAGAATAAAGATAAGAAAAGAATAAAAATGAAGCAAAAGGAAGAAATCTAGTCATGCATAAACACACAGATTGTTAGAATAATGACTCTTGAAGTCCACTGTCCACTGCAGTCAGTTAGCAGCAGGCCAAAGACCATGACTGAAATCAAATTTAATCGATTTTGCTATTTAAAAGATTTGGTTGACTTTTGTAAAGTAATTAGCTTCCAATTAAAATAAGTAAATTAATTTAAAAAAAAGAAAAAAAAGATTTGGTTGAGAAAAGACTAGAGGGTTCGTCTTTGTGTTTTTTTGGATATAGCTATAGTTCGGCACTCTAAGGTGATAATACCGTAGAATGAGTTTGAAGTTTTCAGTAAGCATTCTATCCAGTGTTTTATTCCCAAACCATCATAATTCCATAGAAGTGTTTCAGGGAGTGGCATTTGGATTAGCTTCCCTGGTGGCTCAGTGGTAAAGAACCTGCCTGCCAGTGTAGGAGATTTGGGTTTGATCCCTGGATGGGGAAGATCCCCTGGAGGAGGAAATGGCAACCCACTCCAGTATTCTTGCCTGGGAAATCCCATGGACAGAGAAGCCTAGCGGACTACAGTCCATGGGGTCACAAAGACCCAGACTCGACTTAGCTACTAAACATCGAAAGTTGGATTAGCATGTATTTTTCCAAAGCATCCAGAGAAAATACACACATCATTTTAATTGTCCATATTCAGAAACTCAGTTTGTGTTTTCATCTTTCTGGGTTAAAAGGGTATTTCAGAAAGGAAGGGTCTGGAACTGTGCGTTAGCCATGGACAGTTGTGTTTCCAGCAAACCTGCCTGGGATCTCAGGCTGCTGCCAAGCAGGCCCTTGGCCAGAGGGGAGAGGATTGTAAATCTGGAGAGAGAAATTCAGAGAGGAAAACCTATTTTTGCTTAATTAAAATAAATTTGGGGAAATAGACAGACAAGGGGAAATTCACTGCTTAATAGGATCACTAAGTCTCGTCCTTCACCTCAAATGACTTGTCAGACTGCTGTAGGAATCTTCATGTGAAAACTTGTCAGGAATCCTGACCAGTGAATCAAACCATGCACTCTCATCAGACTTTCTCATCAAAAGCCATGAAGGATGTCTTGGAATCCAGGTGCAATTTCTAGACACAGAAGGAAGTGAAGGTGTTTACAAACGCAGAACTGTCAGTGATTTGGGGACTGTCTCTGCTTTTTTCCTGAAATGGAGAGCAGAGCGCAAAGACTACAATGTTAGGAAGGAAATTTCAAAAGTTGTAACACCCAAAATGCATCCGGTATTCAGGTGAGGGTTTCAGGGCATGGTCGGGAGTTCTGCTGGAAAGATGGGAGCTAAGTATTTGGAGGGCACATCTTCTTAATTTGCTTGCTTTTTTCAGGCTCCACTAGCTTCTACAGCTGCTGCAAGACAGGTGAGAAATTGGCAAGGATGCTTGCCCTAGAGGAAGTTAGGACTACAGGTGTGTTAAAGTCACTATAAAGAGCCTTCCTTTTCATACAGGCCAAAATGTACAATTCTGACATTTCTAAGAAGAGTGTGTTTTACTCCTACCCACCTTCCAGGCTGTGGTTCATACCTTGGGACACGGGGCAACTACTTGCCCAGCACCATTGCTAACCAAAACCAGCCATTTGTAGGCTTCTCCTAAACCAAATCTTTTTCTGGGAAACTTCCTAGACTGACTGCTTCATGTGTTACTAGGACTCTTCTCTTGGTAAGCTAATACCATCAACACAAGACTCTTTGAAAGACATCATTATTTAGCCTTACCAAAGCTATGTAAAAATTATTGATGTTGAAACTTTCAAGGTGAATGTTTAAAAAAAAAAGTACTCCCTTTGAAAATTGTTCATAAGCTGCATTCTTTTTATCTGGGAGCCAAAATAACTAAATCATTCTAGATTCAAATCTAACATCTATACTGAATCCATACAGGGAGTTTGCTGCTATTTCCATAAAACAAAAAGTAAATTTTTGTTTATTCAGTTATCATGTCCAGTCTAAGGTATTATGGTCATACAGGGAGATATTGTCTGTGACTCAACCCTGTTCTTGAACTTCCTGGCTTTAGCTCTTATTCTGCAGAAAATGTCTGTGATTGACATTCTGCAGAAACACTTTACAATTTTAAGCTCCATTTTCTTGGTACTGGAAATAGATGCCAGTTAACACATGGGCTATTTCTAGTAGAAATGACTTTGTCTTTCTGTTTTATGAACATGATAGGTACTCTAAAGAAATATAGAAGAAACCTTAAAATGTTTCCTGTGTCAATAAAAACATTTGCATATATTACACAATATAATTTTTAATAGTTGCACATTATTCCATCATATGGATCTATCAAGATTTATTCACCAGTTCTCTATTGATGGATGTTTTGGAGTATTGCCAAATGTTTGATGTCATAAGAAATCCTATGATGGAAAAGATCCTTATATGTACATCTTAATACACTTTTCTCCTAGGACAATTTGTTTAAAATAGAATTATTAGGTCAAAGAGCATGCACATACTTTTAAGGCTTTTTCCAAATTGCTCTGAAGAAAGGTTATGCCAATTTACCTCATCAACAGCCATCAAATCCTCACCAGCAACAGATATTATCAATCATTTAATCATCCTTAATTTGATAAGTGGATATCAGTAATTCACTAACATTTTAATTTATAGGAACAACTTTAATGTTTAAGGTGATCAAAGCCATTATTACATTTTGATTGGTCATTCAAATTTCCTTTTGTGTAATTTTCTATTCACAAGTTTTTCTCATTATTCTATTGGATTACTCATCTTACTGATTTCAAAAGATGCTTCAAATAACCCTTCATCATCTATGTTGCAGGTATGTTTACAAGTTAATATTTGTCTTTTAACTATCTTCACCACCAATAGGTGCTGGTGATGGAGGCCATACAGAAAATTTTGATTTCTGAATAGACAAATGTTTTATGAAATCCCAAATTTTCCATTTTCAATATGTTTTTCTTCAACTAACGTAGCTAAAATCTTTTTGTATTTTAAACAAAATTTTGCTTTCAGGTATTATGGGCATCCATATAATGCTTGAACAATGACAGGTGGAGTCAGAAATCTGGGATTCAGTATCCAGCCTTCTATTGTCACAAATCAGTGAGCAGCTTTGGACTCTGTTTTCACAAGTGTGAGGTTAATCTCTTCAAGCCCCTTCATTTTACCTGCAGGACAACATACTTGGTTTTCAATCTTGGCTGCCCCTGTAATCACCTGGGGAGAGGTTAGCACAACTGACCCCCAGGACATATCCCAAACCATGTAAATCAAAATCTCTAGGGTGAGGCCCAGGCATCCCCATTTTTCTAAGCTTCCTGGTGCTTCCAGGGTGCAGCCAAGCTTGAGACCACAGATCTGGATGCATATGTACTAAGTCACTTCAGTCGTGTCCAGCTCTTTGTGACCCTATGGACTGTAGACCACCAGGCTCCTCTGTCCATGGGATTCTCCAGGCATGAATACTGGAGTGGGTTGCCACACCCTCCTCCAGAGGATCTTCCCAAGCCAGGAATCGAACCCGAGTCTCCTGTGGCTCCTGCATTGCAGGCGGATTCTTTACCGCTTAGCCACCAGGAAGCCTACAGATCTGGATGGATGCTGTATTTTCGAAACTTGCTTCATGATTTCTTTAATGGCTTATCAGACCTCTGACTTGGGATTATTTCTGCTGGAAATGACTTTTTTTAAATTATGAATATGATGGATAGGTACTCTAAAAAAAATATTGAAGAAGAAACCTTAAAAGTAGGGTTTAGTCGCTACAGTAAGTCTGCCTTTTGTCCCAAGAATCAGCAAGTTTTTCCACAATTCTTCTTTTTAATAACATTCAGTTATTCTAACAATCTTTCTGGATAGTCTCCTTGCAGAGATGTTATTCCAAAGCTGAAGTTATCAGTGAAGACTTAAATTATATCCTGGGAATGAGCACTCTGACACTTGTCCACTTGCTTGACACCATCACAGACGATTAACATTGTGTGAGACACTGGCAATTTTCCATTCCAAAGCCCTAAAAAACCTGAGCAAAGGCACACAAAGTCACCCAGACATTGAGTGAAAAAGCCAGAGCTAGGACTCAGGCATCCTGGCCCCTGATCTCACCTCCTGTTGCCTCAGTCTCTTCATCTGTGAAATAGGGGTGAGACTGTCTCTGTACCTGCTTTGAGGAGTGTTCTGAAGGTGGGTGAGGTAATGTCTGTGGGACTCGACAGTGACGTAGATGAAAGGCACTGTAATGAGTACAAAGTACTATTTTTCATATTACACTTTAAAGCTCTGTAAATGTTGAAAGGCCCTTTTTATATAAACATGCAGAAACAACAGTAAAAAGGAAGTACCCCCTTTATTCCACTTTTTATATTCCCGGATTCCTTTTACCCACTGATTTTTCTTCAGTGTTGCCTCAACAGTGCATTTCCCTGGTTGGGAACCAGAGGACAGTGTGGAGATGACAAAGCCATATTCTAAACCGCCTTTGCCTATTTCACTCACCATGTCACCGGGAACCTTGCTGTAACAATGCTAATCAGAACTTGTGCTAAAATTCTCACCTCCTGCCTGAGGATCTGCTATATGTCCACCTACCCCACAGAACTGTGGGCCGCCATGAGGACTGCGCCAAATCCAATGTATGTTTCATATTCCCCAAAGCCTAGGATGCTGTCTACCCCAGGGATTTATTTGTTAAAGAAATAAATGCGTGAGTGTGTGAATTACTGATCTTGGTCAAAATGCAAGGCTAATCACCGAGTGAAGCCAACAAGATCACTTTTATAAGCACAAAGAATAGTTTGTACTTGAGATTTGCACCCTTTACTCCGGGAACTTCAGGTTTTCCTGTTTTTTTTTTTTTTTTTTTTTTTCCATTCCCAATTCTATCTACTTCTACCTTGCAAAATGTATGTGATCCCAGCTTTAATACTAGTCACTGCAGTATACAGGAGGTAAGGATTGGAGGCTGGAGTGCTCAGCGTTTTCAGTTGTTTTCACTAAATTATAAATTTTAGCCAAAATATTCCCTTTTTCTTAAGAGTTAATATTAATCATAGATAACGTACATTCTCTCATTCATCATCACTAAAACCCTGGGAAGTAGATATGATTAGCCCCTTTTTGAGGATCAAGCAGTCAAGGCTGAGAGAGGTTAAGTAACTAACACAAAGTCACACAGCTAAGACTTGACTCAAGTCAAATCAGGTTCCCAATCCCTTCTTTGTGAGATATCACAGTGCCTTCCAGCCCCATGAACTTAAGAGGAGTTTTTTCTAGATTATTTCTTTAGTTATAAATAAAAAGTCTTCTTGAATGCAAAATGCCTTGATGCTTTTGCAGGGGGCTGATGGTCAAAACATTTAGCAGCTCACAGGCACAGACCAACCAGTAGACACAAATGCTGCTTGTAAAACCACCAGTTCTCTGCACAGGTTTCCCAGATAAAATACAGGACCTCAAGGTAACTTCAAATTTCAGATAAAGGACAAGTCATTTTTCACTATAAGCTATACTCGGAACAAACGTACACCGGAAAAAAAAAAAAGGTCATGGATGGAGCTGAAAAACCTGGTCTTTCAACACGACCTCACACACATAACAAGCGCACGACTCTCAGCAGCTCACTCGACCTTCATTAGTGAACTTTCAGTTCACTAGTCTTGGTGGCTGGTTTCCAGGGACCATGTAAGAGCTGGTTTAATGGAAGAGTGTCAACGTTGTTCTTAAAAATGAGTTGTTTCACTGTCAAAGCTGGACCAGTCATGATTGGGGCAGAATCTCACCTCTTACCTCCACCTTGACTTGCCTGCTACTGTGGGTCCTGTGTACTCTGTTCTGATTTCAGTTTTATGATGGATAAATTTGCAGCCCTAGCTAAAACTGCTCTCTTTGCTGAAGGGCAAAGCAATGGAAGTTTGAAAAATAAGATAAAACAGCAGCATTTTAAAAATATATTTTAACTTCAAAACTAATAATGCACTATGATCATTATAGCAATATTTGTATCCAATACTCATAGAATATTAACTTTAAATAATAAATACCTATTAAGACCATCAAATGCTCAATGAAAAAGATTGGGCAAAAAAATCTGATGCTACTTTTTCCTGTCTTGTGGGCCTGTAGCTGGTTTTTCTTTTCTCCATCCATATCTCCATTTTGAAATGTGCTGTGTGAGCTTGAATTACTTTTCTAATCAGAAAAAATTAAAAGAAATGACTTTTAAGGTTTCATCATGACCCAAGAACTGGACAATTTAGAGCAAGATCAGACAGACAGAAGATGAGGGGCAGTAAAGGTTAAAAATGAACCTTCTTCATGAGGGAACAGTTTTATTCATGGAAAAACGTGGCAGTTAAATTCAGAGTGAAAATGGCCATGATAGCTCACTATACAGTGGAAATAATCAGTCAACCCACCCAATGTTTTGTCTACATGACATAAATAACTGTTTGAGCTTTTTTTTTTTTTCCACTCCATCGGCCAATTTAAGAGTCCTGCGAACAGAAGATTTGATTACTGTTTCCAAAACTCCAGTTTATGCACAGTGTAGCTTAACATTGACCGAGAATATTCTTGAACCCCCGGGTCTCATGGTCCCAGAGGAGCAAAAAGGCCACTGCCATCACCATCCCTTCTAAGTACCTCATGGGCTTGCAGGGCAGACCCAGGAGATAAAACTCGGTGTGTTTTCCCTCTGACAGCCAGGGCGTGTTGTCTCCCCCTGGAGAACATTTGTTTGTAAAGGAGTAAGAGTTTTTAATATATATGCAAAGGACGATAATGAAATATGTCTGGCCAGAACATAGTCAGGCGAGATTTCATCTAGTTTCAACAGCGCCCTGTGCCAGGGCTGAAGCCATTTTTACGGTAACTCACAATTTCAGGCCTGTGAAGTTGCCGCCCACACAGGAAATGACTTGGAACAGGTGGTCCTCAGAGCTTGCTGGTCTTGTCTGGCTCCCGGGTAATGCTTGTGGGCTACTGAGTCACTGACTAATTATGAGCCCGAACAAAAGGCTCTCAGATAAGCTCGAAGTCAAGTCACGGGAAGAAGGCAAGGTGTAGCCAGGGACTGTCTGAGCGTGCTGGCTGTCCAAACGGAGTTGATGAATGAGGTTCCTTGGGAAACAATGCCCCCTCGGTCTGGGCTCCTCTCCACTCCCCAGGCACCTGGTGGCAGCGGGATGAGAAAACAACAGGTGAGCAAGAAACCGTTGCTCATCTCAGATTCTAACGCCTGACAATGCATCAGAAAACATCCTTCTTGGAGTCACCGCTCTCAGCGACAGGAGGGATCATTTCTCCACCATCTGAGCTACCAAGCCCATCCATGGATGTGTGTGCAGGGCATGTGAGTGCTGTTGTCTCTTTGATCTCTTCCTAGACTGGGAAGAGGTGACGTAACACTTCTCATTTCCCGGGTGAAGAAACTGAGACTTTGGCAGCCCACGTGCTTGACTCTCGTCCTCAGAAAGAGGATGGTGTCAGAGATGGAATTGGATCTGTGCAGAAAAGAGATTCTCACGTCCTAACCTCCAGTACCAGGAATGTGACCTTATTTGGAGATGGGGTCGTTGCAGAGGTAATTAATTAAGATGCAGTCGTAACGGATGTGGTTGGGCCCCTAATCCAATACTACTCATGGACAGAAGTCCACGTGAAGAGAGAGAGACTCAGGAAGAAACTCACATGAAATGGAGGAGTGAGGAGATGGAGCTACAAGCCAAGGGACGCTGAGGGGTGCTAGCAAACCAGCAGAAGCTGGAAAAGGCTGGAAGTCTTTCCCTACACGTTTCAAAGGCAGGGCACGATCCTACTGAGCCTTTATTAATAATTGCAAACTTCCAGTCCCCATAGCTAAGAGAATGAATTTCTATTGATTTCAGCCACCCAATTTATGATACTTCATTAAGGCAGCGCCAGGAAACCCTGGGTTGGTAAGATTCCCTTGGAGTAGGAAGTGGCAACCTACTCTAGTATTCTTGCTGGGAAAAAAAATCCCACAGAGAGAGGAGCCTGGCAGGCTATAGTGTCCATAGGATCGCAAAGAGTTGAATAAGACTGAGCTTGCACACGTGTGTGCACACACACACACACACGTGCACAGAGAAATCCATGTGGGTGGAAATTGGCATTTATTGAGATAGAGGCTATTTTGTGTCACTCGGTCTAACTTTCACCATTCCCAGTGAATCTATACATCGTATTGAGCCTATAGATTTGGAGAGGGAGTCTTTGAATTCTTCCAAGAGTAATGTTCCTTTCACCTGGATATGTAAGCCTAGATGGCATTGCTTTAAAAAACTCAATCAACTGAACACTAGAAGTAATTGCTAGTTTGACAACAAGTGACTCAGATGAAAATACTGTGGTGGATAAAGTGAGATCAAGAAGAGGGAAGGCGAGTAAGTGTCTGTTAAGAAGTGGAAAAGTGAGACGTTTCTAGAAGGCTCAGCCTGCACACTCTCAGGCCCTCACTGCAGAAAGAAGACCCCTGATAAGAAAGAGAAGGCTCTTGCTAACAGTAGACCTATAATTTCCAGATGGCAAAAGTAAAGGGGGTGACGGAGTTGAAAAATTGTCATTAGGAAGATTTAATTTTTTTCCATTATATACAAAAATATAAATTAGGAAAATGTAAAAAAAAAAAAAAGGAAAAGGACCCCAAGTGAGAGTTCCCACCAATTGTCGAGTTAGAGAGAGGATGTCTGGGAGATCACCACCTTCACTTTCGACACCTGTTACAGGTTCAGGGTTTCTGAAAACACCCTCAGTTTCAATAATTCGCTAGAAAGACATGCAGAGCTCACTGGAACCTGTTATCCTCCACTTGCATTTGTTCAAGGTAAAGAACACAGGTTAGAATCAGCCAAGGAAGGAGAGGGGGCGGATTCGAGGAGGGCGCCAGACGCTGAGGTTTGCAGGTGGCCTCCCGGCGCCCTCAGGACAGTTATCCTCCCGGGAGTAAAGGGGGATGTACGCACAGAGCATTGCCAGCCAGCAGGTCCCAGAGCCTCAGGGTCCAGACTTTCCTGGGGCTCCATCATGCAGATGGGGTTGAGGGGCAAAGCTGACACCTAGACCTAGTCGGGGACCTAGAGCCCTGATGCTAAAGCAAGCGACTGTGTCTCACAGTCCCCACCCTGAGTCACGCTGTTATTATCTGTCTGGTCCAAGGCCCGGAGGCAAACAAAGACACTGCTATCAGACTTGACATTCCAAGGGCTTAGCGATTACCTCCCAGAAACCGAGGGCAGAGTCCAAATCTCTCTTCCGGCAATTTTGTATCTTCAGTACCCGCTAAACTGGACTGCAGGGAAATCAAACCAGTCAATCCTAAAGGAAATCAACCCTGAATATTCCTTGGAAGAACTGATGCTGATGCTGAAGCTGAAGCTCCAATACTTTGGCCACCTGATGGTGAGGAGCCGATTCATTGGAAAAGACCCTGATGCTGGGAAAGATTGAAGGTGAAAGGAGAAGGGGGTGGCAGATGATGAGATGGTTTGATAGCATCGCTGACTCCATGGACATGAATCTCAACAAACTCTGGGAGACAGTGGAGGACAGAAGTGCCTGGGTTGCTGCTGTACATGAGGTTGCAGAGTCAGACACGCATTAGTGATTGAACAGCGACACCCCCTAAATTAGACTCAGACCTCCATTTCTTCATCTACCCTCACCCCAGGGAAACACTGCTGCATTCCAAACTTGGGGCAAGCTTTCCTCCCTGTAGACCCTCGGGACGGGAAGAAACAGGGCCATCCCACCCTCCCACCACTCCATTGTGGGCTGGAGGCAGACGTTGTTCTGAGCCTTCTCACAAGCTGGGGTCTTTTGTGCAGCTGGGTCCTGGGGATCCTCAGTCCATTGTGCTTACGGGGCCTGTGCCTGGGAACGAGACAGAGCTGAGCGCAGGAAGGAAGGTTCGATTATCAACAGGGATAGGGTGTGGGGCAGTGGGCCATGGGGCTAGGAGAGGAAGAGGACACTACAACCCTGCAGAGCCGGGGACCCCAAGGTCAAGGTCAGAGTCTGCCATTCTCTGCGGGAAGTCCTGTGCCAGACCTGCAGGGAAGACAAGGTGCTCCCTCAGCTCAGGCTGGTGGTGGGCGGTGGAAAGAGAGTGAAAGTGGAAGTCGTGTCTGACTCTTCAAGCCCATGGACTGTAGCCCGCCAGGCTCCTCTGTCTATGGGGTTCTCCAGGCAAGAATACTGGAGTAGGTTGCCATTCCCTTCTCCAGGGGATCTTCTTGACCCAGGAATCGAACCCGGGTCTCCCGCATTGCTGGCAGATTCTTAACCATCTGAGCCACAAATTTTCACTTTCATCATAATTTTGTTTTACTCCAAAATACACATGCGTGTGACACTTTTCAGAAGCTGAACCAAGTTAACCAAAAGGAGCTGCAAGAAGAGGTGCTACTGACTATATTCTTCCTTCTGCTTCTAGCATCAGCCTCTCCCACTTTTCGGAAAGTTTAAGGTGTGTTTAGAATACGATCACCTCTCCTTTGCTCATCTGTGCTTTCATGCTTCTGTCTCATCTCTTAAAATTTCCCACCAAACGGCATTTTGTTATTTCCACATTTTCATTTAGCACTTGTTGAGCATTTGAAATATTTTTACAATGTGGACAAAAATTACCAAGAGTGACAGAACAAGTTGTCTGAGCAATGGCCCATCCCATCTGCTGCTTTAATGTAGGTCTTCTGTCCCCTCCACGTTTTTGATGTAAAATATGCCACAGGAGAAAGGGACAATTTTAAAAGGCAAAGGAGAAAAGAAATGGAAAGAAAACAGGAAATTCGTGTAATCATTTACAGCCAATTTGAACTTTTTTCCATGATTTTACGGGCTTGAGAAAGAGTCATTGCCTGGTAAATGACTGAAATGAAGAGGTTGGGATGTGGCGGGGTGGGGGGGTGGTATAGAACTCTATGAACAGCATACCTGCAACTGACAATGAAATTAAAGTTATAAAAATCATTTCCATGGATGCAGGAGACCTACAGGATGGAAGAAATGTGTTTCAAATCTTGAGTTTTGACCCATCATTTGAAATTCATTTTCTCTGACTTTTCCATAAGCCATGCCAAAGAAAATAAAGGAGCCAGCTCTTGCCCCATCGCGGGGCTCCCCCCTCGCCCACAAGGCCCACTAGCTTTCCCGTATCACCATGTGGCAACTCAGAGTCCCGAGGATTCAGATGAATACTGAGCAAGTCGTCCCGAAGTCTGGTTTTCATTGACCAGAGCACAAATTAGCATCACCTTCGGGCAGATTCTGCATTGTATTCCATAATGCATTAGGAGCCCCCTTTCTGATTCTGTTTTGTATCCTGGCTTGATAGCACAGTTTCTCTTAACTTCAAAGGTTATTCTCTGCCTGAGTAACTCCTCCAAGTTTAGGGGATAAAAAAAAAAAAAAAAAATTGAACCTTTATCCTAAACAGGAATTTACCTCCCAAACCAAGGAGGGATCCAATAAGGAAAAAAAAAAAAAAAAGAAAAAGTCCTAGATAATGAAGCAAAATAAAATAAAACCTTAACAAGACCTTGGATGAGGATATGCTTCCTTTGATTTAGAAAAATCCAGATTTGGCCACGTCCTTAGATGGGGATTAATTGTCAGCATCCTGACACCAGAAAGTGCAAATACTGCTTCTAATCCATTAGGGGCGTTAGCGGGGCTCAGGCTTTGCATGGCGCATTCGTGCTTTTCCATTTTTCCACGGATCCTTTATCGTATATTAATATCATGCGTAATGTCAACATTTGGAAACAGTTTGTGACTGACGGGGCTGAAAAGACATATTTCTCCATCAGCCTGTTTCTATAATAGAAGTCATTTTTCTTTAAGACTCAGACCACCATATGCTTCCACTTTTTTTTTTTCCTGTTTTTATCAGGAGACCTCAGCACATTGGATTTCAGGATAAATTTCAAATATATTAAGACAGTTCCAAAAAATTCAAGCCAGCACAGCTCAGGCTCCTCTTGGCACCCCCTCATGAGGATTTATTGGGGCCTTAGAAGCCTCTCATCTATGCTCGGGGTCAGCCCTAATAACAGTAATAGCTGATGTTTATTGAGTGTTTACTATATGCCGGGCACTGTGCTAAGTGTTTTATGTGTGTTGAGATAGTTAGTCCTTCCAAGAACTCTACAAATGACAGATGAGAAAAGAGTAGCATTGAGATATGTTAAAGAAATTGCCCCAAGTCACAGAGTTGGTGCAAGAAGCCAGGCATCCAACGTTCAACCCAAGTTCTTCTGTTTCACCATGTTGGCCTGTATTGACTAGGGCCTGCTCACAACACACACTCACAGAGATACAACCCCACACTGCCCAACATCCCTTCTTCAGGAGCTCTCAGTTCTACCAATAAGGAAACAGTTCCTTTTTTTAACCCCTCCCTCTACTCAGTTGTTCAGTCGTATCTGACTCTTTGCAACCCCATGGACTGTAATCTCCTCTGTCCATGGGGTTTTCCAGGCAAGAATACTGGAGTGGGCTGCCATTTCCTTCTCTAGGGGATTTTCCCAACCCAAGGATCAAACCCAGGTCTCTTGCATTGCAGGCAGACTCCTTACCATCTGAGCCACCAGGGAAGTCAAAGCTATGATTTTTCCAGTAATTATGGATGAATGTCAGAATTGGACCATAATGAAGGCCGAGCGCCAAAGAATTGATGCTTGAACTGTGGTGCTAAAGACTCTTGAGAGACCCTTGGACTACAAGGACATCAAACCAGTTAGTCCTTAAAGGAAATCAACCCTGAATATTCATTGGAAAGACTGATCCTGAAGATGAAGCTCCAATACTTTGGCCGTGAGATTCAAAGAGCCAACTCTTTGGAAAAGACCTTGATGCTGGGAAAGAATGAGGGCAGGAGGAGAAAGGGCGACAGAAGATGAGATGGTTAGTTAGCATCACCACCTCAATGGGCATGAAGTTGAGCAAACTCTGGGAGACAGTAGAGGGCAGAGGAGCCTGGGGAGCTATAGCCCATGGAGTCACAAAGAGTCAGACATGACTTAGCGACTAAAAAACAACACTTCACTCTAAGCCCTCATGGAGGGTGGGAGGGTGCAGATCCCTGTCCTGGGCTGGGAGCCATCATCATAAAATGCATTTGACCCACGACTAATTTCTTTCCAGAGCCACCCATCCATGTGGCAGAGAAATAATCCAAAGCAATATATATTTAGTAAGCACATATTTATAGTGCTCATATCATTATGATGAGTAATCATACAGATTCTTGCCTTCAAGCCCCTCTGCACACACCCACCTCCACCAACACACACACCACACACACAATTTAGAAGCTAGGTGTTATGGACTCATGAGCCTTGTGGAGTATTGAGGGATCATGCAGAGAAAAGGACTCTGTGTATTTCACAAGGGATGAGGACAAACCACAGGAGATCCTCCAGACGGTGAAGGAGAGATAGACAGAGAAGGTGGGCTGCAGGGATGGAAGAGGGGCAAGTCTAAGCTGCCAGCTGACAGCCATTCACTCTTTCTACAGAGCACCATCCCTCCATTCCGCTTCTTTAGGGGACCTCGCTAAGGACTGACCTTACTCCCCCGTCTCTCACAGTCCACATTGCATCTCTTCCAGATGTGGAAATTTGAAGGTGGAAGTTGAGAGCGGAAGGAAGTTAGACCAGGTACTAAGTAGGACATGCAATGATATGTGATCTCAGAGAATTTATCCCCAGGGATGGTACTTAAAAAGTAAATGCCCCAAAACTCTAATGCAGAATAAAAACACAAGGTACAAGGTACAAGGTTGCAAGGTACAAGGTTGCAAGAGCAATGAAAAGAGATCGAAACTCATGTAAGTCATCGAAAAACTGAAGATAACTTCTGTGTGGTCCTGAGCAGATGGGGTGGGGACATGAGCAGTGTTTGGAGGGGTGCTGCTTGTGAGTGAGGAGGGGGTCCTGGCACCCTCTCCAGCAATAATTCTTGTCTCAGTGACACCGCTTCCTGGGAAACCCATTTGTCTTGGACACACCAGGAAATTGCTCAACTGTTGTCTATCAGTCAACAAGATCTACAGGTCCTGCCTCTTATGACATTCTCTGATCCCTGTTCTCACTCCCTCACTCTGCCACCACCACCAGGGATGGCTTCCAAAGTTCCCTTTCCTAAGTGATACAAAGGAAGACCTAACCCAAAGAGGAATTCCAGAACATCTTATCTGTGGAGGGAACATTTTAAAGCAATAATGGATAAGGAAGCTGTGGTACATATACACTATGGAATATTACTCAGCCATTAAAAATAATTCATTTGATTCAGTTCTAATGAGATGGATGAAACTGGAGCCCATTATACAGAGTGAAGTAAGCCAGAAAGATAAAGACCAACACAGTATACTAACACATGTATATGGAATTTAAAAAGATGGTAACGATAACCCTATATGCAAAATAGAAAAAGAGAGACAGATGTACAGAACAGACTTTTAGACTCTGTGGGAGAAGGAGAGAGTGGGATGTTCTGAGAGAACAGCATTGAAACAAGCATACTATCAAGGGTGAAACAGATCACCAGCCCAGGTTGGGTGTATGAGACAAGTGCTCAGGCCTGGTGCACTGGGAAGATCCAGAGGGATGGGGTAGAGAGGGAGGCGGGAGGGGGGATCCGGGTGGGGAACACATGTAAATCCATGGCTGATTCATGTCAATGTATGGCAAAAACCACTACAATATTGTAAAGTAATTAGCCTCCAGCTAATAAAAATAAATGAAAAAAAAAAATTAGCCACCTAGCTCATTAAAAATAATAAAATAAAGCAATGGGGAAAAAACGAGCATGAAGGATCTATGTGAAGCTAAGTGAATGATTGGCTTGTCTATCTAGTAGGTCTCGTTTGCCTGGATTTGGAGGTTGTCATTCCCTTGTAGCTCAGACGGTAAAGAATCAGCCTGCAATGTGGGAGACCTGGGTTCAGTCCCTGGGTTGAGAAGATCCCCTGAAGGAGGGCATGGCAACCCACTCCAATATTCTTGCCTGGAGAATCCCATGGACAGATGAGCCTGATGGGCTACTGTCCATGGGGTCGCAAAGAGTCGGACATGACTGAGTGATTAAGCACATAAGGAATTATGATTTCATTCTTGATGCAAAGGTACATTTGCACCCCAGTGGGTAGAAAATAGAGCTTCCCCTGGGCAGAAAGGCCATTTCTGGCTTCAGTTCCCAGGGGATGATGATAGCCTACGGCAAACAATGTCAGATTCATGATCTCCATTTAGCTTTGGGACAGGGACCAGGCTTGATCACTCAAGAGCTTTTGTGTAATAGAGTTTTATTAAAGTAAGAAAAGTAACAGAGAAATCTTCTGACATAGACATCAGAAGGGGGACAGAGAATACCTCCCTAGCTAGTCTTATCAAGGCCTTACATACTATTTTCAGATCCACTCCCACAACATACATTTTAAATTAATAAGATTAGAATGAACAATAGAAAAATCTCACCAGACCCACCCAAAGAAAGCTGAGCATCAAAGAATTGATGCTTTTGAACTGTGGTGTTGGAGAAGACTCTTGAGAGTCCCTTGGACTACAAGGAGATCCAACCAGTCCATCCTAAAAGAGATTTGTACTGAATATTCATTGGAAGGACTGATGTTGAAGCTGAAACCCCAATACTTTGGTCACCTGATGCAAAGAGCTGACTTGTTTGAAAAGACCCTGATGCTGGGAAAGATTGAAGGCAGGAGGAGAAGGGGATGACAGAGGATGAGATGGTTGGATGGTATCACTGACTCAATGGACATGAGTTTGAGTAAACTCTGGGAGTCAGTAACGGACGGGGAGGCCTGGCGTGCTGCAGTCCATGGGGTCACAAAGAGTCGGACATGACTGAGTGACTGAACAACTGACCAGACCCACTCCCATAATATACATTTAAAGATGACAGGATTAGTCAGAAGGTTCTTGTTAAGGAGAAACATGTCCTCAAGCAAGATATAAGGCTATATTGACTAATACAAAGCAATGTAGAAAAGAACGTTTGTCCTTTTCTCTGTGAGAGCCCCAGACCCCTTTCTCCTTCTCAAGGGCTCCAGAACCCTTTCTCCTCCTTGGGAACCCTGGACTTCTTATCGACCTACCTAGGAACTGACTCTCTCAGTAACACAGAGGCAGATAGAAGGCAGGCTCCATGGAAGTGGGAGATGGTGCCATCTCTCTTACATGGAATGATGTCTAGGGGAGCCACGTGAGGTAAATCCCTTCCTGTGCTGCAGTGTAAGGACACAGTAGGTGAACTCTGAGACAGTTAGGAAAGTAGCAGACGAGCTAGAGGTTTGCTGGGCTTCAGGCATAGGGATTGGACCTTGTCACTCACATTCCTACTGTTTGTGACATTCTGTTTCTCTTTTTTCTTATCTAGTCTCACAGCCGTTAGTAAAGCCATCTTGACTATTGCAAATTTATCTTCAAAATAGTTCAGCAGGGTTCCAGCAGGATCTTGTGTCAACAAAGACAAGGCAGAAATAATCAGGAACTATCCCATCACCAACCCCAGGCCAAGTAGCTGCAAAATTGCAATAGCCAGATCTCCCCCGAAAAAGGAGATTCTTGGTTAGTAGTCTAACTGTGTGATTCTGCTTTTAATTTTGCACTAAAATTATTTCCTTTTATGCTTTGCCAAATGTTGCCCAGTTTCTGGATAATATATCTTCGGATATGTATTTCCTCTGTGGCAGGTATTTGACAAATTGGCTTACCTTAAGCCACCGCATTTGGAAAAGAACTTCGGAAGATCGTTCACTAAGGCAGATGTGGGTCACCTGCCTCATCCATCTCCCCTGGATGAAGACAGCCAGCAGCCCTTGGTACCCTGCCCCATTGCTGTCTGTAACCACATCTTGGAGCCAGGCTTCTGATCTTGGCCAGAGCCGATAATGGCAGATCCCTTTGAATGAGAAGAACTTGAGAATGGACAATGCAAAGGCTCATCCGAGAAACTATGGCACCTGGTCCCACCACTTCATGGAAAATAGACAGGGAAACAATGGAAACAGTGACAAACTTTAATTTGGGGGGCTCCAAAATCACTGCAGATGGTGACTGCAGCCTTGAAATTAAAAAACGCTTGCTCCTTGGAAGAAAAGTTATGACCGACCTAGACAGCATATTAAAAAGCAGAGACATTACTTTCTCAACAAAGATCCGTCTAGTCAAAGCTTTGTTTTTCCCAGTAGTCCTGTATGGATGTGAGAGGTGGACTATAAAGAAAGCTGAGCATCGAAGAATGGATGCTTTTGAACTGTGGTGTTGGAGAAGACTCTAGAGCATCCTTTGGACTACAAGGAGATTCAACCAGTCCATCCTAAAGGTAATCAGTCCTGAATATTCATTGGGAGGACTAATGCTGAACCTGAAACTCCAATACAGATGCGAAGAGCTGACTCATTGGAAAAGACCCTGATGCTGGGAAAGATGGAAGGCAGGAGGAGAAGGGGGTGACAGAAGATGAGATGGTTGGATTGCATCACCGACTCAATGGACGTGAGTTTGAGTAAGCTCCAGGAGTTGGTGATGGACAGGGAGGCCTGATGTGCTGCAGTCCATGGAGTCACAAAGGAATGGACACGACTGAGTGACTGAACTGAACCGAGCTGTCTGGTTTGCATGGACTTTTGCCCACAATGAGGCCTGCCCCACATCGGCTTCCCAACTAGGCACCTACAACATAATCACTAGACTCATGCTTAGCCCGTGATTCAAGGAGATGAAAAATGAAAAAATCAATCCCTGATTTGGATTTTGTTACTTGGACTTCTAGGTGTATGATATCATGAGGGTAAAGACACTGGTATCGCTAAGGCATACAATTATTTTATGCTTTTTCATATAAGCATTGGGCTTCCAGGCTGTGCTAGTGGTAAAGAACCCATCTATCAATGCAGGAGACATAAGAGATGTGAGTTAGATCCTGAGTCAGGAAGATCCCCTGGAGGAGGGCATGGCAACCCACTCCAGTATATTCTTATCTGGTGAATCCCACGGATAGAGGTGCCTGGTGGACTACATTCCATAGGGTCGCACGGAGTCAGACACAACTAAAGCTACTTAGCACAGGGGCACATAAGCATCTTCAAACTTTATCTCAAAAAATAGTTGCACAATTTGTGTCTTGTACATGTAGAGCCATCAAATGTTCCAGAACAATCTGAATGGACCTCCTGATAGAACCACAAGGTGCTACCTTATGCAGAAGAATCAACAAAGCTCCAAATTTTCCAGGTCTCTTTCTCCCTGCCTTGTTAAGGAACCCTAACTGATGTCTTGAGACAAAGTCTCAAGAAGAGTTTGGAATTCTTTGGCCAATACAGATATAGAAGTGCCATAGCTTCGGTTCACTGAGCAGTTTTCCTTGGAAGCCTGGAGACCTGAGACCATCACTCCTGCTGGTGTGAAGGCCAAGAGGACGTTTTTCCCTTGTAGATCAGTACAGATCAGAGTATTGACCAGAGCCTCTTCTAGCATTTGGAAAAGTCTTCATCACTCTGTCACAAATTCGGGGCACCAATCTTGAGCTGTAGGGAATCTTGGTGAATGCCCTTTCATGTGTAGACAGCACTCCTTGCTTGTACTGTCAGGGTTCCCGTGAAAATGTCAAGACTGTAATCAAATCATTCCAGTGGGATTTGAGTTGAACATTTTCTCCAGGGCCACATTACACCCTGAAGACTTGTTCAACTCTTCAACTGGAAGAGTTTGATATGTTGGAAGGTTTGATAAGTTTTCTCTAGGAAAGAAACATAACAAAAAAATAGTTTTGTCTAATTAGACAAAAAAAAAAGGATCACCATTAATAATGATAAATCTTTCTGAAATTTTAGAAATCAGACTTTAGCCTCTCCAGCTGTTCATTTTCACAGCCCTCTTAAGATTTATACCCATAGTTTTATTGTAATCATTAATCTAGATGATCTAAGATTATGTTATTGCCTTAAAGACTAACGTGATGAAAAGATCAGGACATTTAATGAAGTGCAAAATTCATCCCACTTAAGAAAAGCAAGGCTTTGCTCCCAGGAGAAAACCAGACAGAAAATGAGGCGTTTTTCATGAAAGTTATTTGTTTTTGTTTAAAATTCTGGATGGCAGGATAAATCTGTGTCATTTTCACACAATAAATATCAACAAGTGGCAATGAAGCAATTGAATTCCTTGGCACCGGGCCTCTTGTTCCAGCTGAATACCTCCCCCACTTAATGAGATCCATCAGTAGAAGGTTACTTATATTACCAAGTGGTTCAGCTGGTAAAGAATCTGCCTGCAAGGCAGGAGATCTGGGTTTGATCCCTGGGTTGGGAAGATCCCCTGGAGAAGGGAAAGGCTACCCACTCCAGTATTCTGGCCTGGAGAATTCCATGGACCATATAGGCCATGGGGTAGGAAAATGTTGGACAAGACTGAGCAACTTTGATATACATAGATAGAGAATTTTAAAATCCACCCCCAAATCAACTTCCAGGAAGTAAAACACCTATTAAGGACTTAGAAGCTCAGATCCACCATGACTTCAGCTCAACTAATTTTCATCATAAGTTTAGTTTTGACCTGCAGCTAAAATTATGCTTATTTTTTAAAATATCATTTTTTCCTTTCTAAAATCATGTACTTCTTTTTTATTGTGTTCAGATACACAGAACAAAAAATTTACCATTTTAAACATGTTTGGGGGTTAAGTGGGGTTAAGTCCATTCAGACATTCCTTTCTTGCCTTCATGATAAAGATTTGGCTAAGTGTTAAGAAAGGAAATAGGATGGATGATACGGAAGACTCCAGTCACAGGCTGCATCACCTTGGGTGGCAGACGACTGATGATGAGAGAGGAGATGGCATACAAGGTGTTCAAGAAAGAGTTGTTCTTTTTTTTTTTTTAGAATGACTTCGATTATATTTTTAAAAATGCATCAAAAGAGAGAAATACATTAACATCAGTAGCAGTTATCTTAAGGTGGTATGCAAATAGATGGCTTTCAATTTTCCACTGTAGAAGTCCCTCTTTACTGATACCATGTAAAATCAATAAGTAATATTTCAATAATAAAAAGCAGTAGTTTGATATATATTTTTACATTTGAAAAAAAAAAAACAGATTGAATGATTAGTAAATTCTTCTTCCCACTCTATAGATATGAAAAACATGCAGAGAAACTAAATGGATTATTCACGGTGCCTGTAAGTGGCAGAACTAGCGTTAAAGTTCACTTTTCCTGACAGTTGTTCTTTTAAACTGAAGCCAATCAAGAATATTAGATGGACTCTCCCCCAGGGCCTGAAATTCAACATTTTCTATGAATTAACACCCAATGTTCTCTGCAAATAAGTGCACACACTACTTTCACAACCCACTGTTGCTTTAATGGTACTATTTACTCATTTTTAACATCTTTTCAGACATGCCAGTGTTTTTTCATCTTCCTCATTTATTAGCTCACAGAAGGCAAGATTTAGGCTGTGTTCACACTCATGAGTGTCAAAAGTAGAAACAACTGCCTAATCTCTAAAACTTTGCAGGCTTGGAAAAACTGAAATGGTGTGTTTCTTGCAATCACCATTGACAACTAAGCTGAGATTAGGAAAGATGGTCGCAAAGAAAGGGAGTTGGGTGGGCTCTGCCTGCCTGTCCAGCTATAAACATGAACTGGAGAAGAGGGGCCTGAGAATTAATGTTTGTCCATTTCCCAGGATCAAATTGAGAAGAGAATCTCAGTTAACCCTCACTTGGTGTTAGCAATATTGAAGGTCCATGTGGACTGAGACAGACATTTGGAAACACTACATGAGATTTGAGTTAAAGCACAGTCGGAATGAAGACTTGCTGGTACCAAGTGAAGGATGACAATGCATGCTAGTTTCCATAGAGTAATTGGTGCTGAAACATATCACTTCACTCTTGAAGCATGAATGTTTCAGAGAAGATGTCTCTGCAGGAAGGGACCCACCCAGCGTTGCAGAAGGAGCCCAGAAGTGAGAACCACCAGTCTTGTGATCAAGGCTGGCCTCAGACACAGATTGGTGGAGGCTCAAACAAGAGCGTAAATTCAGGAGCTCTCAACTCCCCTTAAAACGAGACGGTGAAGGTCAACTCCAGCCCCTAGCATTGTGGTGTAAATCACAAAGGAAAAACCAACCCCATGTCTTGTGCATATTGGTATCAGCCTAAGGACTTCCTGATTGAAACTTCCTTCCCAAGTTCACAGGGATGAGAGAGGTACCAGGGGGTCATTTGTGATTTCATGCTCAGAGCTGTCCCTTTTCAACAAAGCCCCTGATACTCACAAGTGTCCTGAGCGCTATGAATCTCAGCAGGAAGTAAGAACTTGCAGCTGTCTTAAATCACCTCTCTGACTCTACGCCATTCTCTATTCCATATTCACTTTCTAGATACCCAGTTTAATCAAGCCAGAACTAGCAGTAAAATCATTACACGCAATCAAGGGTCCAGTGTTCAACTTGGTCAACCGAATCTATCTTGTACCTTTACAATAAGCAGAATCACAGCAGAAAACCTCATGGAGGGAAAAAAAAAAGTTCAACAAGGGAACACAAAACTTTTCTTATTCTGGCATGCTTTAGTGAGACAGTTGGTGAAATGTGTAAATACCTGTTTGCATATTAAAGACTACTTAATAAAAACCTTCCCTTGTGCACGTTTATCCTTTAGCAGACATTTTAAAAGAATCTCAGCTTGTTTCATTTTCCCCCGTTTTTTCATATTTTAGATACAAGATTCAGTGGCATTGCCATATTCGGGGTGCAGAGATGTGATCTGTGGGCCTTTTGATAAGTTGCCCTGTGCAAGATGTGGTAGCTCTCCACTGCATTGAGGTAGTTCACACCCCCTCTGTTATAAATCCACACCCTGATGACCTGCACTTTTTGGAATATTTGGGGAGCAAAACATTGTTTAAGGGTACACAGATACAAAGAGTGGTAAATGAGACAGAGATCTAATGTACAATATAACACAGACAACAATGAACATAGACAACAATGAACATAGACAACAGTATTGTACTATAATGGTACAGGGTAATAGAAGTGATAAATACGGCTACAATGGCAATTACATTATAATATACAAATGTATCAAATTAACATGGGGTACACCTTAAAGGTACACAATGCTATATGTTGAATATAGTCAATAAAATTAAAAAAAGAATTCCGGCAGACGGTTTTATATCCCTAAGGGAAAGTATCCCCTCCATGTCACTCCAGGGCTGCCTTACGAATGAAACAGCCCAACCAGCATCCCTCTGCGTGTTAGTCCCTGCAAAGAAGACGTGACTGACCCTAAATCTCACAGCCCTGGCCATGTGAGATCAGTGAGGAAAGAATAGCAGAGGCGAAGAACTTAGTTTTCTCCCTCTCTGTCTCTGTCTCTCTCACCTCTCCAGTTTCAATTTTATGAGGCTGAGTTTTGGAAGATGGAAAATAAAAGATTATCTATTTTGAGAAGCGAAGGGAAACAGGTGTCACCAAGAGCCCTCAGTGTTACAAATAACATCTCACTTAACTCTTGTTATTTCTCTGAGATGAGCGTCCTTTTATTGTGCCCACTTTACAGATGAGAAAACTGAGGCACAGAGGTCAAGCGGATTGCTGAAAATCAACTCAGCCAGCAAAGTGGTTGAGGGAGCTTGCTAACACCCAGGCAGGGTAGCTGGAAAGAGGATGCTGTTTCCCACCAGGGTTTGTTCCCGGCAGGATAGCCTGTGCACAAAGAGGAGAGGACGACCAGAGCTAAAGAGAAAGCCCCTGAAATGGGTCTTGTGTGTAACTTTTCACGTGTTCCCTCTCTGGGCTTTCAGGGGTCTGTACCTTTGCTTCATTACTCTCGCCTTTAGCTCTTCTAAACGGGTCCCCAGATGACATCCCATATTTTAGCATGACCCCCAACCCTGAGTCCTTCCTGCCTGAGGTGGGGGCTACATCCTCACCTTCTTCTCCCTCCTTTGAGTTTGGTGGATCTTGGCAAGAAGCACCCCGAGACCCAGGCTTCAAATACAGCTTCCTTGTCTGCAGTGGGCTCCTGCCAGTCACCTCCCTTTTCCTGCCCGTTGGACCAAGCCTGCAGCCCTCAGTGGTGCCTCCCAGGTTCTGTGCTGCCCCCAGCCCAGCTCCCACCCCTCTAAAGTCTCCCCCACATACACACTCTGCTCCCCCTCTAAGCTCTCTTTCTCCAATCTTTGCTGTCTCAGTCTACAAGCCTCCATACTCCTGGTCTGTGTGGGCACACTCTGTGTGTGTGTGTGTGTGTGTGTGTGTGCACACGCTCAGTCACTTCAGTCGTGTCCAACTCTTTACAACCTTTTGGATTATAATCCACCACACTCCTCTGTCCACAGAGATTTTTTAGGCAAGAATACTGCAGTAGGTTCCCATGCCCTCCTCCAGGGTTATCAGGTCTCCTGCATTGGCTGGTGGGTTCTTTACCACTAGCACCACCTGGGAAGCCAGTATGAGAGTGTGTGTGTTTGTGTGTGTGTGTGTGTACACATAAATACATATACACGGTTGATATTGGCCACGTAGGATTTTAGCAGCACCCTTGATCTCTACCCTGTGGCTTAGACAGTAAAGAATCCACCTACAATGCAAGGACCTGGGTTTGATCCCTGGGTTGGGAAGATACCCTGGAGAAGGAAATAGCAACCCACTCCAGTATTCTTACCTGGAGATTCCCCATGGACAGAGGAGCCTGGCGGGCTACAGTCCATGGCGTTGCAAAGAGTTGGACACAACTAAGCAACTAAGCACTTGATCTCTACCCACTAGACACCAGTAGCCCCCTCTCTACAATACAATGCCCCCAAATGTCTCCAGACATTGCAAAATCACATTTGAGAACCTCTGGGCTAGATGTGGACCTCAATTCTGCCATAACACATCTGAGCCCTTCCCCTGCCCCCTGCACCACCTGCCTTGCTCCACCCTCCCCCTTGGGCCCCACTGTCCATGAATAGGTGTCGTCCAGTCCTGAATCCCATTTGATCCCCCAGGTCTGCAATCTACCCCCTGACTGGGAAACCAACACTGCCCAGTTTCCAAGTTGACGAGACCCTACGACTCCTTGGATACTGGATCTGTCCCCTCTCCCAGCATCTCTGGAGTCCTGCTCCAAATCACATGCACTTCTAGCCCCTGGGTGCAGAGTCATTCCTGGTCCCAATTCTGCCTTGAGAGAGTCACTCTTCTTCCCGAGCTAGGCTGCTAGTGCAAGCACTCTCAGTTGTGTCCAACTCTTTGCAACTCTACAGACTGTAGCCTTCCAGACTCCTCTGTCCATGGGATTCTCCAGGCAAGAATACTGGAGTGGGTTTTCATTTCCTCCTCAAGAAAATCTTCCTGACCCAGAGAGCAAACCTGAGTCTCCTGCGGTGACAGGCGGATTCTTTACCACTTGAGCCGTCTGGGTAGAACCATGCATTCAGGGACCAACTAGGAAAGCTGTACCATGGTCTTTATTTTTGGCACCAAAATTGCCAGGAGCACCTAAGGGAGAATAGGTAAATGACTCCACCACTCAGCTTTTGAGACCATGAATCTGAGTGGAACACCAGTATGGGGCGGCCAAACAGATGTTGACAACAGCTCACCAAACCTCACCAAACCACAGAACGACTGATAATGTACTGCATAACTGTCAGGGGAGAATTTAAGCCATGCATTTTTTAATTTGAATCCTTTGGATCTGATCGTGTATATCTGCTGTACACAGTTTTAAATTCAAATCAAATACATAAATGTACATTCCAATAACTAAGTCATGGTCTTCTGTATTGTCAAGGTCTATTTTGGCCCCACACTATGGGGTGAGCCCAAGAGAAAAAGCCAGCCCGGGGGACCTAGACTCTAGAGGCCATGTGGTAACAGCACATTAGAATGTGTGGGCTCCGTGGCTTCTGCCCATGGAGACACATTTGTATGTTAGACGATGTGATGGCTAATTTTATATCTCAACTTGACTGGGCCATGAGGTCCCCAGACATTCGGCCAAACAGTATTCTGGGTGTGTCTGTAAGAATCTTTCTGGGTGAGATGAGCATTTGCATTTGTAGGTTGAGGGAAGCATATTACCCTCCCTTATGTGGATGGCCTGGAAAAGGCAATGGCAACCCACTCCAGTACTCTTTCCTGGAAAATCCCATGGATGGAGAAGCCTGGTAGGCTGCAGTTCATGGGATCGCTAAGAGTCGGACACGACTGACCGACTTCACTTTCACTTTTCACTTTCAAGCACTGGAGAAGGAAATGGCAACCCACTCCAGTGTTCTTGCCTGGAGAATCTCAGGGACAGGGGAGCCTGGTGGGCTGCCGTGTATGGAGTTGCACAGAGTTGGACATGACTGAAGCGACTTAGCAGCAGCAGCAGCATGTGGATGGCCATCATCAAATCTCCCATAAACCAAATTCTTGAGTTCCCCCTTAAATTTGTATGCTGAAATCATGATCCTCAATGTGATGATATTAGAAGGGAGAGCCCTTGGAGGTGATTAGGTCATGAGGATGTAGACCCTGTGATGGAATTAGTGTCCTCATCAAAGAGACCATAGAGAACTCATTTGTTCCCCCCCACCACCACCACCTGAGGACACAGCAAGATGATGACTTGTCTAAGAACTTCTGCTTCATTGACTATGCTAAAGCCTTTGTGTGGATCACAACAAACTGTGGAAAATTCTTAAAGACATGGGAATACCAGATCCCCTTGCCTGCCTCCTGAGAAATCTTTATGCAGGTCAAGAAGCAACAGTTAGAACTAGAAATGGAACAATGGACTGGTTCCAAATTGGGAAAGGAGTACGTCAAGGCTCTATATTGTCACTCTACTTGTTAAACTTATATGCAGAATACGTCATGTGAAATGCTGGGCTGAATGAAGCACAAGCTGGAATCAAGATTGCTGGGAGAAATATCAATAACCTCAGATACACAGATGACACCACTCTTACGGCAGAAAGCAAAGAGGAACCAAAGAGCCTCTTGATGATAGAGGAGAGTGAAAAAGTTGGCTTAAAACTCAACATTCAAAAAATGAAGATCATGGCATCCGGTCCAATCACTTCATGGCACTTAGATGGGGAAACAATGGAAACAGTGATTGATTTTATTTTCATGGGCTCCAAAATCACTGCAGATGGTGACTGCAGCCATGAAATTAAAAGATATTTGATCCTTGGAAGGAAAGTTATGACAAACCTAGGCAGCATATTAAAAAGCAAAGACATTATTTTGCACATGAAGATGCAAGTCCATATCGTCAAAACTATAGTTTTTCCAGTGCTCGTGTATGGATGTGAGAGTTGGACCATAAAGAAGACTGAGCACCAAAGAATTGAAGCTTTCAAATTGTGGCGCTGGAGAGGACTCTTAATAGTTCCTTGGACTACAGGGAGATCAAGCCAGTGAATCCTAAAGGATATCAACCCTGAATATTCACTGGAAGGACTGTTGCTGAAGCTGAAACTCCAGTGCTTTGCCTACCTGATGTGAAGAACCAACTTACTGAAAAAGACCCTGATGCTGGGAAAGAGTGAAGGCAAAATGAGAAGAGGGTGGCAGAGGATGAGATGGTTAGATAGCATCTCCGACTCAATGGACATGAGTCTGAGCAAACTCCAAGAGACAGTGAAGGACAGGAAAGCCTGGAGTGCTGCAGTCAGTGGGGTTACAAACAATCAGACACAACTTAGCAACTGAACAACAACAACGATAACATACATGTGTATATATGGGATCAGGTTATATATCCTACTAGTGTGTATGTTTTTTTATTTTTAGTTAAGCTATGTCATGGACATCTTTGCATGTTTTTAAATATATGGATTATCACATCAACTTTCACCACGATTGTATGATAAGCAGCGCCTGGTCTGCAGCCCTCAATGTTAGCTCCCAGTTTATCAAGTTTCCCATGAGACCATGTCTACTATTCCCCCTCCAAAGTGGTAACCTAAGCTGCTAAGAACATTTTCATACACGTGTTTTCTCCCATCTTCAACAGGACAGGATAAGCTCCTAGAAGTAGAATTATGGGGTCAAAGATGATACAGGTCTTTGAGATGTGCTACCAAATTGCTGTCCAGGAGTTTATACCAGCCAGCAGCCCCTCTAGCACCATAGCACCATAGCACCATATTCGCTCTTCTGTCCTCATTGTGAGGACTGTAAACATCTGTCTTCATACATTAAAGGGTGGTCCCCCAGCTGTGCATTTACCAGTTTGGAACCAATTAGGGATATTTTACTCAGAATTTCTTTTTTTCCTGAGAGATCTGTGCCTTCCTTCATCTTGCGGTTTTTGGCAGCTATGATCATCTTTTCAGCCAATTTGGGCTGAAGAGGCAAGCAAATGAGATACACTGATAAAGCAAGCATTCTTGCCATATTTTCTCTGTTCAAGCACAAGTGCCCATGTATTCAGCCCTAACTTTCTTTGCTTAGAGTGTTTATGTAAGTTCTCAGGACAGCTACCTTAACTTTTGTGACCCCTATTTTTTTTTTTAATTCAACTTATAAGCTGATTTGCAATGTTGTGTTAGTTTAAGTGCATAGTAAAGTGATTCAATTTTATACACAGTCATGGGGTCGCAAAGAGTAGGACAACTCAGTGACTGAACTGAACTGAACTGAATACACATTCTTTTTCAGATTCTTTTCCCTTATAGTTTATTGCAAAATATTGAGTATTGTTCCCTGGCTATACAGTCACTCCCTGCTGATTATTTGTTTTATATATGGTAGCATGTACATGTTTATTTCAAGCACTTCATTTACCCCTCCCCCTCCTCTCTCCCCTTTGGTAATTGTGAGTTTGCTTTCTATGTCTGTGGGTCTGTTTTGTTAATAAATTCATTTGTATCATTTTTTTAGATTCCGCATGTAAGCAATATCTTACGATATTTGCCTTTCTCTTTCTGACTTACTTAGTGTGATCATCTCTAGGTCCATTAATGTTGCTGCAATGGACTTCTTTCATTCTGCTTTATGACTGAGTAGTATTTCATTGTACAAATATATGATCCCTATTTTTCTAAAGCACGGATTTGCTGATTATAATTATAAAGTGAGTTCTTACCATCCTTCACAGGGGAGCATGAAGGAGAGGTCAGAACATGAATCTTGGAAGCAGGCCGTGTCTTTGTGACCCAGAACTGTCCCAGGGCAGTGGGTGACTGGTCTAGTCCCACCTGAGCCCATCTTTCCTCATCTTTAAATTGGGGTGAGTGTCTAACCACCAAGAGACTAGCAGAATGATCCTCATCTCACACAACAGCCAGGATTCAGTAAGGTTAGGGTATGACAGCATTAACAAAAATGTTATTCATTAGTATTAAATTTGCAATGATGTGATTAAACAGAGTGGAGTCATAGAACACTCTATGGTTTGCTAAGGCTGCCAGAGCAAGGTAGCACAGGCTGGGCGGCTGAAACAACAGAAATGTACGGGGTCATGGATCTGAAGGCCAGATGTCAGAAATCAAGGTGTCGTTGACAGCACTGGCTCCTTCTAAGGCCAGTATCCTTGGCTTGCAGATGACTGTTTGCTCCCTATATCTTCACATGCTATTCCTTCTTTGCATTTCTCTGTATCCAAATATCGTCTTTTCATAGAGACATGAGTCATATTGGATTTGGATCCAGCTTCATGTTTTCATTTTACCTTGATTGCCTCTGTAAAGATCCTATCTTCAGAGATGATTACATTCTGAAGTTTTAGGGGTTAGGATTTCAACGTATGAGTTTTGAGGGGACACAATTCAGCCAACAACCATCTCTGTAGCTGGAAAAGAAGCCTAGAGATTCTCCATCCTAATAATCTTGAATCTACCATAATAACTGGAGGACAGATTCAGAAGGGTGACATGCTCCACCAGGGACCCCAAGGAGAGCGGTAGCAAAATGCAAGAATCAATCTTCCTAGATGATAAAATGAATGATTAACTCATCTCCTCAGATTTCAGTTCACTTTTATTTCCTTGCACACTAGAGTACACAAAATTTTCAAGCATGGATTCAAACTTTTCTCAGGGAATGAAGGTGAGAAGGCTGAGTTCATGCCCTTCCTCACACACAAATCGCCAATAATCAGAGAAGGGAAGGAAGGTTCACAGCAGCTCAGGAGAAGAGAAAATCATTTCTAACTCAGACGATAGTGTCACATGACCGAGTTTAAACGCCAGTGTGTGAAAGTTCTGCATCTAAATATTAATACAAAAATCTGCACTTAGGTCATGATGGGGAAGCTGTTGTTCCGTCACTCAGTCATGTCCAGCTCTTTGTGACCCCATGGACTGCAACACTCCAGGCTTCCCTGTCCTCCACCATCTCCTGGAGTTTGTTCAGACTCAAGTCCATTGAGTCAATGATGCCATCCAACCATCTCATCCTCTGTCACCCCCTTCTCCTCCTGCCCTCAATCTTTCCCAGCATCAGGGTCTTTTCCAATGAGTTGACTCTTTGCATCAGTTGGCCAAAGTATTGGAGTTTCAGCTTCAGCATCAGTCCTTCCAATGAATATTCAGGACTGATCTCCTTTAGGATGGACTGGTTGGATCTCCTTGCAGTCCAAGGGACTCTCAAGAGTCTTCTCCCACACCACCTTTCAAAAGCATCGATTGGTGCTCAGCCTTTTTTTATGGTCCAACTCTCACATCCGTGCCTGACTACTAGAAAAACCGTAGCTTTGACTTTAGGGATTGGGAGGTAGAAAGTTAAATTTTATAGTAGCAACAGATCAAGTTCTATGTGGCAGATATGCATTCAGTGCTTTCAGATAACATATTTCAATTCAATGTATGTGCATTTTAAATCAGTTAACTTTTAAAAATAATTTTATTTATGCATTTATTTATTGTTCTGGGTCTTCCTTGCTGCCCATGGACTTTTCTCTAGTTGTGATGCCCGACCTTCTCATTTCAGTGGTTTCTCTCGCTGTGGAACCCCAGCTCTAGAGCACAGGTTCAGTAGTTGTGATTCATGGGCTTAGTTGCTCAGAAGAATATGGGATCTTCCTGGAACAGGGATCCAATTAACCCATGTCTCCATCATTGGCAGGTGTATTCTTTACCACTGAGCCACCAGGAAAGCCCCTAAATTGGTTAACTTTTTGAATTCTCTTCCTCAAGGCTTATGTTCACCCACGGAAAGTTAAAGGATGTCCCTTCATCTTAGAGAGTGGAAGGATGGGTAAATTATCCCCTAGACTGCACACCAAAAATTGGACAACCCAGTCAAGTCTTCAGATTCCTTTGTCTAAAATGCAGTCTTTGTATATGAAAAATGTGATACTTGGCCCTGTGTCCTTTTATCTTCTACTAAGGTGGTGCTGGAGAAGGCTCTTGAGAGTCCCTTGGACTGCAAGGAGATCCAACCAGTCCATCCTAAAGGAAATCAGTCCTGAATATTCATTGGAAGGACTGATGCTGAAACTGAAGCTCCAATGCTTTGGCCACCTGATGCCAAGAGCTGGCTCATTGGATAAGACCCTGATGCTGGGAAAGATTGAAGGCAGGAAGAGAAGGGGTGACAGAGGATGAGATGGTTGGATGGCATCATCAACTCAGTGGACATGAGTTTGAGCAAACTCAGGGAGATATGTGCTCCCTTCAGCAGCACATATACTAAAAAAGTTCTGGGAGATGGTGAAAGACAGAGAATCCTGGCATGCTGCAGTCCATGGGGTTGCAAAGAGTCAGACTCAGCTTAGCAACTGAACAACAAGGACATAAGGCTACTAAGGCCTCTGGGTCAACTAGATAATTTCTGACATAAACAAGGCCAGTGAAATTAGTCAGGTCACCATCTATTGTTTCCTCCAGATCAAGTCTCAAGGAAAACTTTGTAGAAAGTTTAGTGTGGATGAAACATGCAGAAAGAGAACCAGAAGTCAAAAAAAAAAAAGAAGAAGGAAATGGAGTTCTATAGACCATTTCTCAGTGCTAATATAAAATCTACAATATGTTTTAAATGAAGACCTGGAAAGTTTTTCCATGAACTTCATATAAGCTGTCATGATGGGGACTTGAGAATGAAATAGATGAGGAACTAATTTACCCACCTTGACTTTCTGGAAATGAATGCGCTGGTTTCCAAGTGTGCAGATTCTCCAGCCATGTTACCAGAATCCAAGGGATGACTTCAGCTTCCGAGATCGTCCTTACTCCTTCCAACTGGAGGCCAACCAAGTCAGTGACTAACAGAAAAACCCAGTGTGTACTTTTCATCCAAGCCACTCAGGTAGATGGAGATAGGGCCTTAGGAATGGTCAAAGTACTATGTCCAAATACAGTCAAGACGAGAACGCGGCAGTTCCCACCATTGTTTCTCAGGCACTCTTAATGTTCATCCCCCAAACAAAAGCAACACATCATCCAGAAGCCTTCCAGTCCACATGGCATGTGCTGCGTATCTTTCTAAAGAGCTGCTCTTGCCAGGCATTTGTTGAAGCTGGAAATACATTTCTCACTTTGGGCTGGTGAGTGGGTATAGGGGACTGGAGATGGAGGTTACAAATAAAAGGAAATAGAAGTTTGGCTTCACTGGTGCCCACATCTCTCCATAGCTTGGTTGAAAGACCTGGAAGTGAAAGTGTTAGTCACTCAGTTCTGTCCACTTTTTGTGACCCCCATGGGCTGTAGCCTGCCAGGCTCCTCTGTCCATGGAAGTCTCCAGGCAAGAATACTGAAGCGGGTATCCATTAGCTTCTTCAGGGGGATCTTTCTGGCCCAGGGATCGAACCCAGGTCTCCTGCATTGCAGGCAGATTCTTTATGGTCTGAGCCACCAGGGAAACCTATAGCTTGGTCATTACTCACCTTTTCCAAATCACTCTCTACTCACTTACTTAATCTCAAGTTCACAGAATCTGTTGTTTTCCAGAGTCTAGGTTGCTATCATCCTTGCACATGGATTCTCTTGTGCTTGTAATTGTAGTTTCCAGGATGTATTAAAATCCATCACTGTATATGTTGCTCATATATTATGCCTCTTTTTTAAGTTCAGTCCCTTGTCTCTCTTTATAGCTTCCCAATTTGTTACCCTATATAATAGACCCTGGAAGGCCCACTTCTCTTCTCCTTTATTATTTTACTTCAGATTTTTATTAGGTATCAACCAGAAAGCTGTTGATATCCATAGAAGAAGTGTACACCCCTGGTGAAGAATGGGTCTATGACTCAGAACTGGCCACAAGATGAAGAGTTGCCTGCTGGGCACTTCTGAGAAAAATATTTTGATCCCTGGATTATAGTGAGTTGAATTGTATCCCTCAAAAAAGTTATATTCAAGTCCTAACGTCAGTATGTGTGAATGTGACCTCATTTGGAGATACAGTCTTTGCATATTATGAAGTTAAAATGAGGTCAGAGAGGGTCCTAAATCCTGTGATGGGAAACTTTATAAAGAGAAAGGAGAGGGAGATTCTTACATACAGACACAGAGGAGAGACACATAGGGAAGAAGGACACGTGATGACAGAGGCAGAGATTGGAGTGAGGTAGCTACAAGCCAAGGAGTGCCGAGGATTGCTGTGGACCTCCGGAAGTTAGGAAGAAGGAAGAAAGAATGCTCTCCAGAGCCTTCAGAGGGAGTGTGGCTTTACCAAAGCCCTGTTTTCAGACTTCTCTGAACTGTAAGAGAGCATGTTGCTGCTATTTTAAGCCGCCGGTTTGTGGCACTCTGTTAGGGCAGCCCTGGGAAATTAACACACCGATTACAGGTGAGAGCAACACAAGGAGAGGTTTTCCTTTGCCCTGATTACACCCCTGATTTCTGCCCTCATTTGAGGTTATGATACATGAAGTTGGCAGTCACATTGTGGCTGTGAAGCTTAAAGCCCATAATGTGTGCTAAGCAGGGCAGAGCAAAGCAACAGAAAGAGTTGGGGGTCCTTTGTAGATACAATGATGGCTTCCCTGGTGGCTAAGCAGGTAAAGAATCTGCCTACAATGCAGGAGACACAAGTTCAATCCCTGGGAAGGGAAGATTCCCTGGAGAAGGATGAATATCTGACCCCAACCAGCACAGCTTGAGCTATGTGACAAACACAATCATGCTTTTGTCAGCTCCTTTGAGAAGTATCCTGACTTGCAGCTGAAAGCATTCCTAATATACCACACTAGTGTTTTCCCACTGACTCTGACTTCCGCATTGCTCTAACTCAACTACAGATCTGATCAGAAACTTCTCAACCATCTTTTCAATAATGCCCAAACTCCACTTCCTGTCATTTAGGTGCTGCCATGATAAGGTCCAGCCTTATCTACTGTTCCATGAACTGGTTCCAACATAATTCTAGACACAAAGCTTATACTATGTTTCATTAATATTTCTCCCTGCCTCCACTTTCTCAACTCATCCAATTCCACCTCCATTTCATTATCAATTTTCTTTCTAAAGAACTCTTCATATTATAATGCTCTACTGAGCTCAGTTCTCCTTTTCCTGCTACTTGTTTGGAAGATAGATATTCAATTTTTATACTTTCTTTTTTCAATTGCAAACTAATTAGAATTTTTAATAGCAATTACTTTTTAAAATATTAATCAATATTTCCTCCTCCTCCTGAATAATTAAGAGAAAATCAATATTGCTCTAATTCTTATCACCCTACATCTTGTCTTGTATATTATGGTTTTCCTGTACTGAGTTTTAATTCTGCAGTGTTCTTTATGCTGTAAGTCATCACAATTACTCTTGTTGGTCCATACAAAGTATGTTTGATTTTATTCCCATAGTTCCCAGTTTTTCTTTGCTCACATTCCTAAGCACATCTGAGATCCAAGATATTGCTTCTGTGTTGATGTTCTATCTTTCTGAAGTACAGTCTGTCCTTGAACAACATAGGTCTGAATTGAACAGGTCCATTTATACACAGATTTTTTTCTCAGTAAATATATTGATAAAAAAAACTTGGAGATTTACAGCAATTTGAAAAATCTCATGGATGAATCACATAGCCTAGAAAGATCAAGAAATTAAGAAAAATTAGGTATATTGGGAATGCATAAAATACATGTCTATCTTTACATAGGCATAAGATGAGTGATACTGCATATAAAATTAATAATGTGTTAGTTTTCTTATTATTTTATAACTTTGTCTTAAAATGTACATTATTGCACAGAGCATGCATGTGTGTTAATTTACTTCAGTTGTTTCTGACTCTGTGCAACGCTATGGACTGTGGCCCGCCAGGCTCCTCTGTCCAAGGGATTATCCAGGCAATACCGGAGTTGGTTGTCATGCCCTCCTCCAGAGGACCTTCCCAACCCAGAGATGGAACCTGTGTTTCTTATGCCTCCTGCCTTGGCAGTCAGGTTCTTTACCACTAGTGCCATATGGGAGACCCTCTCAGTACATGAGTACCTGTAAATAAATATAAATTTCTTTTTCACACTATATTTTCATGTTTTATTCATAGTGTTAGTAATAATATAACATTTATTGTGTTTTGTATTGGTATAGGCACTGATAGAATTTTTCTTGTAGACAATGTAAACTTATGGTATCAATAAATACAGTTCAGTACTATAAATGTATTTTCTCTTCCTTATGATTTTATAATAATATTTTTTTTCTCTAGCTCACTGTAAGAACACAGTATATATAATGTCCAAAATTATATTGATTGTTTAGGTTATCAGCATGGCTTTGGGTCAACAATAGGTTATGCTAAGTCGCTTCAGTTGTGTCTGACTCTTTGTGACCCTGTAGACTGTAGCCCATTAGGCTCCTCTGTCCCTGGGATTTTTCAGGCAAGAATACTGGAGTGGGCTGCCTTGCCCTCCTCCAGGGGTTCTTCCCAACCCAGAGATCAAACCCACATCTCTTATATCTTCTGCATTGCAGACAGGTTCTTTACTCGTAGTGCCTCCTGGGAAACCCAACAATAGACTATTAATGGTTAAACTCTGGAGGAGTCAAAAATTATATGTAGATTTTTGACTGCATGGGGTTGATGACCACAACACCAGCTGGTCAAGTGTCAATCATACATCTTTTAAAAGCTCTTTATGTGAGGCTTCCTTAGAAGTAAGACTCCTTGTATCTTGTATGGAAATGTGCTTACCCTCATTCTAGAAAGAGAGTTTAGCTGGGTAATGTTCTTTTTGCATTTATTTCCCTGTCTTTGGATATTCATTATAGTTGAGAAGTCTGCTTTTGATCTGATTACTGCTGGTTGAAATAACTGTCTTCTCTCTATGGCAGCTTTGAAATATTTGGGTCAAAGTTTCATTTTGAAATTCTATACTATCACTGTAATGTTGCCTAGATACCAATTTCCTTTTTTTAATTCCGCTTGCTCTTTAAATCTGAGAAGTCTATCTTTCATGATGTCTGAAACATCATCAGTCTTGATATCTTCAACATTTCTTCCCTCTCAAGTATCTCCTTGAAATTTTGATGAGTCCTTCTTATTTCAATTTCCCTTTCGTATGTTCCATCTTCTTTCTGTGGGCAGAATTCCACATTTCTTCAAATCTATATTCTAATTTGATATTTTGACATTAACTACTCCAGGAAAGTAGGAACAGTGTCTCTCTTCTTTTCTCTGTGCTGTGCATGGAACCTAGGAGGGGTCCCCAACCATCTCTTGACTTAATAAATTCATTTCACATTTTGTAGGACTGAGCTTTAGTAATACCAGATACTTGACCAACAGTACTCATCAAGTGCATACTACAGTGAGTTTGCCCTGACCTGTCTGACTCCAAAATCTTTGAATGAATTAATGAGTCAGGAAACACAGTGAAGAAAACTTGGTACAAAGACTGAAAACAAAGGTCCTGACACTTCTCCACACTTTTCCCTGATTGTCAAAATGGAAGATTTATCTCAGAGTTTTTCTCTCCCTCCAGTCTCAACATTTATCTATTTAGTCTCTCAAAACAGCTCTATGAATGTCTCAGTGCTATGGGATTACTTTCACATTTGTCAGTGGATGACAAGTGGTAGAATTTTGTATCTTCCATTCACTTTAACAGTTTTTTGTTTTCTTATTTTTTTTGAAATACTGACTGTACTGGGCATGCTGGCAACTTGGAGAGTTACAGAGAAATTGTGATGGGACCCATCTTTGCAGAGCTAAAAGTGCAAAGTGGAATACTTCATCAGGTTCAAATTAGGAATCTAACATACCAGAATTAAAATGTCCTATATAACTTTAAGGCCCCCTCTAGATAGTGAAGTGCCATTTATATATTGACGTTTTAAAATGGAAAAGCAGAAAATGGAGAAGAAGTAAACTGCATGTTTTATTCTGCTTGGGTTTTTTTTTTTTTGGCTTTTTAAAAATTGATTGATTTTCAACCATTTTTTAAAATTGAAGTATAGTTAATTTACAAACTTGTGTTAGTTTCAGGTGTAAAGCAAAGGGATTCCATTTTATATATATATATACACACACACATATATATATGTATATATACACACACATATATGTACATATATATATATTTCCATTATAGGTTTTTACAAGATACATATACACTGTATATGTATATATTTCCATGTATATATATATATATTTCCATATATATGTGTGTGTGTATATATATATTTCCATTATAGGTTTTTACAAGATACATATACATTGTATATGTATATATTTCCATGTATATATATATATATTTCCATATATATATGTGTGTGTACATATATATATATCTCCATTATATGTTTTTACAGGATACATATACATTGTATGTGTATATATTTCCATATATATGTGTGTGTGTGTGTGTATATATATATTTCCATTATAGGTTTTTACAAGATACATATACATTGTATGTGTATATATTTCCATGTATATATATATATTTCCATATATATGTGTGTGTGTGTGTATATATATATTTCCATTATAGGTTTTTACAAGATACATATACATTGTATGTGTATATATTTCCATGTATATATATATATTTCCATATATGTGTGTGTGTGTGTGTATACATATATATATTTCCATTATAGGTTTTTACAAGATACATATATATTGTATATGTATATATTTCCATGTATATATATATATTTCCATATATATATGTGTGTGTGTATATATATATATTTCCATTATAGGTGTTTACAAGATACTGAATATAGCTCCCTGTGTTGTACAATAAGCCCTTATTATTTATGTATTTTACATATGGCAGTGTGTATATGTTAATTCCAAACTCCTAGTGTATCTGTGTGTCTCTCCCCCTACCTTCACTATCCCCTTGCTAACCTTGTTCTCCATGGCTGTGAATCTATCTCTGTTTCATAAACAAGTTTATTTGCACCATTTTTTTAGATTCTACATATGTGTGTATGTGGGTTTCCCTTGTGGCTCAGATAGTAAAAAACTACCTGCAATGCAGGAGACTGGGCTTCAATCCCTGGGTCAGGATCTTTGCGATCCTGTGGACTGTAGCCTGCCAGGCTCCTTTGTCCATGGAATTCCCCAGGCAAGAATACTGGAGGGGGTAACCATTTCCTACTCCAGGGAATCTTCCCCACTCAGGGATCAAACCTGGGTCCCCTGCATGGCAAGAAAATTCTTTACCACCACCAAGGAAGCCCCAAAGTGAAAGTATTAGTCACTCAGTTGTGTCTGACTCTTTGTGACCCCACGCACGGTAGCCCCCCAAGCTCCTCTGTCCATAGCATTCTCCAGATAAGTGATATTATATGATATTTGTCTTTCTCTGATTTAATATTTATTTTTTATTAAAGTATAGTTGATTTATAACATTATATGAGTTTCAGCCATATACCATAGTGCTTCAGTGTTTTTATAACCAGTTAGTGTTACCATAAAATACTGACTATATGTCCTGTGCTATACGTTACATCTTTATATCTTACGTATTTTATACCTAGCAGTTTATACCTCTTACTTTCTCCCTGTAGCATCCCACTAGACCTAACACACCTCTGAGAGTCTTGCTGTAGGTTTTTTCAAAAGCCTTGGCTGCTGCCCTTTGCCTGGCCCACTAGGCAGGGCTGGGCTGGCTCCAGGCAGTGGCTATCTAGGGACAGGCGCCTTCCTGCTGTGTTGACAACACTGGGAACTGCTTGGAGAGCCACAAGCCACACTAATCACTGCTAGTTGGTCTGGGGATGAGTTTCTCCCCTGGCAAATAATTCAGGGTTCAAAGAATCAACATGTTGAAAACTCCAAGGAAAGCTGTTAATATGTGTGAACGATGCTGATGATAACAGTGCTTTTTTTCTCAGAAGACCACTTAGAAAAGCACTGTTCACATTTGCACAAGGCTGCTGAGGTCTTATATTGCACTCCCCATGTGATCCCACTTATCTGCCAGCACTTACTCCACTGAAGACTATGCTCAAGTCCAGTTCAGCACAGATGACCAACAAATGAGCATCGGGCAGTAGAAAAGCACTTTTTCTCTCCCGTATGCATCCTCTGGAGAATTGCATATTTCAATTAACAACAGTAAGGAAAATAGCTTTCTAAAATCATCACAGTTGGGTTTCGATTGAGATTTTTAGTGTCCTTGGGTATCAAAAATAGCATGAGGGTCCTGTTTGCAGGAGCAGCTGAAGTTATGAGATGAAGTATCACAGATTCCTTTGAAAACTGGGACCATGTAATCTGAATAGTGATGATCATCTATGACTATGAATAACCTATGGCTGAAGTTAGTTTTTCAAGAGAAATTAAGTACAAACTGCTAAGCATAAAGTAAATAAGAAACAAAGATATAGTGTAGTGTACAGGGAATGTAGCCAGCATTTAATAATAACTTTAAATGGTGTATAATCCATTTCCCAATCTATGCATTTTTGATCAACCTGTGTCTATAGCCAATAACTGAAGATGTCCACTGAGTTTATCCTATAGGATAAGGAGGAAGGATTGGATTTGCAGTATTAATTAAAGGACTGGTTTTGATCTAAGTGAAATAATGGACTTCTGCACACACACAGACACACATGGACACATAGACATACCCAGAGACACACACACACATATACACAGACACGTACACTTTCAGGTTTGCATTTACACACATAGATCAGACGTACATCAGTTCAGTTCAGTTCAGTCCCTCAGTCGTGTCCAACTCTTTGCGACCCTATGAATCACAGCACGCCAGGCCTCCCTGTCCCTCACAAACTCTCAGAGTTCACTCAGACTCATGCCCATTGAGTCGGTGATGCCATCCAGCCATCTCATCCTCTGTCATCCCCTTCTCCTCCTGCCCCCAATCCCTCCCAGCATCAGGGTCTTTTCCAACGAGTCAACTCTTTACATGAGGTGGCCAAAGTATTGGTGTTTCAGCTTCAGCATCAGTCCTTCCAATGAACATACACATGTACAATAATGGAGATCTTTATACAGAAACCCTAGAGCAGGATTAAAAGCATTGACTCTGAAGCTAGACTGACCAGATTTGTAACCCAATTCTTCTCTTAAGAGGTACATCACCTTTAAATATTCAACGGTATAGGAGGAGAATAATAGTCTGTACCCAAAAAGGGTTCAAAATTAGCTTGTATGTGTAAGGAACTAGAAGAGCAGCTAGCACTCAGGGAGTGTTACATAAGTGCTTAGTAAATAGAAGACTCTCTTTCTTTGTTAGAAGGAGGATGTGGTCTCCTGTCTCTGTCTGGGCACCCAAGAGTCTGGCTAACTCAGACATTCCACCACCAACGGTCAAGAGAGAAGTTAGATGGTGGTTGGTGATCAGTAGTCCCTGTCATACATGCATTTTGGGTCTGATTTTCATTTTTGTTTGTGTGAATATTTTGGTTATCATTTGTAGACAGCAGTACCCAGGGACCAGGGACAGTTTGAGACTGTCCCACAATTTTCTTCTCATTTATAACATGCTGCTTGGCACATAATAGGTGATTAATAAATACTTGTTGAATGAATGGTAACTGCTACTTCTACTCCTAGTATAACTGCTAATACAATTATTGTCAGACTTTGGTTTTGGAATTATTATAATGAAATATGACTTCTTGGCTAGAAATTGTATCTTAAGAAGATAAGTCCAAAACAGTTTAAATCATAGTAATAAAAAACAATGTTGTTTTATACAAATGAAATAGAAGTTAAAAGTTTTTAAGTCAAAACTAAAAAAAAATAAACAAGAAAAATAATCAAGGCTTTGTTCTGCAAAAAGAGTTCAGTTCAGTTCAGTTGCTCAGTCATGTCCACCTCTTTACAACCCCATGGACTACAGCTTGCCAGGCTTCCCTGTCCATCACCAACTCCCAGAGCTTGCTCAAACTCATGTCATCAAGTCAGTGATGCCATCCATCCAAGCAACTCATCTTCTGTCGTCCCCTTCTCCTCCTGCCTTCAATCTTTCCCAGAATCAGGGTCTTTTCCAATGAATCAGTTCTTTGCAACCGGTTGCCAAAGTATTGGAGTTTCAGCTTCAGCATCAGTCCTTCCAGTGAATATTCAGGACTAACTTCCTTTAGGATTGACTGGTTTGATCTCTTTACAGGCAAGGGACTCTCAAAAGTCTTCTCCAACACCACAGTTCAAAAGCATCAATTCTCTGGCACTCAGCTTTCTTTATGGTCCAACTCTCACAGCCATGCATGACTATTGGAAAAACCATAGCTTTGACTAGACGGATCTTTGTCAGCGAAGTAATGTCTCTGATTTTTAACGTGATGCCTAGGTTTGTCAAAGCTTTTCTTTCAAGGAGCAAGTGTCCTTTAATTTCATGGCTGCAGTCATCACCTGCAGTGATTTGGGGGCCCCTAAAGATAAAGTCTTTCATTGTTTCCATTGTTTACCCATCTACCATAAAGTGATGCAACTGGATGCCATGATCTTAGTTTTTTGAACGTTGAGTTTTAAGCCAGCTTTTTCACTCTCCTCTTTCACTTTCATCGAGAGGCTCTTTAGTTCTTCTTCACTTTCTGCCATAAGGGTGGTATCATCTGCATATCTGAGGTTATTGATGTTTCTCCTGGCAATCTTGACTTCAGCTTTTGCTTCATCCAGCCCAGCATTTCACAAGATGTACTCTACATATAAGTTAAATAAGCAGGATGATAATATACAGCCTTGACATACTCCTTTCCCAATTTGAAACCAGTCCGTTTTTCCATGTCTGGTTCTATCGATTGCTTCCTGACCTGCATATAAATTTCTCAGGAGGCAGGTAAGGTGATCTGGTATTCCTATCTCTTGAAGAATTTTCCACAGTTTGCTGTTCCACAGTTTGCTGTGATCCACACAGTCAAAGGCTTTGGCATAGTCAATAGAAGTTGAAATAGCTCACCTGGGATTATTGAATAGTGATGCTTCCTAAGGTCCACTTGACTCCACCTTCCAGGATGTCTGGCTCTAGGTGAGTGATCACACCATTCTGGTTATCTGGGCACAAGAGTAACATCAGATAAATACTGGGAAAATTTATGTGGAAACAGGGAAAATAATATCATATATTAATATGACTGAGAGAGTAATAATTTCAAGAATCATTTGCAAGAAGCCTAGAATTAGTGCTTATGTCCACATACTAATTAGGTAAGCATAAACTATAGTTTAACAAATATAAAGGTAAAGTGGATTTGGGCAAGGGAAGATAAGCATCACTACTTGCTATCCCCAGAATGTAAAGAAGCAGACCCTTGACTATCTGAAGACACTGTAGTTTATGAGATGTCTGTTCAAGAGAAATCAGGTTCAATGTTGAGCCACTCAAGGCCATGAACACCTGAGGTGAAGCATGTGACTGGGATGATGGGATCGTGCAGGACAGAGTTTGGTTGAAGATTAAAGGAAAGAAGCAGAGTGGGAATATGCTGAGACCACCCACCCAGATGACGGAAGCGATGATGTTTTCCAGGCATGGATCAAACAACAGACACAGATGCAGCGAGAGGAGTTGGGTGATGGCAGAGGGAGGGGACGGGGTAGGAGGAACCGTGGGGACATCTGCTAGAAATCGACTTGCCAGAAGAGAAAGCAACGCAGAGCTGCTTCTCTGGGTCTCTTCTAACCAAGGAAGTGGGGGGGCCCTGGGGGGGGAAAAAAAACAGATTACTCCAGAGACAGCCAACAATGAGTGAGCTGGGTTTTGTCAGATGGACAGCCTGGTTTCAAGAAGGCAGTGTTCTAAAAGTTGAGAGCAAAGACCAGTGGGACTCCAAGCCTTGATGGAATAGCACGTTGCTTTTAAAAGAATAGAAATCTCGTGTTAATAGCATGATCCTGCCTGGGAAGGAAATGAGGAAGTAGTTAAAGATGAGACCAAACAAGAAATTGTTTGTAAAGTCAGATGTAAAAACACTTGTTTAAAAAAAAATGAATATAAATGAGAGTAAACAACAGTGTCAAGAAGTCTCGTGCTTTGAAGAGGTTTGAAAAAATATGCTAAGTCTAAAATGAGGGTCAAGAAAAAGAACAAGGACAGGGTAGACCTTCTGGAAGGGCAGCTGGTAATATAAACAGACAACAGAGAGGAAGGATAACAAATCAGTTCAATTAAACAAGTATTTACTGTTTTCTATGTAAAAAGCCACCACTAGGAGCTCACAGACCCGGAAAAAGAAAGTATACAAATCACTAGATTATGCATCAGGATGGTAAGTTTCCATAGTGCTAAGGGCTTCAGTTAGGAAACACTTCACCAAGAAGAACGGAGAGGTGGGTTTTGAAGGATGCTGGTAGGGACTGTGAGCTGGGAAATGCTAATACTTTTAGGGAAAGCAGAGAAGGAGGAATCTGAAGAGGACAGTGAGAAGAAATGGTCAGAAAAATACAGAGAGCCTGGATGGGACTATCAGAGCAGTCTGAGCTGGAGAGAATTTCCAACCACAAAGTCCCAAGAGAGACTGAATGATGTGAAATGGTAGTACCCGCTGATGGGAAGGTCCTAGCGATTTAAGCATGCTTTAGGTGGCATGATGGGACAGAAGGAAGGTCCCTAGAAGGTCCGTGAGGTGACATAGAGGACGCCACTCTTTCCAAACGTTTGTCTGTTATGAGAGTAAAAAAAGAAAGTGTTCACCATAGGAAGACATAAGAACAAAGATGAATTTATGCTTCGTCCTCATTTTACATTTTTCTCTGTTTATACATGGGGGAATACTTCAACATAACAACATTTTCAGAGAGAAGAGAAAGTAGAACAAAAGTCACTGGAAATTGAAGATAGAGAGGAGGTAATTGATAAGGAAAGACCCTGGAGGAAGCAGATAGGGTATAGGAGTTGAAGGCCATGTGAGGACATTAACTGTAAGATGAGGACATGAGCTTCTTCATGGAAATTTTGGGGCCCTAAAAACAGATCCACTTACCTTCACTGCTTGCGGCAGAACACGAAGGTATTATATCTTGTGGTCTCCATTTTTAGAGAATTAAGAAAGATGGCACCCTCTTAGAGGGAGAAGGGAGATGATCCCAGGGTATGTAAACACTGGAGGGAAGTAGCGGTCTCCATTCCCTTAAGAGAATCAAGGAGAGAACTATCACAGGATTTGTGGAAAGAGAATTTGGTAGAGTTGAGATCTCAGCTAGGGCTGGAGACTATGGGTGTATAGGACCCCAATCTACATGGTATCCAAGTTTTACCAGTGGTCTGGGTGCAGAAAAGCAGATGGCCATATGGATCCAGGGATGGGGCTTGTCAAGCAAGTGTATTGGAGGGATAGGGACACCTGGAAATGGAAGACAAAGACAAGAGAGGAGTTGAAGTGGTGGGTCATGAGACCTAGGTTGCTCAGTGTTCAAAGTGAGACTAGTAAGAGATGAAGAGCCAGTAGATCAGCCCAGAGACAAAAGAACAAATGCAGTAGGTATATAGTAGTATGAAAGAAAGAATAATACAATATTATTCAATATTGTATTACTGTATTATTTAATACAATATTATACAATAATAATACAATATTGTGGGCAGAGGAAGGGAGGACTGGGTATAATCTTCAGAGAAGAAAGAATTCTAGGTCATAAGAAGATCCAGGACATGGCCCTGGAAGTGTGTCTGGAGTGAGGGAAGGTAAAAATCAACAACATTGAGAATGTCAAGAAAAGAGTTGAATGGAAATTAAAAAAAAAAAAAACTCATTGCTATGTTGGTTTTCTCTTACACAAGGGAACAACTTAAGCATGTTTCTATGCTAAGGAGAAGGATCTGGAAGAGAGGGAGATGGAAGCATGCAGCTGAGAGGGGAGATGGTTGAGTGATCAAGGTCTGGAGGAAATGAGGCAGCGTACAAGCCAGAGTCCAGCTGCTAGGATTGGCTGCAAAGAGATGAAACTAGGGCCAGGAGTTAAATGCACATGACATGTTCCTCTAGGCCTTTGAGGCAAGAGGTTGAGGGGCTGGTTGTCCTCAGAGGCCAGGCCATCTGCTGTGATAGAGGAAGCTAGTTAGGCAAAGGTATGGAGAAAGGAGATGAAGGTTTGGAATACCCACACTAGCTTCCTGGTGTGACTGCCTGAAGAATCTTAGTGATTTTTCTCCATCTGTGTGCTGCCTTTCAGGCTGGAGAACAGAGAAAGTCAGTGATGGAGGGACAGTTGGCATTTTGTCAGGTCTGGATGACAAGAAGACAGAGCGAAGAGGGGATTACCAGTGGAGTGAAAAGATTGGCTTAGAGTTCAACATTCAGAAAACTAAGATCATGGCATCCGGTCCCATCACTTCATGGCAAATAGATGGGGAGACAGTGGAAACAGTGGCAGACTTTTTTTTGGGGGGGGAGCTCTAAAATCACAGCAGATGGTGACTACAGCCCTGAAGTTAAAAGACGCTTACTCCTTGGAAGAAACATTATAACCAACCTAGACAGCATATTAAAAAGTAGAGACATTACTTTGCCAACAAAGGTCCACCTAGTCAAGGCTGTGTTTTTTCCAGTGGTCACGTATGGATGTGAGAGTTGGACTGTAAAGAAAGCTGAGTGCCGAAAAATTGATGCTTTTGAACTATGGTGTTGGAGAAGACTCTTGAGAGTCCCTTGGACTGCAAGGAGATCCAACCAGTCCATCCTAAAGGAGATCAGCCCTGAGAGTTCATGGGAAGTTCAAGTTCAGTTGAAGCTGAAACTCCAATACTTTGGCCACCTGATGCAAAGAACTGACTCATTTGAAAAGACCCTGATGCTGGGAAAGATTGAAGGTGGAGGAGAAGGGGACGACAGAGGATGAGATAGTTGGATGGCATCACCGACTCAATGGACATGACTTTGAGTAAACTCCAGGAGTTGGTGATGGACAGGGAGGCCTGGCGTGCTGCAGTCCATGGGGTCTCAAAGAGTCAGATACGACTAAGTGACTGAACTGAACTGAATCAACAGCCATTCCCAGTAAACCAAGGAGCTTGAACTACAGAAGGAGAGAAGTCAAGTCTGGTAGATCCTGATGGATGGAAGGAAAATGCAGGAACCAAGGTCTGGAGGGACTTTAGGAAATTGAGGGTGGGAAGACTGAACATAAAACTTTGAAGGAGTATAAAGCACAATGGGGACCTCTGGCTTAACGGGATTTGTGAGGATTGTTTGGGTATTGGGCTTGACAGGAAGCGTCTATGAGTCAATACTGAGATGAAATATCTGTGATAAGAGGAGACCTCATTGCACTCAAACCAAGACGTTGTGAGCATCTTTCTCTTACTCAGCAAAGCTAGAGGACTGGATGAACACTTGGCTCCATGTCAACTCTGAGAATCTGTGAAACTCCAGCCAACACACATTGAAGCACAAAAACTTATTTTGTATCAATTTGCACATAACTCACTGACCCCTTGGGGACATACTTCATAATTCTTTTCATACTCTGCATGCTATACATGTGTGTGATGCTCTTTTAGACACAAGTTGTGTTTGGGGAAAAGGAGGAGCTAGTCTACGTCATCACTGCACTTAAGCTTTAAGACGTAGGGATTAAAGGGCATTGATGTGATCTCATTAAATTCTCCACAATATTTCCGGGGCATGCCCTTTGCTAGGTCCAGAGACTTAAAGATGAGGGCGGCCCATCTGTGAGGGCTGCTAGGCTGACTGAAGATGCAGGTGGAACTCACTGAAATGCAAAGGGACACCCTCTGTCTCTTTCTGTCGCTTTTAAGTAATGGTGTAAATAAAACGTCATGGGGACAGAGATGAGTGACTGAACCTGCCTAGAGAGTCATGTCAGGGAAACATTTAATAGACGGGATCACACTGGGTCTACACCTTCACAAGAGAACATGAATCAGAAGAGAAAGAGGGTGAAGATGGATATGGAAGGAAGGATGTTAAATGGGGAAACCTTTCAGGGGGAGAAGTTTAGATCATATGAAAGTGCAGGGTGTTTCCAGAAAACTGTGAAACGTGAGATGTGACGGATGCTTAAGACCCAGGAGGAAAGTGAATAAACCTAGAAAAATCCCCTCCATGGTGGCCGGGGATGCGTTTGAATCCTATACTAAGGAATTTGGCTTTTATGTTATGTGGTTGTGGTCAAACTGTGTTGCCTTCTGTGTAAGAATCCAACCTTTGATTAGTCCTGTTCTTGTGATACCTAATAAATTAAAAATGTCAACTATGGGCCTAGGCAGCATTTGTTATGGTGAAAGTGAGCCGATGCAGCTCACATCTGGACTGGAAGGAACCATCAATGAACCCAGTTAGGGTGCCTGGTTTGGGGGTTCCCTGAGCCTGGTAACTCTTATAATTAGCCATGGCCTTTAAGGGGAGCCTGGGAGCTCCACCTCTGCTATTGTTACAAGATACCCCCATCAGGAAGATCCCCTGGAGAAGGAAATGGCAACCCACTCCAATATACTTGCCTGGGAAATCCCAAGGAGAGAGGAGCCTGGCCGGCTACAGTCCGTAGGGTCGTGAAAGAGTCAGACATGACTTAGCAACTAACCCTTTCACACTGGTGAAATTTGAGCGTAGGAGGCTTTGAAACCAGGGCAGCTTCCCTACATGTCCAAGGTGGATTCATCTCCCTGCCGTATAGACAACTATTGCAAGAACACTTGTGAGTATTGGACGTTTGTTGGCAAACTGTGACTCCCGCCCCACATCCTCTGAATAAGTGGATGTCAAGGGTATCCTATGATAACTTATGAGTCTGAGGATTTAGTTGAACCTAAAGAAGAACTCTTGATGGGTATTGTGGTGGATAACAAAGACCCAGAGGAAGCAGTTCAGTGAAACTGTAAAAAAAGAAAAGTCTAATATTATTCAGAATGATTTTTATTGTAACTACGGGGAAGAATTTTCCAGAACATGGAATTTCTAAATTAAAGCAGTTTTGGATGACTGCACAAAATTCTCGAAAAAGTTTTTCCTCAAAATAAAACTTGGAGGGTGGTGATCCCAACATGTAGATGTGTAAGGGTTGAGAAGGTTCATATGACTAATGGAAACAGTAGAGCAAGCCACAGACAGTTGGGAAATTATCTCCCTGGTCCAAAAGATGAGCTGAATCGGGGCACTGTGACCTGGTTAGCCTCATGCTTCCACTACAACTGGATAATAGCCAGCACAGAACGAAGTTCAGATGCTAATCTCTTATTTCTTTTTTTCACAACATCTCTATGTTAAAAGTATAGAAAACTGAAAGGAATGTAATTTACTGACTCAACAAGTGTGTGCTGAGAGTCCTCTGTGCCAGACTGAGGGCCTGTCATGAATATGAAAAGGCCCCACTCCTAAGGAAACTGACCATCTGTCTGGTGAGGGAGACAGACACACCAACACCTAATTACAGTCAATGTGCTAAGGGCTTGTAAGAAATATGCCTGTATTCTTAGAGGAACCCAGAAGAAGGACCCATTGATTTTGTTTGGTTGGATCTTCCAGAAAAAAAATAACCTAAACACTGAATTTTTGGGAGTTTAAGTAGTATTTTCTAGGCAGAAAAGAGTGTGTGCCTGTGTATCTGTGTGTGTGTGTGTGTGTGTGTGTGTGTGTGTGTGTGTGTGTGTAAAGGGAGAATGGAGAAATAGGGAGGAAGATGCTCAATAAAGCAAGAGTAGCAAAGAAGTTCCACATCCCATTCATATCAAATGCCTGATGCTCAGAGCATTGAAGCTCTTCGTGATGTTTCTGCAAGCATCAGGATCCCTGTGCTCTGATGAGGCAAAAACTATTCTAACCTCCTTCTGGAAGAAACACTGGCTGCCTGAGGCCTCATCTCAGACTGGCCAGTCTCCACCAGGCAGACCTTGATGTTTCTGATGTTGTCATCACCAAGCAGTCTTCTATTGCATGATCCAAATCCCATCTATGTGGCTTGGAGCTGCTATCTGGTGATAAAATCTGTAAGCAGCATATGGCCCCTGCCTTCATGGAACCAACTCACAGTCTAGGAGAGGGGGAATGAGCATGTAGTCAAGTAAGAGTGGGATATACGCTAAAAGTACAAGTACCGACAGTCAGATGAGGTGAGCAAAATAGTGATCCCTCAGTTTACCTAGAGTCAGATTATTAAGAGCAATTTATTTATTCTTTTAATGTGGAGTCAATAAAAGATTTCAGGCTGTGAAATAACAATAGAGAGGCACTGCAAGAGTTTTAAGATGGCAAGCCTAATAGCAATGCTGTTTCAGCCAAGATGCAGTGAGAAAAATAGAGCCCACCATCAGGTAGTTTTAATAGGGGGGCTTAGCTACATAGACTTTGAAAGAGGTGAACATCCCAAGTGATGACAGGGCTACCGAGAGATGAGCAGAAAGAAGGGTTGGAGGAAGAATGGGAAGCAGTGGGGTTGCCAGAGCTGGGAGCCGGAATCACAGGGGAGATTCAGTCACTGCTAGAATTGCCACAGAATTTAGAGAGAGGAAGAAATACTCCGCGTTTCTCAGCCAGAATTCTCTCCTCCAAACAGAATTAAAAACATTCATGTTTATGTACCCTTGCTGCTGCTGCTGCTGCCAAGTTGCTTCAGTCGTGTCCGACTCTGTGCGACCTCATAGACAGCATCCCACCAGGCTCCCCTGTCCCTGGGATTCTCCAGGCAAGAACACTGGAGTGGGTTGCCATTTCCTTCTCCAATGAATGAAAGTGAAAAGTGAAAGTGAAGTCGCTCAGTCATGTCCGACTCTTAGTGACCCCATGGACTGCAGCCTACCAGGCTCCTCCATCCATGGGATTTTCCAGGCAAGAGTACTGGAGGGGGGTGCCATTGCCCTCTCCTTATGTACCCCTAGGAAACCATAATTGAAAAAGACACATGTACCCCAATGTTCATTGTAGCACCATTTACAGTAGCTAGGACATGGAAGCAACTGAGATGTCCACTGACTGATGAATGGATAAAGAACTTGTGGTATGTATATATATAGTGGAATATTATGCAGCCATGAAAAGGAACACATTTGAGTCAGTTCGAATGACGTGGATGAATCCAGAGCCTGTTGTACAGATTGAAGTAAGCCAGAAAGAGAAAAACAAATACCATATATTAACACATATATATGGAATCTAGAATGATGGTACTGATGATCCTGTTTGCAGAACAGCTTGGAGATGCAGACATATAGAACAGACTTGTGGAAACAGTGTGGGAAGGAGAGGAAGGGACAAATTGAAAGAGTAGCATGGAAACATGTATATTACCATATGTAAAATAGATAGCCAGTGGGAGTTTGCCGTATGACTTAGGGAGCTCAAATCCAGTGCTCTGTGACGACCCAGAGGGATGGAGTGGGGTGGGAGATGGGAGGGAGGTTTGAGAGGGAGGGGGCATATGTATGCCTGTGGCTAATTCATGTTGATATATGGCAGAAATCAACACAATATTGCAAAGCAATTCTCTTCCAATTAAAAGTAAATACATTTTTAAAAGAAATGCAAAAATCTTTCACACTTAAGATACTACAATGAAAACAGAAAGACATGCCACACAGGTTGCCTGAATATATTTGCAAATCACATAGGTAATAAAAGACTTGCATCCAAAATCTAGAACAAACTCATGAAAGTTATGACTTGAATGCTAAAAGCTCAGTTTAAAAATAGGCAAGAGATTTAAATAGACATTTCACCAAAGCTGATATACAAATGATTAACAAGTACATAAAAAGATGCTCGACATCATTAGAGAAATGCAAAACAAAGCCACAATAAAATAACATCCACTAGGATGCTTGTAATAAAAAAGAAAGACAAATATAAATGTAAGCAAAAAGAAACTGGAATCCTCATGTTTTATTTTAGGAATGTAAATTAGACTCTCCAATTTTCAAACAGTTTGGCATTTTCTTATTTTTATTGGAGTATAGCAAATTGACAATGTGATAGTTTCAAGTGGCCAACAAAGGGACTCAGTCATATATATACATGTATCCATTCTCCCCTAAAGCAAACCATAACCTTACCAAATGACCCAGCATCATTACTAAGGGAGTTATTAAGGGAGATGAAAATATTTGCCAACACAAAGATTTGTTCATAAATGTTCATAGCAGCATTATTCATAACAGCCAAAAACTGGACACAATACAAATGTTCATCAGCTAGTGAATGGACAAACTGTGGTACATACATTCAAGCAAATACTATTCAACAGTAAAAAATACCTCTAAACTACTGATACATGCAATAACATGGATATATCTCATAAACACTAAACAAAGTGGGAGAATACATTTGCTGAATTATTTCATTTACATGAAATTATGGAAAAGGCAAAACTATGGGAAGAGAAATCACACTGGTGGTTTCCCAGGGCTGGGGTATCTGGAGAGGACTGATTGCAAAGAAGCAAGATGGGGCAAAAGAAGACTGCTGAGTCTGATGAAAGTCAAAGTGTTAGTCGTTCAGCTGTGTCTGACTCTTTGCAACCCCATGGACTGTAGCCCACCAGGCTGTTCCATCCACAGGATTTTCCAGACAAGAATACTGGAGTGGGTTGCCATTTCCTTTTCCAGGGTATCTTCCCAACCCAGGGATCAAACCCAGGTTTCCCACATTGCAGGAAGACTCTTACCATCTGAGTTACCAGGGAAACCACAATCTAGTTTGTGGTGGTGATTGCACAGTTTTTTGGCAAAACTCATTAAGTTGCACACCAAAAAAAATGGTGAATTATAATACATTTGACTTATATGTCGACACACCTGACTTTTAAAAAATGAGAAACATTAGACTAGTGTCAGGGAGAACACAGCCAACAGGGAAGAGCAGTGAGGAAAGGGAAAGGATTTGATGAGGGGAAGTCTATTTAAGAAAAAGGAACATGATAGAGACAAGCTTCCTGGAAGACAGAGAGTTATAAACAGAGAAGGCAGAATGATAAAATGCAAGACTAGTCATGACAATGGAACTCAAAGTAGCCTCTTTGTAGAGACAAAGACTAGGATAAAGAGGAAGGTTCTGGTAAGTTTGCCATGAATAAGAAGAAAGGGATGCACACAATCACTCACTCATTCATTCACTCACGTGTTCATTCATTTATGCATGATGCATGCATGCTTTGTATGTTCATTTTGTACTAGCTGTGGGCAGTTGTCAAGACAAAGGAGAAGACAGAGTTGAATTCATCCTCTAGCAGCAGGTGTCTGCATGCAAGGCCCAACTTCAGACTGGGTCCCGACTTTACCCAGTAGCTGCTTCCTCCCAAATTTGTTTCAAAATGTTGAGCAGAGGTAATTTCATCCCAGGAAGTGAGTTCATTTCTCAATTTAGCATGAATCTTTATTAGCCTAGACCAATCATGAGAATTCTAATCCCCTTCACCAGTGAACAATAAGAGATAAGAACATGCCTTTGTTCTTCACATTGAGACAAAAAGGTAAATACTATGGAGGACCTTCATGTTCTGAATCAAAAGACAGCTTCTTAAGGAGAATACTTTTTGTGTTAATACCTTCCTTCCTGCTTGGCTAACTGGAACAACATTGCATCCTCTGGAGCTATAGCAGCCATCTTTTGATCATAAGGTGATAAATCTGAAGACAAAAAGTCAACAGGCCAAAGATCTCAGTGAAGGTAGGAGAGAATCTGAGTCTTTGAGGACACAAACCATCTGCTACACCAAAGATAAAATCATCTACCTCCAAACTTTATGGAATATAATAAATTGGCTGTATTTCTGAGCCACCATTCATTTCTTTCTGTTCCTTGCCATCACAATTCAGATAACACCAATTCCAATGGGAGGTCTCAGAGAGGGAACTTAGCAATGATATACGTGGTTGTACATGTAAGCCCTTACTCCTGGAGCTCATCAGAGAGGTGGTGAGAAGACAAGAAATCTCAAGAATGTGGAGGAAGGAACAACCCTGCTGGGCTATAGGGAGTGATCCCATCTCTGAGACAGGAACTAGTAGGGAAATGGAAGCTTACAGAGATGGGATACAAGATCAGTTCTAGTCTCTGGAGTCAATGAGTGATGATGAGAATCAGAGATTAGAGAGAGGAAGAAAGCATTGGGGAGGGAGGCAGCAAAAGGAGGTCCAACTAGTCAAAGTGTTTTCCTCACCCATGGAGAATGAACTCAGAGTATCTCAGCAATGATCCCAGAGTACCCCAGCTCGTTCATCTTGTGGTCATTAAGTCAGTGGATTCAAGGAAGATATGTGATTAACTGTCACGTTATTTCCTAGCCCAGCCCATGAAAGTGTAGGCAGAGGATGCTGAGATGGAGAGAGGAATTATGAGTTCAGATCTGTGCAGTCAAGTCACTTTGAGGGTAGTCACCAGGATCAGGCAGTTGAAAGTCCGAGGGGTCTTCGCTGACTCTCTTGGATTTCAATGCAGAGTTGAAACTGCCTCCACAGGATCCTTTTCCTCCTGCTACTGCACAAGGAAACACAAAATGTTCACAGTGCAGCTCTGCAAGTGATTTCCCAGAGAAACAGGACTAGAAGGGAAGCGGGGAGATGTTAGAAGAGTATCAGTTTTGGTTCCATTCAACAGTAGAAATTTTAAGAAACAGATGTGTTCTCTTGAGACAGCATTTTCAATAGCTTGTTCTATATTTTCTTCATATTATGGTTTTTTAAAAATCAATAGCAACTAAGGTACAGAGACTATCCTTTCTCAGTTTCTTGGCTTATAGTTTGGTTCTGGAAATTGAGGCCCAATCTTGCCTCTATCCAGCTCTCCAGCCACGCATCAGCTCGACTTAGCCCCGTTACACAACTCTTTTTATTGGTGTTACTTCTCTGCCAGGCCTGACCTGAAATGGGTGATCCTAAGCTTTCTAAATCCAAATCAAGACAGAGAGGAAGGAGATGAAGCTAGTGGGAAATACCAGCATCAATCAATGTCACAGCCCTTGGTCTGTACTTTCCTAGATATGTGATAACCGACAAGTAGGTTAATGCCCCCTGCATCACAGTTTTCTCATCTCTTAACAGGAAGTAGAGTCAGTCTTTCCAGTGCTACTTTACAGAGTTATTGCAAGAACAGTCAACACTGAATTGACTCATTTTTTTTTTAAATGTAGAGGGGCAAAATTAAACTGAGACCATGTGCTTTGAGAACTAATGTGTCATGGAATTGTAAGGAATTAGCATTATTGGTTACTGTTGTCATTATTATTATTTAGTATATAAAGTACATAACAAATATTGTACAGAAAATACATAATAAATATTATTTAATACAAAAATGTGCAATGAAAAAGCATTTCAAAAAATTGATGACATTGTTTAAAGGAAAGTTTTTCTTTAAAGCCCCTAAATTTATCTTTTCTAGTTTCTATATTTATACTCAACAAAGAGACAAATCAAAATAAAGTTATTAAAGTATCAGAAGTATTTTTTCTTACTTTACAGCTTACCACATTCTGACAGGTTATTCCACTGAATGTGCTTTGCTGTGTTTTTTTTTTTTTTTTTTTTTGCACTGATACATATTGTCTCAGTAACTGTAGCTTTATAATAAGTTTTGAAATCTAGCCATATAAATCCACTACTTTTGTTCTTCTTGAATATAAAACTGGGCTAATCTTGACCTTTTGCATTTGTACATACATTTTAATGCCAACTTGTCAATTTCTACACATCTAAATACTAATTTGCTGTGATTTTCATTTAGATTATACCGAACTAAAAGTTCAGCTTGGGGAGGATTGTCTTTTTTTGTGATAGTGAGACTTCTACCTCCTGAACATAATCAGTTGTCTTGTATTTACTTTAATTTGTTTATGTTCATTTTAATTTATCACAAACCACTTGTTTATAGTCTTCTCCCTGCTCTAGTCTGGATATTTTCCGCCAACCTATTCCCAATAACTAAACTGTCCTTCAGCTGTATAATGAATGTCAGATTCTCCTCAATTAGTGTCCTTTTCTACAAGATATTAGACCCTCAGATCAAGTTCATTTTAGCAACTCTTTACTCAGAATTACACTCTATCTATGTGTGTGTGTGCACATGTCCACAAGCATGTACACAGGCCAACATAATCCAGCTTTTCTTGGTTCTTGATGGTAGTACTGGTCTGTTTCAAGCTGCTCCTTCAGAGTAACTGGCTAAAGCCATTCTCTAATGATTAAAAAAAAAAAAAAAAACTCAAATAACCTTTCGATTAAATCCATTAAATACTTTCCATTAAATACTTCTTTCCCTTTTAGGAGATCCTGGATGAAGGGATTTGAAGACAATTTTGAAATTACCAAATTTCTCAATAGAATTCCATGCCACTGATAAAGCAATGACACATGTCAGGCATAAAATGTTCTCTGGTTTTAAAGTCCTACCATATATTAGACTATGAATTCTTACATTACCGTAAATGTGGTAGTCATTAGTGCCAGTTTCCAAATATTCTAATTCTTCCTCCTTCTCAGCAATTCCGCCTTCTGGAGGATTGCCCATCCTGGCTCCTCTGTGGTGAGATATGACTAGCTCTGGACAATATGCTGTGAATATATGTGTGTGTCACTATCTGGCTGAAGCAATTGCTCAACCCAATGAGACCCTATAGAGCTCTTGTTTTCTTCTTCCACAATGATCATAAATGTTCTGGTGTGTCCCAAAGTAAAAATGATGACAACGTGGAACAGAGCCCTTTCATCAGCCTCACAGGATGAAAGTGCATAGCCAGCCAGTCGGCTGTGTCTGACTTTGCAATCCTGTGGACTGTAGACCGCCAGGCAAGAATACTGCAGTAGCTTGCCATTTCCTCCTCTAGGGGATGAACATCTTGGGTGATAAATTAACTTTGCTTTAAATCACTGATTTGTGGGATTATTTGTTACTGCAGCATAACCCAGACCATGATGATTGATACATTAAGGGAGGTAAAAATAAAAAGTACACATTTATCTACAGTTCCATTTCACTGATAAAAGTTAAAATGACTCAAATTCCTGCCCAGAAAACTCCTTATAAATGTGAAGAATGTCCTGTTTATTTCTCCTGGCCTTTTACCTTGTATGGTTTATACAAGCTATTCAATACAGAAGATATCTGAGAAATGTTTGACATGACTGGATAGATGACCAAATTAATCCCTTTGAATGAATCAGTATATAAGAAGGCAGGAAGGCAGGGTATTATGATCTCATTGATTTAGAATCAGATAAATATGAACTCAAGCCCTGAGTTTATCACTGATGTGTGACCCTGAGCAAGTTTCTGAATTTTCCTAACTCTCTGCTTCCTGAACAGTAAAATGAGAAAAATAATATCAACCTCGCGGGGTTATTCCAAGACTTAAATGAGATAACTTGTTAACCTCATTAATGTAGTTTCTGGAATTAAGACTCAAAAATGGAAGCTATCATTATTATTTTCCTCCAAACACTGTCAATATATATATATATATATATATATATAGGAAGCAATGTAGATGAGAATGTCAATATTTTAGAACTTACTCGTGTATTCCCTCCAGACTTACATCAAAGTCCAAGAAAATAAATCTAGAAGACAAAGCAAAGCTAGTCTCTAGGAAGATAAATCAAAATCTAAAATAATTGAATTCATTAATCCATTCAAAGTACTATGAAATTAAAATATAAAGTGTTGGACAATAAGATGGTGGAGGAGTAGCTGGACGTGGAGTATATCTTTCTCCACCAATCAGAATACTCCTTCAGACTCAGAAGTGCATGCAGAACACCAGCTGAGAGGGTAGAGGAGTAACTGACCAGAGGAAAAGAGTATACAGAAGCAAGTAAAACTCGGTAGGATGAAGGAGCTAGTGGGGGAAACAGGAGTGCTAGTAGAACTGGACCTGCCCTTGGTGGGTGGGGGAACTGAAGCGGGGGTCCGATCCCTATATTAGGGCAATTGTCTGAGTCAGAGAAGAAACACTTAAGGCTGAGAGTGAAACATCTGATCTGTGGCAGCCTAAATGGAATGAGAATCAGACAGTCCTTGCCATACCCCGGACAGGGACGAGGGTCCCCTGGAAGGTGCAGAAGCCGGGAGCTGGAGTTTGGGGAGTGTGGAGCAGTCCCAGAGCAAGGGCTGCTGTTGGCTGTGGAGAGACAGATCGAGGGGAGGTGAGGGAGGAGATCGTGGTGGGAAATGCCAGTGGAGGAAAGCCAGGCAGCCATGGAAGCAAGGCGATACTGCTGAGTCATGCATAGGGGGTGGAGCCATCACCATAGCCTCTCTCCCCGCACGCCAGCATCGGCAGCTTAACAATAGAGAGGCTGGCCCATCAAACGCCTGACACAATGAACTACGGAGCAGGACCCCACCCAGGGTGCCCCTTTAAGTGACTGACGTGCCCAGCTACAGAGCAGGACCCCACCCAGGGTGCCCCTTTAAGTGACTGACGTGCCCAGCTAGAGGAGGACCCCACCGAGGGTGCCCCTCTAAGTGACTGACGTGCCCAGCTAGAGGAGGACCCCACCCAGGGTGCCCCTTTAAGTGACTGATGTGCCCAGCTACAGAGCAGGACCCCACCCAGGGTGCCCCTTTAAGTGACTGATGTGCCCAGCTAGAGTAGGACCCCACCAGGGTGACCCTTTAAGTGACTGATGTGCCCAGCTAGAGTAGGACCCCACCCAGGGTGCCCCTTTAAGTGACTGATGTGCCCAGCTAGAGGAGGACCCCACCCAGGGTGCCCCTTTAAGTGACTGACGTGCCCAGCTACAGAGCAGGACCCCACCCAGGGTGCCCCTTTAAGTGACTGACGTGCCCAGCTACAGAGCAGGACCCCACCCAGGGTGCCCCTTTAAGTGACTGACGTGCCCAGCTAGAGGAGGACCCCACCCAGGGTGCCCCTTTAAGTGACTGACGTGCCCAGCTAGAGGAGGACCCCACCCAGGGTGCCCCTTTAAGTGACTGATGTGCCCAACTCCAAGATATGGCCCCGGCCAGGGGGGGCCCCTCTGTATGCCTGACACAGAGAAGGACCCCAGGTAAGGGAGCCCTCCAAGTGCCTGAACAGGTGGAGCTACAGAGAAAGACTGGCCAAAGAGGCCTTCTGATCGCCAGCTACAAGAGGCTCAGAACAAGACTCTCATAGGACCGTAACTCTTGTGGCGGAGGCACTTCATGTCCCTGCACACTTGGCACCACCAGGGTCCCCGCAAGTCAAGCAGCTGCACCGCCTTCACGCTCAGCTCTCACTGGGCAGAGCTGCCACAGGCAAAAGAAGTCTTGCGTCTATGCACACAGGGTCACTTCGATAGCGTCCAACTCTGCGACCCTGTAGACTGTGGACTGCCAGGCTTCTCTCTCGGGTGGGGGCGGGAGAGGAGGTGGTTCTCCAGGGAAGAATACTGTAGCATATTGGCCAGTACTGGTTGCCATACCCTTCTAGAACCATATATTTCCTGCTGCCCTAGCCTCCAACTCTCCTGAGTACCTGGTGCTGCCAGAACCCCTGTGACCCAAGCAGATGCACCACCTCCACACCTGGCCCTCACAGGGGCAAACCTAAGCCCTCCAGGGCAGCCTCAGGAGCTAAACCCTAGTAGATGACCCACATGTAGAGGTGGTAATAAAACCACAACTGAAACCCAGGGGCAGTGTGGCTAAGGAAGAAGACCCAAAACCTTCCCACCAGCTTTACAAGCTGGGGATTAAACCACACGATTAACAAGGCAGACTCTGTGTCTATAGAATATACAAAAAGTCACTGAGGGCTCCCACAAAAGAAAACACATGAGTTCTGATAGCTGTGGACACTGGAGGCAAGAACACATGGGAGTGGGACCAGATTAGAATCTGAGCTCCCCCCACAGCAGGTCCAGAGATCAGCACAGTATTGGAGGGCATCCTAGGGAAGTGAGGCGGACTGTGACTCCTAACAAGGGAAAGGACTCTGACGGCAGTGACTTAAGAAAAACATTTATTATTCTCAGGTTTCGAGTTGTTCTGTAGATTCTTTTGGATCTTTTTTTCCTTTTTCCCCCTCTGTTATAGTTGTTGATTTTATTGGCACTATGAAATCTAATTAAGCTTTTGAGCTGTTTTTTTTTTTCCCAGTCACATTTTTTTAATTGCTGTTATAAACCTCTGCCTCTATGTTGGGCTTTTGCAGTTCTGTGGAGTTTCTCTTTTTTTCTCTCTCTCTCTTTTTTAACTTTAATTTTTAATTTTTTAAACCTATTATTATTTTTTCTACATTTATTCCTTTGTTTGCTTTTCCTACTGTTCTTTTTCCCTTGCAGTTAATCTTTAATGTGTATAAATCTTCTTTCTCTACCTCTATTTAACTCTGCATATCTATTCTTTCTTTCTTTCCTTTCCTTTCAACATATTTGTTAGTTTTATTTTCATTGCTTTATTCCCCAATTGGCACCTTGCTCTAGCTTTGTTTTCCAGTTTTTGCTTTAGTTAGTTCTGTCCTGGTAGATATAATGTTTGGTTTCCTTTGTTCACCGGGATGATCTATTATATTTTATTTTTGTTGGACTATTTGACTATAAAAGATGATTGCTCCTTGGAAGATAAGTTATGACCAATTTAGACAGCTTATTAAAAATCAGAGACATTACTTTGCCAACAAAGGTCCATCTAGTCAAAGCTATGGTTTTTCCAGTAATCATGTATGGATGTGAGAGTTAGACTATAAAGAAAGCTGAGTGCCAAAGAATTGATGCTTTTGAACTGTGGTGTTGGAGAAGTCTCTTGAGAGTTGCTTGGACAGCAAGGAGATCCAACCTGTCCATCATAAGGAAATCGGTCCTGAATATTCACTGGAAGGACTGATGTTGAAGCTGAAACTCCAATACTTTGGCCATCTGATGCAAAGAACTGACTCATTGGAAAAGACCCTGATACTAGGAAAGGTTGAAGACAGGAGGAGAAGGGGCCAACAGAGGATAAGACAGTTGGATGGCATCACTGACTCAATGGACATGAGTTTGAGTAAACTCTGGGAATTGGTGACGGACAGGGAGACCTGATGTGCTGCAGTCCATGAGGTCGCAAAGAGTCGGACATGACTGAGTGACTGAACTGAACTGATGGGTGTATATGCATATGTGTATTTCAGTCACACTTTTTATTGTTGCTATAAACCTCTGCCTCTACGTTTGGTTTTGCAGTTCTGTGGAGTTTTCCTTTTTGTTCATTTTTTCTTTCTTCTTTCTTTTTTTCCCCTTTCTTTTCTCATTTTTATAATTTTAATTTTTTGAAATGCCTATTATATTTTTCTACATTTATTCCTTTGCCTTTGCTACTGTTTTTTCCCCCTTGCAGTTAATCTTTAATGCATATAAATCTTCTTCATCTACCTATATTTAACTTGCATATCTAGTCTTTCTTTCTTTCTTTTCCTCTCAACATATTTGTTAATTTTGTTTTCATTGCTTTATTCCCCACTTGGCACGTTGCTTTAGTTTTGTTTTCTAGTTTATGCTTTAGTTAGTTTTGTTCTTAGCTGGTAAATATAATTTTTGATTTACTTTGTTCACTGGGGCAATCTACTGTACTTTATTTTTGTTGGACTGTTTTCACTTTGCTCATGGGTGTATATGTATATGTGCATATTCCATTATTTTAATTATTATTTGCCTGATTTTGTAACTGCCATTTGTCTGGGGTTCATCTTTGGTTTCTCATTTTGGAATATCTGCTTTAATTTCACTTAATGCCATAACAAACCACCTGTGAAATCTTCATTCCTGACCAGAGATCAAGCCCTGAGCCTTTGGAGTGGAAGCGCTGAATCCAAGACCCTAGACTTCTAAAGAACTAACCCTAGGGAGTATCAGATAGTGAGAACTCACACAGAGGAGACCAGTTGAATACAAGACCCAGCATCACCCAACCACCAGTACACCACATCTAAACAACAAACAAAACAAAAATACAAACCAAGTCATCAGCAGACAGGATGACCACCCCACTCAGCCTTGCCCATCAAAGGAAAACCAAACAAACAAAAACTCAGCACAAATCTCACCCTATAGGAAGCTTACACAAACCACTGGGCCAACCTTAGGAGGGCAGAAAACAAAGGGAAGAAGGAATTCAACCGTGAAGCCTGGGATAAGAGACCTCAAACGCAATAAGTTAAAAAAAAATAATGAAAAGGCAGAGAAATACTGCACAAATGAAGGCACAAACTAGAAACACAGAAGTCCAAATGAATGAAGAGGAAATAGGCAAATTACCTGGAAAGAAATTCAGAATAATGATAGTAAAGATGATCAAAAACCTTGAAAACAAAATGGAGAAAATGAAAGAATCAATTAACAAAGGCCTAGAAGAATTAAAGAATAAACATACAGAGACAAACAACACAATTACTGAAATTAAAAATACTCTAGAAGGGATCAATAGCAGAATATCTGAAGCAGAAGAACAAATCAGTGAGCTGGAAGATAAAATGATGGAAATAACTTTTAAAGAACAGAATAAAGTAAAAACAATGAAAAGAACTGAGGATAGTCTCATTGACCTCTGGGACAATATCAAATGCACCAACATTTGAATTATAGGAGTACCAGAAGAAGAGAAAAAGAAAGGGTATGAGAAAGTTTTTGAAGAGATTATAGCTGAAAATTTCCCCAACATGGAAAAGGAAATAGTCAATCAAGTCCATGAGACACAAAGAGTCCCATACAGGATAAATCCAAGGAGAAAGATGCCAAGACACATACTAATCAAACTACCAAAGACTAAACACAAAGAAAGAATATTAAAAGCAAAAGAGAGAAGCAACAAGTAACATACTAGAGAAACCCCATTTGCTTAATAGCTGATCTTTCGACAGAAACTCTGCAGGCCCGGAGGAAATGGCAGGATATATTGAAAGCACTGAAAGGGAAAAATCTACAACCAAGATTACAGTACCCAGCAAGGATCTCATTCAAAACTGATGGAGAAATCAAAAACTTTTCAGACAAGCAAAAGTTAAGAGAATTCAGTACCACCAAACCAGCTTTACAACAAATGTTAAAGGGACTTTTGTAGTCAAGAAATACAAGAGAAGAAAAAAGACCTACAAAATCAACCCCAAACAATTAATAAAATGTCTATAGAAACATATATATATACCAATAATTACTTTAAATGTAAATGGATTAAATGCTCCAACCAAAAGACACAGACTGGCTGAATGGATTCAAAAACAAGACTCATATATATTCTCTCTACAAGAAATCCACTTAAGACCTAAAGACACATCTGGACTGAAAGTGAGAGGATGGAAAAATATATTCCATGCAAACAGGAAGCAAAAGAAAGCTGGAGTAGCAATCCTCATACCAGACAAAATCGACCTTAAAATAAAGAAGATTAGAAGAGATAAGGAAGGACACTACATAGTTATCAAGGGATCAATCCAAGAGGAAGACATAACAATTGCAAATATCTATGCACCCAACATAGGAGCACCTCAATACATAAGACAAATACTAACAGACATAAAAGGAGAAATTGACAGTAACACAATAATAGTAGGAGACTTTAACGCCTGACTAACAATGGACAGATCATCAAAACAGAAAATTAGTAAGGAAACACAGGTCTTAAATGATACATTAGATAAGAAGGATCTCATTGATACCTTCAGGACATTCCATCCAAATGCAGAAGAATACACCTTCTTCTCAAGTGCACATGGAACATTCTCCATGATATCACATCTTGGGTCACAAATCAAACCTCAGGAAATTTAAGAAAATTGAAATCGTATCAAGCATCTTCTCTGACCACAGTTACAAGACAGATATCAATTACAAGAAAAAAACTGTAAGAAACACAAACACATGGATATTAAATAACACGTTTCTAATTAACCAACAAGTTACTGAAGAAATCAAAAGGGAAATCAAAAAATTTCTCGAAACAATGACAATGAAAACACGACAACTCAAAACCTATGGGATGCAGCAAAAGCAGCTCTAAGAGGGAAGTTTATAGCAATACAATCCTACCTAAAGAAACAAGAAAAACATCGAATAGACAACTTAACTTTACACCTAAAACAACTGGAAGAAGATGAACAAAAAAACTCCAAAATTAGTAGAAGGAAAGAAATCATAAAGATCAGAGCAGAAAGAACTGAAAAAGATATGAAAGAAACAATAGTAAAGTTTGATAAAAACAAAAAGCTTGTTCTTTGAGAAGATAAGCAAAATTGACAAGACTTTAGCCAAACTCATCAAGAAAAAAAGAGGGAAGAATAAAATCAACAAAATTAGAAATGAAAAAGGAGAGGTCGCAACAAACAATGCAGAAATACAAAGGATTATAAAAGACTATTATGAACAAGTATATGACAATAAAATGGATAGCCTGGAAGAAATGGAAGATTCTTAGAAAAGTTCAATCTTCCAAGACTGAGCCAGGAAGAAATAGAAATTATGAACAACCCAATTACAAGCACTGAAACTGAAGCTGTAATCAAAAATCTCCCAAAAAACAAAAGCCCAGGGCCAGATGGCTTCACAGGAGAATTCCATCAAACATTTAGAGAACTAATGCCTATCCTTCGCAAACTCTTTCAAAAAATTGCAGAGGAAGGAACACTTCCAAATTCATTCTACAAGGCCACCATCAACCTGATACCAATACCAGACAAAGACAACACAAAAAAAGAAAACTACAGGCCAATATCACTGATGAACAGATACAAAAATCTTCAACAAAATTTTAGCAAACAAAATTCAGCAACACATCAAAAAGCTCATACACCATGATCAAGTTGGGTTTATTCCAGGAATACAAGAATTCTTCATATATGCAAATCAATCAGTGTGATACACTATATTAACAAATTGAAAGATAAAAACCATATGGTAATCTCAATAGATGCAGAAAAAACCTTTGACAAAATTCAGCACCCATTTATGATTAAAGCTCTTCAAAAAAAAAGGGCATAGAAGGAACCTACCTCAGCATAGTAAAGGCCATATGTGATAATCCAAAGCTAACATTATTCTCAATGTTGAAAAACTGAAAGCATTCCCCCTAAGATCAGGAACAAGACAAGGGTGTCCACTTTTACCACTATTTTTCAACATAGTTCTGGAAGTCCTAGCTACAGCAATCAGAGAAGAGAAAGAAATAAAAGGAATCCAGATAGGAAAAGAAGAAGTAAAGCTCTCACTGTTTGCAGATGACATGATACTGTACATAGAAAACCCTAAAGATACTATCAGAAAATTACTAGAGCTAATCAGTAAATTTAGCAAAGTTGTAGGATAAAAAATCAATACACAGAAATCACTTGCATTTCTATACACTAACAATGAAAAATCAGAAAGAGAAATTAAGGAATCAATCCCATTCACCATTGAAACAAAAAGAATTAAATATCTAGGAATAAACTTACCTAAGGAGACAAAAGAACTGTACACAGAAAATTATAAGACATTAATGAAAGAAATCAAAGATGACATAAACAGATGGAGAGATATTCCATGTTCCTGGGTAGGAAGAATCAATATTGTGAAAATGTCTACACTACCAAATGCAATCTACAGATTCAATGTGATCTCTATCAAATGGCCAATGGCATTTTTTCATAGAACTAGAACAAAAAAATTTCACATTTCATATGGAAACACAAAAGACCCTAAATAGCCAAAGCAGTCTTGAGAAAGAAGAATGGAGATGGAGGAATAAACCATCCTGACTTCAGACTATACTACAAAGCTACAGTCATCAAGACAGTATGGTACTGGCACAAAAACAGAAATATAGATCAATGGAACAAGATAGAAAGCCCAGAAACAAACCCATGCACCTATGGATACCTTATTTTTTACAAAGAGACAAGAATATACAACAGGGAAAAGACAGACTCTTCAATAAATGGGAATGGGAAAACTGGACAGCTACATGTAAAAGAATGAAATTAGAACACTTCCTAACACCATACACAAAGATAAACTCCAAATGGATTAAAGACCTAAATGTAAGACCAGAGACTATAAAACTCGTAGAGGAAAACATAGGCAGAACACCCGATGACATAAATCAAAGCAAGATCCTCTATGACCCACCTCCTAGAGTAATGGAAATAAAAACAAAAGTAAACAAGTGGGACCTGATTAAACTTAAAAGCTTTTGCACAGCAAAGGAAACTATAAGCAAGGTGAATAGACACTCCTCAGATTGGGACAAAATAATAGCAAATGAAACAACTGACAAAGGATTAATTTCCAAAATATACAAGCAGCTCATACGACTCAATGCCAGAAAAACAAACAAATCCCAATCAAAAAGTGGGAAAAAGACTTAAACAGACATTTTTCCAAAGAAGACATACAGATGGCTAATAAACACATGAAAAGATGTTCAACATTGCTCATTATTAGAGAAATGCAAATCAAAACTACAATGAGACATCACTTCACATTGGTCAGAATGGCTGTCATCAAAAAGCCTACAAACAATAAATGCTGGAGAGTGTGTGGAGAAAATGGAACACTCTTGCACTATTGGTGGGAATGTAAATTGATACAGCCACTATGAAAGATGGTATGGAGATTCCTTAAAAAACTAGGGGTAAAACCACTATATGACCCAACAATCCCACTCCTAGGCCTATACCCTGAGGAAACCAAAATTTAAAAAGACATGAATCCTATTTTTCATTGCAGCACTAATTCGCAATAGCTAGAACATGGAAGCAACCTAGATTTCCATCGAAGGATGAATAAAGAAGCTGTGGTACATATACACAATGGAATATTACTCAGCTATAAAAAGGAATGCATTTGGGTCAGTCCTAATGGATGAGTCTAAAACCTAGTATACAGAGTAAAGTAAGTCAAAAAGAGAAAGCTAAATATTGCATTCTAACACATATATACGGAATCTAGAAAATGGTACTGAGGAATTTGTTTACAAGGCGGCAAGGGAGAAACAGACATAGAGAATAGACTTGTGGACATGTGGAGAGCAGAGGAGAGGGTGAGATCTATGGAAAGAGTTACACAGAAACTTACATTACCATATGCAAAATAGATAGCCCACAGGAATTCACTGTATGGGTCAGGAAATTCAAACAGGGGCTCTGTATCAATCTAGAGGGGTGGGATAGGGAGGGATGTAGGAGGGAGGTTCAAAAGGGAGGGGATATATGTATACCTATGGCTGATTCATGTTGAGGTTTGATAGAAAACAACAAAATTCTGTGAAGCAATTATCCTTCAATAAAAAAATTAGTTAAAAAATATAAAGTGTTAATATGTGTGTCTACATTGTACATGTGAGACATATTTAGAATTTGACATTTAAGATGCATGGGTAGATAGATAGATAGCAGCCAATAGATAGTAACTAGATACTGAATACAAGGGTCATACTCATAGAAACTGGCAAAGATCTCTTGAATAGAGTCACCGTGGTGCAAATGGGAAAGGCTTCTAGGAAGGCGATGACTGTTACTTGGACATGAAGTCATTAAAAGGAAAACATTTATAGCTTGGAAAAATATACATCATTTATTCATGCCAGTGATGGTATGAAATTTTTAAAGATTCATCTTAAAGACACCATATAGTATAAGTAAACACTCCTGACAGCTAGTGTTAACAAAAGTTTTCTTAGGAAAACAACTTTTTGGCTCCAAACATGGAGCTGATGAAATGGTGATGCAATCTTTATATCCAAAGGCTTGCAGGGGCTGGGAGTCCAAGATGGCACACTCACAAAGCTCACAGCTGATGCTGGCTGTCACCTGGGAACGTGTCTGAGGTTGTCCATTGGGTCTATACATAGCTTCAGCCTGGTGGCTGAGTCCTAGAGGCCAAGGTAGCGGGTGTCAGTGCTCATAAAGGCTAGATCCAGGACTGCCTTAGCATCACTTTTGCCAAGTCGCATTGGTCAAAGAAGCTTCAGGCCACCTCGTCATCAAGTGGAGGAGCAATATGCCTGCCTCTTGATTGGGAGGTGCCAAAGAATGTGCACAATTTATTTTGCCACACTCCAGTACATAGAAGACACTATATATACAAATACCCCTTTAACAAGTGGATGACTACGTAGTTGGCTGCCTTAACCTGTTCCTGTTATACATATTTTCTCTTCCTTTACCTCTGAATATATCGATTTTCCATATGTTCCAGAATTTTAAATTCTTCCCTTCCACGTTCCCTTTGCATCCTCCCTCCTTCTCCTCTTTATCAGTTTCTCTCTCAATCATTCTTCCTTCATCTACCTCCTTGCCCTCCTCCCACCACACACACACACACACACACACACACACACACACACACACACTTCACCCATGATGGGGACTACAGCAGTCATAAAAAATGGAGACTTATCCATTCTGTTGCTGTAGATGCTTCTGGAAGTCATGTGTTTGCAAGTTGGCAATGCCCCCTTTGAAATTTGGAAGAGGGAAGAAAGAAAACAGCAGACACACATATTTCTTCATTGTACAAATTTGTGGTTGCAAGTCTACACTTTGCAAAATATGATTTTCCTTCTTTTTCAAATTAAAAAAAAAAACTGAAAGGATCTGTAAATCACAGAAGCATCGTTGAGCAACATCTTGATGATTTAAGTGTAAATGGATAAGAAACATATGGATTCCATTGCGCACAAGCACACACATTGGAAATGAGTGGGGAAAGCAGCTGGCAAAATGTGCTTCTGGTTTGGTAGAATCTGGACTGCTCGGGACGTGTGGTTCAGGACATCAGCAACACAAATGCCAGCTACAAGTTGAGTTCATTTCATCCTGCTGCCAAGGCAGGGCAGGGGTTTCATTCACATTCAAATGCACTTCACCTAGATTTTTTTTTTCCTCCACATTATAAACTTGGCAAAATTTGAAGATTCCTTCCATTTTGGGTTCACATGAGCTCTATGTCCTGGCATGAGGAAAGTAATCTAATACAAAATGACATAAAGTTTGGGAAAACTGACAATTTGATCTCATGTTCACTTTAATATGGAAAGGTTGAATAACTTTCGATTACAATTCACTTCAATTTTCATCTTCTCAATGAAGGGCAAGGGGCTGCCAAAGAGAGGTAAACTGGGACCATTTCAGCATCTGCTATGAAGGGGGAGGAGTTGGGAAGGGGTTCTGCTGAGGGTCTGCACAGTCCTGCAAGGATTTAAGGATGGAGCACTTTTCACATTGACATGATCTTCTGTTCCTTTGACGATAAGTTAATTCACAGCTTACCAAAAAAAGCACGTTCCTCTGACTTAGACATCAAACATCTGAGAAACGAAGATAGTATCTGATTCTAATCTCAAGAATTAAGGCTGGGGAGAGGAGCGGAAAGGCTGGTAGAAAGATAATCAGAGATGAGATGATAAACTACTTGTAAGGCTGTCAAATTCCATCCCTAGGTGAGATAACAAGTTTGAAAGTATATTTCTGCCTGATGAGCCACCCCAGCCCCAACAGCGATCTGTAAAGGTATCTGTAAATAACAAGTCAACCGATCCTCTTGTCAAAACTTTGTGCTGTCCACCCCCTGTCCTGCCCTAACTGGCCGTTATCACACCTCACTGGGATGCTTCAACCACGCAAACCCTGACCCCTACCTCCAATCCACTTGCACACAGCAGTCAGAGCGCTCTTCTCAAAAGGGATCTGGTCACACCGCCCCCCAGCTCAGCACCCTTCAGTGGCTCCTCAGTGCTCTGAAGCTAAGCCATGACTTCTGCAGCATCTCAGAGGAGGAGCAGGATGTTCGGTCCCCATGCTCACTCACCCCTCTAACCTCATACCTCCAGGACTATGAGTCTCATATTCTTTTCCTCTTAATGATTTTTTTTTCAGCTTCTCAAACTCCTCATGCTTTTCTTTCGCTCTATTTTATCTCTGCTTGTGTTTTCTTCCCTTCTTTTACCTTCCTCATCCCTGGCAACTCACATCTACAGTCCTCCAAGTCAGGAGAAAACCTTCCCAGGCCCCACAGCTGTCAATCAAGACCCCTCGAGGTGTTCTCCCGATGCCTCCAGATGCTGTGACCCCTGCCCAGTTTGACCTAGATTGATGGGTCGATGGTAAACTCTGGCAGCAGGGACCACAGCTGGCCTGACCACAATGCCTGACACTTACAGGTACTCAGGAGTACTGAAGAACAAGTTGGAATTTCAAGTCCACATGCTCCAGTGTGTAAATGTGACAGTTAATTTATGTGTCAACTTGACTAGGCTACAGCACAATGTCACTGAGTCAAACACCAGGCTAGATGTGGTTGTTGTTCAGTTGCTCAGTCGTGTCAGACGCTTTGTGACCCCATGGACTACGGCATGCCCGGCTTCCCTGTCCTTCACCATCTCCAGGAGTTTGCTCAAACTCATGTCCATTCAGTCGGTGATGCCATCCAACCATCTCATCCTCTGTCGCCCGCTTCTCCTCCTGCCTTCAATCTTTCCCAGAATCAGAGTCTTTCCCAAAGAGTCAGCTCTTCACATCAGGTGCCCAAAGTATTGGAGTTTCGGCTTCAGCATCAGTCCTTCCAGTGACTATTCAGAGTTGATTGACTGGTAAATTGATATTTATCCTAAATTGATATTTAGGATAGACTGGTTTGGTCTTGTTGTGTCAAGAATCTTCTCCTGTACCACAATTTGAAAGCATCACTTCTTTGGTAGATATAGTTGGAGAGGTATTTCTTAGAAGTGATTAACAAGCAGATTATCCTCCATAATGTACATGAGCCCCATTCAACAAGCTGATCTTAAGAGCTAGAACTGAGGTTCCCCAAAGACACAGGAGCTCTTAAGACTACAGCATAGAAACACTGCCTGAGTTTCTGGCCTGCTGACCTGTGGAATCAGAGGATTCAAGACAACCACCTCAACTTTCACCTGAATTTCCAGTCTGTTCACCTGCCCTGTGTATTCCACACATACCAGGTTCACAATCCCATAAGCTAATCCCTTAAAATAAATTTTCCTTCTCTAACAGTTCTGTTTTTCTAAAGAACCTTGACTAATACAGTAAGGAAAATACAACTTTGATTTCTATTTTGACTCTCCATCCAGTCACTGGATCCAGACACTCATCTTCTCCAATTCAGTAGTATCCTGTTGGCCAAAGTCAAAGTTCTAGGCTCTGCTGTGTCCACTCAGGGTGGGGAAGTGGGCCTTGGGTCTTTGGTAATCTTCTGTCTCTAGGCTTAAATCTGATGAAGTGATAATTTCCCCACCTGGTTGAACATTTCCTTTGCCACTCAGATGGCTGGTGCCTTCAGGTATGGCTTCCTCTTTTTCAACTGTCTCCATGCCTCCCTGGGGTACACAGACATGATTTTACTGAATCTAGAACTTGGGAGCTCAGAGACAGCCAGAGATCTGTCTGCCTGGGTAACCCAAATAACTCTTTGGCTCTGAGCATTTCCTTCCTTGCCAGAGCTGTGTCCAGGGAAAAAGGCCCTGCCAAGGGCTCAGCAGCTCTCTCTTAGGGACACACTGGCATCTAAGTTTTGGCACTGGAGAGAGATCAATGGTGGCTCCCAAAACATACCTCCATGAGCTAAACCCCAGAATCGTGAACATGAGTTTATTTGGAAAACCTATTTTCCCAGGTGGCGCTAGTGGTAAAGAACCCTCCTGCCAATGCAGGAGATATAAAAGATGTGAGTTTGATTCCTGGGCTGGGAAGATCACCTGGAGGAGGGCACGGCAACCCACCCCAGTATTCTTGCCTGGAGAATTCCATAGACAGGAGCCTGGAGGGATACAGTTCATAGTGTTGCATAGAGTCAGACAAGACTGAAGTTGACTTAGCACATACACAGTCAATAAGGATCTCCAGATTAGATCATCCTGGATTATCCAGGCCCTGAAACCAATGACAAGTCTCCTTAAAAGAGCTCAAAGAGGAGGAGACATAGGGCAACTTCCCTGCTGGTCCAATAGTTAAGAATCTGCCTTGCAATGCAGCAAACACAGGTTCGATCCCTGGTCAGGGAACTAAGATCCCAAATGCTCTGCAACCAAGAACCAACACCAGCCAAATAAATAATAATTATTTTTTAAAGTGGAAAAGATACAGACAAGAAGAAGGCACAGACATGAGCAGGCCATGTAAGATGGAGGCAGAGACTGGAATGGTGTAGCCATGATCTGGGGGACACCTGGATCTTCCAGAGACCTGGAGAGGCAGGATGCATCTTCCCCTAGGACTGTCAGAGGGAATATGGCTCCATCAGCACCTTGATTTCAGATTCCCAGCCCCCAGAAGAGGAAGGAGAGGACATTTCTATTGTTATAACCCACTCTGTCTGTGGTATGTAGTTATAGAGAACACAGGAAGCTTTACCCACTAATCTCCTTCACTTTGTGGAGAGATTTTGTAGTCAAGGCGAGGTGGGTAATAGACTATTGTTTGTTGTTGCTTTTAGTCACTAAAGTCTTGTCTGACTCTTTGTAACCCCCCTGGACTGTAGCCTGCGAGGCTCCTCTGTCCATGGGATTTCCCAGGCAAGAATACTGGAGTGGGTTGCCATTTCCTACCACAGGAGATCTTCCCCACCCAGGGATCAAACCCCAGACTCCTGCATTGGCAGGCAGATTCTTTACCACTGAGCCACCAGGGAAGCCCGGGCTATTCTTACTCATCATAAGGTTTTTTGGATCTCGTGTACGTGCTAAGAATCATTTCCATTCCCCTCTGGGAGTAAGGTCCTGGAACTAAGAACATCAGTGAGAAACTAGTTGACTAAGTCTGGCTGGGATGGGGGCGGGTGAGACAGGCAAACAATATTACATCAGGGAAATCACTTTCAAGTGATCTCTTCTGAGAACTTTTAGGAACATAATTTTTTTTTTTTCTGAAATTGTCCTGAATTCTCACTTTGAGGGTAAACACCCAGTCCAACAGATACATGACTTGGGGATTAATCCTAAATGCCACTTTCTTAAGATGGGAACCCACCTCCCCCATCTCTATTCCTAGTTTTGTTCTTCATGAGCATACAACCTTCATTGCTAGGTTCTCCTAGTGTGTAAACATGACTGCCTTTTGACCCAAAGAATTTCCATTAATGAGCAAATAACTTCTGCAGTGATAGGTCTTTAGCCCAGAGATTGTTCCTGGTCATTAGTTGTCAGTATCTCTATCTGGAGATACTTTCAGTTCCATGGACTTGTCTGGCATCCTTTTCCAAATAGCAGAAGACCTGCCACACCTCAAGCATCTTCAAGGCTCTAAATTTTAATGTGTTGACCCAGGGACCTTTCCTGAGAATAGAATAATAAATTATGTATCACTGTTATTGTAGAATGATTTGAACATAGGCTTATCTTCAGGCAGGCCTGGGTCCAAATTTCAACTTTCCCCTAATAAATGTGTGACTTGTAGCTAGTTATTTAAATCCTTGGTGCCTTAGTTTATTTATCTGTGAAATACAGACAGTAACATCTAACTTATAAGACAATTGTGAAGTGTAATAGCCATAATGTGAAAAAGAATTAGCACTAATTGTGTCATCTTTTCTGTTTGCCACTTCTCATTCTTTCCTAAATGGATTCTTTACCAACCATGATGGAAAACTATTTAGTCATTAAAAATTATTCTTCCTAAGAGTGTTTAATAATTTGAGGAAGGCCTGGGTCATATTACTGAGTCAAAAAGGTTATTAGGCAGTAAAGATGATATGATCTCCTCTTGTATTGGAAAATGCACAAGAACCTCAAAAAATTCTGACATTAGAAATTATACAAAAATAGAAGCATATACACCAAAACTTTATTAGTGGCTATCTCCAATTGACTGTACATTATGAGTTTTAAATCCACACAGTTTTCAAATGTTCTCTAGAATACACTTATAATCAGAAAAACTTACTGAGTGTGGCCTTGTATAAGTGACTTTGCCTGTTTGTATATTGGCACATTGGGCATAGTAACTTCTGAAGATCAAAGGGAAAAATAGATATAAATGTCCTAGAAATCTTAATGTAAGAAATCAAAGTTTTTTTTGCTCATGTAACAGCTGAGTTTTGAGTAATTGGTGTTGGGCTGAAAGGAAAGATTTAGCACAAAGTAAAAATTTGATTGTTGCATGCCTGTTCTTTGCTATACACTTGTAAGGAGATGTGTGTGTATGAATGTTGGGGGTGGTGTCACAGGCAGGCAATGCACGTGGCGTGGTCTTACAAGGACTCATCTCAAAAGGGCCTCCCCCACTCTTGGTTTAATGCTCTTGAAATTCTGTTGTCGCCATCTTTAAATTCTTAATAAGTTTGTGGCCATCTTGAAATTCTTTATAACATTTTCACTTTGAACTGGGCCTCACAAATTATATAGCTTCTCCTGAATATAAGTGACAGTGTGTATGAGGCCTTGTGCATATTTAAAGAAATCGAGTCTTTTCTAGTAAGAATGATTGCTGGTGAATGGGAGAAGGAGGTACATTTGGCCAAACCTGGAAGAAGCTACAGGCAGAAATGTAGGAACCAGAACCCAGTGGGAACTAGCCAGGTGGGGAGTGGTGGCAGCTGGTTGTCTTTGTGAAATCTGTAATCTGTTGGCAAACAAAACCAGTTAAATTCTGATTAAGGTGTTCTTTCCTCTCAGTTCGAGTAGAACATTCCCGGGTTTGTTCATACTTCGGATAAGATTCTAAGTAAAATGGGAAAAAAACACCTATAAAAATAGAAAATGCTTATTCTAGAATAAATCAGCAGGCTCTGTCCAGGAAGGAAGCATATTACCTAAAAAAGACACCAAAGCTATACAGCCTATAGGATCCATTTCTGCCACAGAAATCCTTACCATGATCTATTCACCCAGAGATAAAGGCATCTCAGGGATTTGTTTAAGACTTGGCTGTATGCCCCGGTTTTGTTCACTCTGATGCTTCCTGAAGGCTGAGGTCATGGGGCTGGACGGTGAAAGATGAGCAGTGTTGGTTGGCTGTGGCCGCTTCATCTGAGCCCATGTGATTGGCTATTTTGAAATTGTATTTAGCATACCCTCGGACCTTGGGGGTGATATCATTGCAACTCAGTGGGAGGAAGTTGGTTGCTACCAGTTTCTGAATTAATCAGTTCCTCTCTTAGTGAAGCAACAGATTTCACATCAAGTAATTAAAGAGCTAAACATTTGAAATCAGGATTGACACCCTATGCATTTTTCAAACCACCTCTTTTTGAGCCAGAGTCTCCTCACACCTTTTTTTATAAGTATTACCAAGGTATTTTTTAACCATAGTGGTTAATTCTTAATTATGGAAAGATAGAATGAAACAGAAAACCTTCTGCCACTCCTATATCTGTCTTTTTCAAACTGCTCCAGAATTCCAGAAGCAATTTTAAATATCTCCAATAATGCACTCTGTTATTTGAGATTTATGCTGGCTTACTTTAAGGAATTGGGCACCTCCAAAGTTTACACCTAAACATGGGAATGTATGAAAACAATAGGAAGGAATACCAGTTATTCAGTGGTCACTTTTTTCCCTTGCTCCCCACAGAAAAGATGTCTGCATATCAGATAGAGGAATTTTTTAAAAAAATTTTTTGATGTGGATCTTTTTCAAAGTCTCTATTGATTTTGTTACAATATTGCTTCATTTTATGTTTTGGTTTTTTGGCCCTGAGGCATATGGGATTTTAGCTCCCTGACCAGGGATTGAACCCATCCCCATGATTGGAAGGCAAATGCTTAACCACTGAACCCCCAGGGAAATTTTTAATTTTATAATTTTTCTTCAGATTTCATGCTTTAAAATGCCAACTTCACACCCTGGCACAGCACAAAGATAAAATCTTTGCTTCCTTATAGGTCAAGTTTATCAAGTAATTATCCTCTCTAACATGAAGAATCTGGTAACTCCAATGTCAGAATTTTAAAAGTCCTAGGAGAGGTCACTAATTTCCTATAGCTAACGACTGCAGAATAAATGCAGTCTGTTTATCTACGACAGTGGTTTCTACACTGCAACTGAAATCATAATTTTTTTAAAACTAGATATAGGCTTCCCAGGTGGGGCTAGTTTTAAAGAACCCACCTGCCAATGCAGGAGAATCAAATGGCACAGGTTCAATCCCTGGGTCAGGAAGATCCCCTGGAGGAAGGCATGGCAACCCACTCCAGTATTCTTGCCTGGAGAATTCCTTTGGGCAGAAGAGCCTGGCAGGCTACAGTCCAAGGGTCGCAAAGAATCAGGCATGGCTGAAGCGACTTAGCACACACAGGTAAATTTTGAAAAAACCCTTTCCAAATCCTTCTTCATCTTGTTACTTTGGAGCCAGCAGAGTAAGAGCCATCCCTTTCTGAGCCTGCTTTGAAAGGATCACTCAGGACTCTGCCTGTTTTAATTATATAAAGAGATTCTTTTAATTCACTTTTAAAAATCCTCACATCTATTCAAGATGTGCTCTAGGATTCAAATGATTTCCTTGAAAGGTGATCATGATTCGAGACCAGGGAAATCTTGTTTTCTTTACCCACTGAGGATCTTAGCCCTCCTGCTTCTTAACTGGACTGTATCACAACCCAAAAAGCAGAGAGATAGCCAGAAGAGAGCAAAACCTTTCTGTGGTTGAGGCTGGATGAGCTCACCGAAACAGTGGCCTTTCCACAGGAACGTCGGTTTTGCAAAACAAAGAACCAAGTTCCTTAGCTGTCCAAGGAGCCCCATCCAGAGAAGGAATCAGGCTTCTGCTTCCTGTGTTTTTTCTCCCTAGCAGGTCAACCCCACTTCCCCCACCTAATCCCCCTTGCCTGTCTTTGCAGGATCATTGCGAGCTTAGAATAGAAATCATTTTGTCTGCATGTAGTGGAAAACACCAGTTTAAACAGGATGTCGGAGATCAGGACGGCTGACCCAGAACACGGGCCAGGGCAGACTTGAAAGCACGAGAGTTTCATTCACAAAGGTTTCCTGGGACCAGCTCTTTCTCAGCCTAAACAGAGTCACGCACAGGCTGGCCCTGGCGCTCCCACACGGCTCCCAGAGAGGAGGCGACGGCTTTGAATGTCCTGCAGAGTCGCAGCCTCTGTGGATGGCAGCCCTGAACGCGACTGGGAGCAATTACCAGTTGGAGAGGGTGCTCCTTGCGAAGCCGGCGCTTCTGCCAGCTACCGCCCTTGCAGAACAGGAGGCAAGGAGCATGGGCTGTCCCACGCCTCCTTGTTTCTTAACTTTCAGTGGGACAGTTTCAACTGATTTTGATTACCCTGGCGCCAAATAAATGAAAACATTTCATAGACATATAATCATCCATCACTGTGAAGAAAGGAAGAATGTTTCATGTTCGGTATGTTTATAAATACACTTAATGAAAAAAGGACAGTGCTGTCTTTCCTCCACGGCTTCGCTGCTGCTGTTGGCCAGAGGGTCCAGCAGCTCTGGGATCCTCCCCCATCCACCTCCAGAGAGACCCCGCTACCCTCCCTTCCCATGGTTCGCCTTGGCAGCACAGCACAATGGCGCTCAAAGGAAGTCAAGAGAATGACCTGCTCCTCCAAGGCCGTCTTCTGAACTCTAGCCCCTCTGCCAAGACAGCAAAGAGACAGAGAGCCAGGAAAAGGTAAGTGTTGGCTTGTGCACTAGGAAGTCAAAAGCCAGCCGGCTTTTTCTCCCCGTTTGCCTGAAGGCAGCCCCAGTGAAAGCAGCAGCTCCATTTCAAAGGAAATCAACGATTATCTGGGCAGAACTGGTACAGCCCTTGCTGTGGGTTTGGTTAATAAATGAATGGCAGGTTGAACTTTCTGGAGGGTGTGGGTTATGTCAATGCCAAGAAGACCGGAGGAAAAAAAAGCAAACCCATGTTGTGGGTTTGCATGTCCCATTGGTTTACGTACAATGTGTACTGCCATTTAAGCTAATTTGGGATGTATTTTTACAGAACGTGGTGAATCTTTTGGGGAATCCAGAGCGACAAATTCTCTCTCTAACCCTTCTTGCTGGCAAGGTCTGTTAATTTGGGGTCCCGTAGGCACTTGGGCTTCCCAGGTGGCGCTAATGGTAAAGAGCCTGCCTGCCAATGCAGGAGACATGAGAGTCGTTGGTTCGATCCCTAGGTTGGGAAGATCCCCTGGAGGAGAGCGTGGCAACACACTCCAGTATCCATGCCTGGAGAATCCTTCTGGACAGAGGAGCCTGGTGGGCTACGGTCCATAGGGTCACAAAGAGTCGGACACGAGTGAAGCAACTTAGCACACACACACACACACACACACACACACACATACACGTGCTCTCGGAAGTTGGTGATGGACAGGGAAGCCTGGCATGCTGCAGTCCATGGGGCTGCAAAGAGGCGGACTCAACTGAGCGACTGAACTGAATTGACACATGCTCTTGGGCACCATAAACACCCCCGTGGAGCCTCTCAGAGGCCTCAGTTGCTGACTAGAGTTCTGAATGTGGGAAAAAACAGTGAGGGCAGTTCCCCACACATATGAAATCAGTGCTGGGCCTATTTCCCCTAAATGTCATTTCTAGCAACGTGTTAAATATTTGCATTCACAATTGGCTCATAAACAGGGCCAGATTCCCCAGGGGTGTGGGTGGGCAGGCAGTGGGGGATATGTAAGAGATTCCCTAAGAGTCTTTCTTGCAAAATGCATCTCGATTTTAATCACAAGGGCTGTCACAAGAGGGGGAAATCCACCCATTCAAATCCAATCGGTAAATACAATTGGCTCACCCTCTGTATCTGTATCCTCAGATTTTGCATTCCGCCTATGGATGGCTGACCATATTCATTGAATAGGGCAATTAAATAAGAGACTTGAGCACCCAAGGATTTTGGTATCTGTTGGAGGTTCTGACCCTGGGTCAGGAAGATCCCCTGGAGAAGGAAATGGCAATCCACTCCAGGATTCTTGACTGGGAAATCCCGTGGACAGAGGAGCCTGGTGGGCTACATTCCATGGAGTTGCACAGAGTCTGACATGACTTAGCGACTGGGTAATCACACACGGGAGCTCCTGGAACCAATCCTCTATGGATACCAAGGGAGAACTGTTTTCAATATCACCAGAGACTGTTTCTCACTTCAACAAGGGCCGTAAAAATCATCCTAGACAGCAGTAAAGAGGGACGTGGCCTCACAAAATCTGGAAGAGGAGAAGCTGTGACTTTCTTTTTTTTTACAGAGCTTGTTAATCCTTCAAGCAGAAACAAATAGAGAAGTTGGATGTTCTGCGTGCCTCTGTCCTTTGGTGTGGGAGGCACCCAGGGCAGGAACATATGTCTGTGCTCTGAGAGGTGAGCGTGACAGCTTTCAGAAAGGCTCCTGTGACACCCCCTACACAAGGCAGGACCATCCTTGATTCTCAGGAGGCAAGTGAGAAAAAGGCGGCTTAAGGAGATTTACATATTCTTTGCGGGTGCTATTCAGCATCTGTCAATAATGAGGTTTTTGGGTTGTCGAAAGGCTGCTCAACCTTAAGTAAAACAACAGCACTGATGATTCACACATGCATGGAGATTTATAATTTGCAAAGCAATTCAGGATGCTTTATTCCATTAGATTCCCCCAACAACCTTGAGGAGATGGGGGAATGACATGACATGACAAGATATGACATGTTCATGACCCAGCATCTATGGAAAGGGCAAGGATCTTGAACCAGCTTTCTGTTTTCCCCCATTTCACGACACCATTCATTTTTTGTTTATTTATTCCAGTGGTGGCAGATTGATTTCAAAGGTGGCCACAGCTCTTCACCCCTCCTGGTGGACATGTCCTTTATAATGGGATTCTGCTGCTCTTCCCGTTGAGATATGCAGCTTACTCTACTACCCCTTCAACAGAGCCCGGCCTGCTCGCTTGCTTCAGCTGACAGAATGCAGTAGCAGTGATAACTTGTCAGTTCCCAGCCAAGTGTGTTTCTGCTGGCTCTCTGTCACTGCCGTCTCCATGAGAACCTCCCTAGGTTGATGTCCTGGAGGACAGGGGACCACACAGAAGAGAGCCTGGCTATCCTAGCTGAGGCTCTCCTAGACTAGCCAATTTCCAACCAGAAAGAGAGTCCAGCCAAGATGAGTAAAGTTGCCCACTTTGCCTATTCAACCTGCTGCTGATAGAGTGAGCACCACTGACTCACAGATCCAAGAACAATGATAAATGTTCCTTGCTAAAGGCACTCAGGATGGGAGGATATTTTTAATTAAACATGATTATGGCAATAGATAATGGATACATTGGTCAACAAAAAAGTGATGGAACCCTATGACTTTCTAAGACCTAAAGGTACTGTAACAATGATCGATACAGGCCCTTTGCACATCACATATTATAGTCTTTCAGGGAAGATAAGGTGTGGGCATGGGCAGCCAGGGTGGTACACAATATTCATTGCATGAATGGTTAAAAAGTCCCCGCATAATCGGGAGGAAGGAAAGATTTCATTTTGAATTACTTCACAGACAATCTAGTTAACTGCTAAATCATCCTCTTTCCTTGTTGAACAAGATATAAAATGACCTGAATTCATCCTACATTTTATAAAGACAAGGACACATGCAAGCTTGGGCATGGTAAACTCATATTATCCCTGAAAAATGCTATTTAAATCTCCAAAGGGAACATATGACCCCTTTGTAGTATAATTGAACATCTTGTAAATAATGCATATTGTGGAGACAAGAAAGACAATAAAATTTGGGAACTACCTTCTACTAACCCTCTAAACTTGGGTGAAAATATTTCTATTAACCTCAAGCAAATGATCCCAGCGCTGATCCACAAAGCATGTGAGGTTTGAATTCCTGTTGAAACAAATCTTCTCTCTCCTAATCTTAGCTGATTCTTGGATTAAGAATAAAAACAGAGTAAGGATGAAGGCTTGGAATACTCTGAGCACTATTTTATAGTGAAGGCTTGCATGGAATTTGGAGCCAGACTACCTAGGTTTGCAACTCTGGCTCCCCTACTTTCTATCTATGTGGTCTTATAAATTGCTTAGTCTCTTTATGCCTCAGTTTTCCCATCTATAAAATGTGGATAAATATGGGGTAGTGAGAACTAAATTAGTGTAAAGCACTTAACAGGGGTCAAACAGTGATCGTTGCTATTATAGACTTCCCTGGTGGCTCAGAGGGTAAAGAATCCACCTGCAATGCAGGACACTCCAGTCTGATCCCCGGGTCAGGTCTGGAAGATGCCCTGGAGAAGGCAATGGCAACCCACTGCAGTATTCTTGCCTAGAGAATTCTATTAATAGACCATGGTGTTCCAAAGAGTCAGACATGACTGAGTGACTTGCACTCACTCACTCAGTCTGATTATAAAACACAGTGGATTCCATTGTTGATGAAATCAAGATGTCACCTGTCACATGTCATATGTCATGATGTGTCAAAGACATATCAAGTGCTTTCCTATCATTTCACTTTTAATTTTTTATAAAGGAAGAGTTTTTAAATTATCAAAGGTTATTAATTTGACAATGGAAATAAACATGATCATGCTTCTCCTCCGTTCATAGAAGAAGACATTCCTAGTGAAAATGTGGCCACCAGAGGAAGAAAAATTACTTCTTCTTGTCATCATCGTATTTTTAGTCTAACTCCTTACTCTGATAGAGATGCAAACTTCATTTGCCCATATTTACATGAAATATTACATATATTTGTTTTAGAGTTTTGTGTTAAGTCGCTTCAGTTGTGTCTGACTCTTTGTGACCTTATGGACCATAGCCTGCCCGGCTCCTCTGTCCATGGCATTCTCAAGGTGAGAGTACTGGAGTGGGTTACCATTTCCTTCTCCAGGTTAAGAGTTTAGACTTATTAAAAAGCAGTCATTTGGCAATTAATATGTGATATACCCAGGTTCCCGGAAATTTTACTTTTAAAAAATTTTACTTTAAAAATTAAGGAATTTTACTCCCCTACTTCTGGAACCCAGTGTGTATAACATCCCAAGTGCAAGCGGATGATGAGGGAAGAGAAATAGAAGACTGACCCTGTTATCTGGAAAGTTCTAGCCAGACGTTAATGGCAATCAGAAATATGTCTTCAGTGTTTATTACTTGGATGTTTTTTGGAAGGAAAACAGCAGGAAAAAAAATTATCTTCTTTTCCAAAGAAAAAAAATAATAGTGTCAAAACCTGGAAAGATTTTGATTACTTCAGATATCTTCCCAGAAGAGAAAAGTTACTGAGGAGTGAATAGACAATAAGATGTAACTAACAGTATTGAGAAGATAGAGGGAACTCTGGGGAAAGATTATTTTAATTAAAGGCACCTGATTATCATGAAAAGCTAAGGAGGCAGGAATGTGATTTAAGTTGTAACGCTTATAAAGTTTACTAGTTAGGATAACCACTAAGTTAATGAAAGTGAAAGTGAAGTCGCTCAGTCATGTCCAACTCTGCGACCCCATGGACTGTAGCCCACCAGGCTCCTCTGTCCATGGATTTTCCAGGCAAGAGTACTGGAGTGGGTTGCCATTTCCTTCTCCAGGGGATCTTCCCAACCCATGGATCAAATCTGGGTCTCCCTCATTGTAGGCAGACGCTTTACTGTCTGAGCAACCAGGGAAGTTAATATCACCTTATAAAATATTATAAGTCAATAGCACTTTATGAAATATTATAACTAGGGGCCAGGGCTTGAAGTGGAGGGTGGATGGTAAAAGCTAAGCAAAATATTACCTTACACAGCAGATAATGAATATCTAGAATTTTGTGTGTCTTAAAACAAATGTTTTCTGCTCTCTTGATAAGCTTTGGAAGACAGGAACCCTGACTTATATGCATTTCTGAACTGCCCCTCTACTTCCCCCAGCACTCAGCCCAGAAAGTACCATAGACTGGATGTCATTCAAAGGTCTGTCCTGTGAATAAGTGAAAGAATGGTGAACTTAGATCAATGCATGAATGTTGGATCCATAATCATTTAGCAAGGGGACAAGGGTTGTTCTAGGCACAACTCTTACTTTTTAGTGCATGAAACTTACACTCTGTATAATAACCAACTAACACAAAAGGAAGAGTTGACCTCAGAGAAAGAGAGAAAACCACGAGTTAGGTGGATATTGGTTGTAGCCACTATATCAGACAGGATGGGCTAGGTTATGGCCACAAACTACCTAAATCTCAAGGTTTATGACCACAGCGATTGAGTTCTTCCCCACATTGTTTGCCAGCTACACGTTGGCTGTGGTTCTGCTCCTTGTCTGCTGAAAAGCAGCCCCATTGCTGCCAAGCTCAGGGCAGACCGACCAATGAAGGATGTTACATGTGATTGTGAGGCCCAGAGGACCTCAGAGAATATTCTGCATAAGAATCCAGTCTAACCACCCAATAGGATATTTTTGATTTCTAGTTCAGGGTGGTAAATGTGCTTTCTACACACTCTTGAAAGCTGGCTCGTATCATTGATGTCATTCTGATAATTTTTAAAGAATTACTTAAAGGAAGAACTTCTTTTTATTGTATAGCCCAGGAAACTATCCTCACTATCTTGTAACTAACTATCTTGTAACAACCTGTAGTGGAAAAGAATCGGGAAAATGTGTGTGTGTGTGTGTGCACGCGTGTGTGTGTGTGAGTGCACATGCATGCTCAGTCATGCCTGATTCTACAACTCCATGAACCGTACCCCCCCAGACTCTTCTGTCCATGGGATTTCCCAGGCAAGAATACTGGAGTGGGTTGCCATTTCCTTCACCAGGGAAACCTCGACCCCAGGACAGAACCCACATCTCTTGCATCTGCTGCATTGGCAGGTGGATTCTTTACCACTGAGTCACCTGGGAAACCATATGTACATATATACATATATACATATGTACATATATATACCATATAACCTCTATTCTAGACTGCATTGCCCCAGAATGGGCAATTTTGTCTATCTTGCTCACTACAGCAGTGCCAGAAATACAGAATATGCTGAATAAATGCTTGTTGAATGCATGGAAATTTCAGTCCCTGAGCTGTGAAAAGGAGCTGATGTTTCCAAGTGTGCCTCCCCCTCCCCTCTCCTTCCCCTCCACTTCCTAATGTCGCTTTGGGATTTTTCTGTCAAAGTCATACCTGGGGAGAAGAAGAGATCTAGTTTTCCTTTTAACAATTTCTCAAGGAAGCATTTCATAGATGACAAACTAGTTACGCCCTGCCTCTTCCCCTTTATTAAATCTTTTTCCCAGCTTCAGGCATGATCTGTACCGGGTGTTTACCCAGAATAAATCAGGAGAGAAAGTTCCTAAATTCCCCATCTTTGGGCAGCACTGAAGTCAGCTGTCCCAGGACAGAAGTGGGAGGGAGCCTCAGACTCAGATCCGGAGCCTGGCCCCCGTGAGGGGCACCCAACGCCACGGGGCAGGTCAGCAGCCGGCAGCACCCATCCTCCAGTGTCTTTGCTTGAGCGTTTGCCTCCTGCCCATAGTGGTTGGTAATTGCTGGGTTCATTGTGTGCCTTTGGTCTCTCAGGTGTATTTTCTAAACCAACATAAAAGGGAAATGATAAGGGCAAGCGCACGAGGGTGTTTATGTTTTCAGCGCTAGCCAATTGCTTGAGACCAAAAACAAAAGTTAGTGCAGATGGAAGGGTGCAAGATTATGACTTGACTACAATGGAAACCCAAGCCTCTCCTTCTAGAACGTGCCCCGCTCCCAGCTGTCGTCCACCTCCGCTTAGCGGAGCTGCCACCCAGCAATTACCACGCCTGGGTTCTCCTTTGGAAAAGGAGCACGGAAGAACAATGCCGCAGCCAGTCGTCCTGGACAAGGAGGCAGGTGAGTGCAGCGTGGAAAAAAATAAAAAGGTAAATGATCCCTTTGGCCATTGTTTCTTTACCGATGGACAAACCGCTAGCAAGGTGAGCCTGGTTTTAAATGCTCCTCACAGACCTTGTAAGGGCTGCAAGAAAAAGGGTAAACAACAACAACCGAAAAAACCCATGCCAGCTTGCTGAGATTGAAGTCCACTGGCGTATTCTATTATCTTCTCCTGTATGCTTAAATTTACTCCCAAGGTCTGTGCTTCTTGGGTGATTTGTGTATAGATCCATGTCTCACATCTTGACCATCAATGAGAACTGCAAGGTAAAGTACGGGTTAAATCTGAATGTGGGTTAAACAGTGAAGAGCCCTTTGCTAGAAGTATGTCCCATGCAGTATTTGAGACAAACTACTCATTTCTTGTCTAAAATTCAAAGATAACAATGCATCCTTTTCTGTTTGCTTATTTTGTTTTGCTAAATCTATCAACTCTACCAGATTGCATTATAGAAGCATAGAGGTAAACTTGAACTTGAAAGTAAGTGATATGTTACTCCAGTTTGGTTAGACCTTTAAGAAAGTACAGTAAAATTATTAATACTTAATTGTTCCAAATGTTTCCAGTCCATCCTAAAAGGGAGAATGAGCTAGAATTTATTTACTCGTTGGGTGAGGGATATGAATAATGATGGAAATCTTGGAGTTAAAAGGTGTGTATTTCAATAGGTGAGAGATTCCGAATAGAAAAGAAGTCATCACCTCCTTCTCATCGCCTTAATAACCAGGTCCTAGGTAGTCCAGGGACAGCATGGCACGGGGGACATAATAGTCAGCACAGAGTCATCCCTCCATCCGATTGTCCGTTTTCATTGGCACCTCTGCCAAAGTTTCACTGGGAGTCAGGTCAGTCCAAAAATGATAAAACAATTTAATCAGCATGTTTTCATGGATTCATCTGATTGACCTGAGAGCTGGAAACTAGGAGGCTGATGGTGAATCCATGAATCCTAGATCCATGGAAAAAATAGGTATTGTTAGGATTAATCACAAGTGGAAATGTATTTCTATTTCAGGCATCAAATAAGAAACTGTCTGCATATTAAGATGATGCAGCAAAAGAATTAAGCACTAACTTATCATTAAAATGGCTATCTCCTCCAGGTCTGCCCTCTGTGTGGTCTGCTAGCTACAGGAATGAGGAACACCGAAAGATAATGTGTGGGCTTGCTCCCACATTGGTGGCCAAGCAAGGGCAGATCATAAACTGAAATCAGTATCCTGAATTCAGGTGTGCGTGTGTATGTGTGTGCACATGTGTGTGTGCACTTGTATGCATCTGAGTGTGTGGATCTCTATTTTATCTATCTAGTTTTTGAAGCAAAATTTAATACAAACTACCATATTCTGGAAAAAAATCTTAAATTTCATTTTTCTCAACCTAAGATAGAACTCTAGATTCTTCTAAGGGAAAAGTCTATACCATGTAAGATGCAGTAGATAATCAGTACTATGTCACCTGTGTTGCACATAGAGTTAAAGGAAACTTCTGAAGAGACTCAAGCCATAAAATATACTGCACTGACAGACCCAACTGCCTAAAGGCACTATCTATATAGGTAGAACTAGGAGGTTCTGTGGATTCAGCTCCTGACCATCGTGATAAATCAAATACTGAATAAAGTGAGTCACAAGACTTTTTTGGTTTCCCAGTGCATATATAAAAGGTATGCTTACACTATACTGTAGTCAATTAAGCATTATGTCCTTTAAAAAATGTACATACACTCAATAGAAATACTTTATTCCTAAAAAATGCTGGCCATCATCTGAGCCTTCAGAGCACAGTAACTCTTTGTAACAGTAACATCAAGATCGCTGATCACAGATTCATATCACAAATATAATAATAATGAAAATGTTTGAAAGATGGTGATAACTTGGTAATAATAATTACCAAAATATGACTCAGAGACACAAAGTGAGCAAATGCTTTTAGAAAGCTGGCATTGTTAGACTCGCTTGACATAGTCTCAAACCTTTGATTTTTAAAAAACTGAAATATCTGCTAAGTGCAATAAATGGAAGCACTGTAAAATGAGGTATGACTGTTCAGATCTGGGCTGCATCTGTTCTAAACTGGCTGAACCATCATTGCTAAGGGGAATGCTGCTGCTGCTAAGTCGCTTCAGTCGTGTCCAGCTCTGTGTGACCCCAGAGATGGCAGCACACCAGGCTCCCCCGTCCCTGGGATTCTCCAGGCAAGAACACTGGAGTGGGTTGCCATTGCTAAGGGGAATAAACAATGATAAATAAATAAATCTCACTGCTACTTACCCTGGAACTTTGTGAACAAATATACAAGAGTCCTGAGTGGCTGAGTGGTAAAGAACCTGCCTGCCAATGCAGGAGATACAAGAGACGAGGGTTCAATCCCTGGACTGGGAAGATCTCCTTGAGAAGGAAATGGCCAGCCACTTCAGTGTTCTTGCCTGGAAAATCCCGTGGACAGAGGAGCCTGGCAGGCTAAAATCCATAGTGTTGCAAAAGAGTCAGACACAACTCAGTGCCTAAACAACAGCAACCTTCCTCCTTAGGAAAGTGATCACACCTCCCAGGCTTCCTTGCGGTAAGTTGAGGCCAGATGACTAGCCAGGGAATAACCACCACACACATACAAATGTCCCACCATGGATATAATAAAGTTGTTTTGGACACAAGGAATTCATTGGGTCCAGTCATAAAAACCATTTGATTTTTCTTTAATGTGATAAAATATATGATTTTATTCTTTTTATTGAGGTATAGTTGACTTACAATATTGTGTTAGTTTCAGGTGTATAGCAAGGTGACTTGATTATACACCCACATGCATCTACATGTTATTTTTCAATCCTTTCCCATTAGAGGTTATTACAAGATATTGAATATAGTTCCCTATGCTATACAGTAAACCCTTGTTGTTTGTCTGTTTTATATGTAGTAACGTGTGTCTCTGAGTCTTATACTTTCAATTTATCCCTCTCACCCACTTCTCCTTTGGTAACCATAGGTCCTTCTCTATGTCTGTGAGTCTTTCTGTTTTGTAAATAAGTTCATTTCTACTGTCTTTTAGATTCCACATAAAAGGGATATCACATAATATTTGTCTTTTTGTGTCTGACTTACTTCACTTAGTATGATAATCTCTATTTCCATCCATGTTGTTGCCATTGTATATATATATACACCACATGTTGTTTATCTGTTCATCCGTGGAAGTATGCTTAGGTTGCTTTCAGGCCTTGGCTATTGTAAAGTACTGCTTTGAACACTGGGATGTAGGTATCTTTTCAAATTAAGAGTTTTTGTCTTTTCAGGATCCATGCCCAGAAATAAGATTGCAGGATCATATGGTAACGTTATTTTCAGTTTTTTAAGGAATCTCCGTACTCTTTTCCATAGCGGTCGTACCCATTTACATTCTGACCAACAGCATAGGAGTATTCCCTTTCTCCACACTCTCTCTAGCATTTATTATTTGTAGACTTTTTGATGATGGTTCATGTGAGGTAGTACCTCATTGTAGTTTTTATTTGCATTTCTCTAATAGTTAACAATGTTGAACACTTTTCGTGGGCCTGCTGTCCATGTGTATGTCTTCTTTGGAGAAATGTCTATTTAGTTCTATCCATTCTTTGATTGGGTTGTTTGTTTTTTTGTCACTGAGTTGTGTGAGCTCTTTTTCTATTCTGGAAATTAAGCCCTTGTCAGTTGCATTGTTTGCAAATATTTTCTCCCAGTCCGTGGGTCATCCTTTCATTTTGTTTACATAGTTATCATTTTAACCATAAGTGTATAATTCAATGGCATTTACAATTACAGTCATAATATTGTGCAACCATCACCACTATCCATCTCCAGATTTTTCATTTTGCCAAACTGAAACTCTGTACAAATTAAACAATGACTCCCCAATCCCCGTTCCTTTCAGCTCCCCTTAACTAGTATTCTACTTGATATCTCTGAATCTGACTACTCCTAGTACTTCACATTAGTGAAATCACACAATGTATGTCTTTCTGTGTCTGGCTTAATTTCAGTTAGCATGATGTTTTCCAGGTCTGTACGTATCATAACACATATCAAAGGTCATTCCTTTCTTTAGCAGAATAATATTCCATTGTCTGGATAGTCCCGTTTATCCATTCATTCCTCGATGGACCCTTGGGATTGTTTCTACCTTTTGAAAAGCAACTTGAGTTTTGTCGTTCACTGTCCTTCTAGAGCTAGGGTAACTCCTTCCCTGCCACTTCCCTTCACGTAGATAAGAAAAGTCACTGCAACACTCTTCATTGTTACACAGAGTCCCAGATAACCAAGACTGCAACTTGATTGGATGCCCATGGCTGCAGGTGGAGACCTTTGGGCTTGGGCTGACTGCTGGGGTGATTAACGGAGTGTGGTCCAGCAACTTTCTCGCTGCAGCCTAGCATTTGTCTGTCTACCCCCAGCCTTTGATAATGGAGGCTCCTCGCAGGTAAGTGCTGGAGAGGATGAAGGGAGAGAGGGAGAGCCATCAGGAGATGCTTACCTGTCAGTCGCTGTTGTAAGCGGCTTGGCTCCCTGGTCCTAGTAGATGTTCCATGGAGGTGTTCCACTGGTCTCTCCCGTTCACCTTCGTGGGTTCTACATGGGCTCCCTCATCAGGTTCCTTACGCTGTGCCCCTCTCTAGGCTCTTGGCCCCCCAGCCCCACCTCAATCCTCTGTCCCGGGGATGCACACCATAACCCCTTTGGGGTTGAAATCTTTTTCACTTGGGCAGCCCGCCCTCTAGTGCAGAATTCCTTTTCCTTTTTCTCTAGCCTCTTCCCCTTACCACCTTCCTCTGTCTCCTGGCTCCTCCCACTCCCTTCTTGTATGGATGTCCCACCTTCTATTTTCTTTCACTTTGAACACTTACTGATTCTGCCTGATTGGCTCAGCCAGCAGCCCAGCACTGCTCTTTCTGCATCTCTCTCTTCTACAACAAAAACTATCGCCACAAGGATGCAATGTTACAAACCATCCCAAAACTATGGCTTCTAACAACCACCATGCATTACTGCTCATGTGTCTATGGGGGGGTTGGGCGGCTGTGCGGGTCGTGGCTGGGTTTGGTTGGTGTGTTCTTCGGCATTAGGCTGGAGCTCGTTAAGCGGCTGATGGTCAGCTGGCCACTGGCTGATGTAGGATGACCTCAGCTGGGACAAGCTGGGACAATGGCACTCTTCCATGTGTTTCACCTTGCAGTACATGAGTCAGGTTATTCGAACATGCAAGCACTTTCCCAAACCTGTACCTCCTTCAAGTTTTGTTACTGTCCCATTGACCAAAGCTCAGGATCAGAGTGGGAGGGACCACGTTTGTGGCATTCCCCCGCCTCTTGTCTTAATATAGTCTTATCTAGCCATCTGTCTGTCCATCTGTCCATCCATCCATCTACTCATTCAAAAATTGTCCACATATCAAGCATAGCTATAGATACTGGAGATATAATAATGATCAAAAATAGTTAAGACCCTACTCTCAAGAGTCAACAGATGAACCAAATAACCAGAGGTACCACCACCAGATCAACTTGCCAAAAGTGCCAACTGCACTCTATCACTTTCCTAGCCCAAAGCTTTTTACAGACCCCCCCCATTATTACAGAATAAAAGCAGATTTCCTTATCCTGGCCTTGAGCTTTTCCTTTATGTGTCCCAGGAATTTTCTTTCTATATGAGTCCTTCTCTGGTCCCCATCATTATCCTCTCTCACTATCTCCCAAGCAGGCTGAGTTTACTTCTGATCTGCCTTCAGCCTCATAACTCTGCTTCATTTGCCTTTTTACCTATCAAAAGTGGACGTATCTAGTGAAACAAAATGAAACCTGTATCTGCCAATGTCCAGCTCAGGACTCTGCTATTCCGTGGCTATGGGCTTTTCGGTCACACAATTTCTTCCTGACTCAAACACCACCTTCTCCCCAGCCCACAGTCTCTGCTCAGTTTTCTGAGCCAGACCCAGGGTCCTGGCTGGGGTAAGACAAATGAGATACTTAGGGGGCAGTATTTAAGGAAGCACTCACTCACAGAGTCATGCACCATCAGTTCAGAGTCAGCGCCACCACCCTTCAGTCAGTGCTTCCTTAAACACTGCACCCTGGGAGCCTCACTCACCTCTCCCCAGTCCCTGCCTTGGCCATACCTGTCATTTTGATATCTTCTATTCATTTCCTTTCTTAAAGTCAATGGTTCATAAGACTATAAATCTTCTTCTAACAGTACCAAGTCTGCCTCACACAAGGTTAAGAAATACTCAGTAGAATATTATAACTAAAGTTGCAGGGAAAGTAGGGAGTTCCTGATATTTGGTAAGGGCTCCCCTGGTGGTTCAGACTGTAAAGAATCTGCCTGTGATGTATAAAGCTCAGGAAAAAGACTGGAAGAGACAAAGAATGAAGGGATAAAGGGGGCATTGGATAATTCTGCCAAAGATGGAGACAAGTCAATTCATCTTGTCATATGAATTACAAAGGAAAGCAACCCTGCTATGTTATGTAGCATCCTTGAGAGGTGTGATGCTCGCTGGATGAAGAGAAGCATAAAAATCGTGAGGCTGAGCAGGGGAGAGGGAGGACCCAGATGTAAATTCAAATAGATGGGAAAAACCCACAGACATGGGGAGACCTGAGTTTTCGAATGAATAGCAATAGCGTTAGTTGCTTGCTTATGCCCAACTCTGAGACCCCATGGACTGCAGCCCACCAGGCTCCTCTGTCCATAGGATTCTCCAGGCATGAAGTGGGTTGCCATTCCCTTCTCCAGAGTATAAAGCTAAATACATTCATGACTATGGCCATAGCCAAGACAAGGGGTCAAGAGAAGGGAAGCCCATGACATCACGGAAATGTGATTCAGAAAGGACCAATCAGAAGGGCAATGATGGGTTCCTGTTTAACAAAGACAAAGGCACAGCAAGAAAACCTCTGCAAAATTTGGTCAAGTGCATGTTCCCTGTAAGACTTTTCATTGACAATGACGCCAGTGTAGACATAAGAACTAATATTCTCAAGGAACTCAGGACTTTTTAAGAGCCCCAGATGATTTAGGTACAATTCCAGGCCTTTCCCTTGTGGCTCAGTGGGTAAAGAATCTGCCTGCAATGTGGGAGACTTGGGTTCAATCCCTGGATTGGGAAGATCCCCTGGAGAAGGGAAAGGCTACCCACTCCAGTATTCTGGCCTGGAGAATTCCAGGAACTGTATAGTCTATGGGGTCACAAAGAGTTGGACATGACTGAGCAACTTCCAAGCCTTCCAACATTCATTAGATTGATTTTCTGAAACCCCTTAACATCCGTTGGCAACTACTTCAGTAAGTTCTGGAGTCACAGTTCATACCATAGAGACCACATGGGCAAAAGCTAATGTCTTGAGTCTTCATTTTCAACATTAATTTAAGAATTGTAAACAAGCATTAGTAAAATCTGAAAAAGCACAGGGAAACCAACCAAGGGTAATACCTCCATAATAATTGAAAGTCATTAAAGCTCTGATGTGTCCTACAAGGAAAGATCATCGATTGACCTCATGATGGAAATCCAGATGAACATGCCTCTGTTTTACCTCTCTGTTATCCTTTAGTTCCACTAACGCTCGCCAGTCCTGGAAATGTCCTTATCCTGAAAGGAATATTATCCCAGATATAAATCCTATGTGAGAAACAGTATCTTCAATAAAATCTCTGCATGTACATGTATCTCTAAAGACCCCAGGTTCCAGTAATGATGTAATATGACCCCCCTTTCACAGGCAGCCCCAGAGGCTAAGGGAGTCATGGTCTCTTAGTTGGATGTAGCTGGAATGGCATAAAGTGATACCTTGGTTTCTTCTTTCTGCTTTTGAATAAACTAAAAACTTAAGAAGAAGATGAAATGAGAACCAGAACATGAACAAGATTTTTCTTCCTGCCCTCCTCCCAGAAATCCAGCCAGTGTCTGAACTGGCAGCAGGAGGGGAAGGGAATTTAAGGAGGAGGAAATTAAAGCACACACCACAAATTGTAAGTGTGATATTCTGTTTTCTCAGCAGAGTTGATATTTTTTCATTTTGACATTTTGAGGTTCTGTAAGAATTTGCAGCCTGCATCTGTAAGTCTGAATGATACTCTTCCAAAAGAACATTGAATTCAATAATTAAGTGATGAACACCAAGGACTTTTTTCTGCAGAGGAGATTTGCGACTCATTCTTACCCAGACCTCTAATTTAGGGGCCCAATGCCATGTCTTTATGACACTGGCAAGTGCAAGTATTAAAATTCACATATTGCATTTTTCCATATTGAAACATCAACCACAGATCTCGCTTATTCCATTCAAAACCACTTTGCATAGTCCAAAAATTAGTGATCCTCACAGAACCCTAGTGAAAAAGGCAGTATTATGCTTCATGCTTCTAAAGAGGCATGTGGAAGTTTGTGAATTTGCCTATCACCAGGAAAACAACTAGCAATTACAGGAAGAGTCCAAAGTTCCTGGAGCCAGGTGCTTTGCTCAGGCCGGGCACATGCATCATTCTTCGCCACCCAAACTGAATCACTGAATCCTCCACCATCTCACCAATGTGAATTCTGGCATCTCTCACTCAGAATAATTTTAGTTTGCTCATTCCCCTTAGCTTTCTCTGCCTGGATCTTATGCTAAAATTAACCTCAAGGTTGGAGGAGCTGGAAAGTTCAGGACCAACCCAAAATGTTTTCCATCTTTTGACCAAACCTCGAATACTGAACATTTCTAACATTCAAAGAGGGTTTGTTGAAGTTTCCCAACTTTACCCCTCCTGGTTTCAAATGGCACCCGAAGCAGAAAAGCCAAAATGCTGTAAGGAGAAGCTATTCCAAACAAGATTCTTGGCCCAAGGCAGGCCTGAAAGGCTCCAGATGGATCTGATTGAAGTTGCCAAACTCCTGGGCGCCTGTGTAAAAGGGGCCTCTGGATTCTGGAAGGTCTGGCTGTTACAAGCGGGTACAGTATAAGGCTGGGTCCCCTTTTCTGGAACAGAGCGTCAGGCGTGACACTGGCAAGGCTGTGACTGGATGGCAGGGGCAAGTAAGCAGCGGGGAGGGGGACAGCCCCGCCCGGGACCCCTGAAGCCACCTGCAGTGCCACGGCTCTGTGAACTTGTGCTGCGTGGCTGTGCGGTCACAGGCAAGGCTTCCCTCGGAGCAGGAATGTGCTTCCAAAGTGTGAACAAGGTGGAAACTGACACTCTGATGCCCCTGGGGAGAAAAAAAAAAAAATACGCCTTCTGTTTACATGCATGTGACTACCAGTCTGGCAGAGGGAGCATACAGGAGTCTCCTACACTGTGGGTCAAGCCTCAGAAACGTGACCCAAACCCAGCACTTGAGAAGTTTGAGTAGCCATTCAAGAAAGCTCCATCTTGTAGGACATAAGCCACGCCTCTTCCTGCTGTCTAGAAACATCCGGGGCTTACCAAATTAGGCCAAGGTTGATGCTTCCGAACTGTGGTGCTGGGGAAGACTCTTGAGAGTCCTTTGGACAGCAAAGAGATCCAACTAGTCCATCCTAAAGGAAATCAACCCTGAATATTCATTGGAAGGACTGAGGCTGAAGCTGAAGTTCCAATACTTTGGCCACCTGATGTGAAGAGCCAACTCCCTGGAAAAGACCCTGATGCTGAGAAAGATTGAAGGCAGGAGGAGAAGGGGACTACAGAGGATGGATGGCTGGATGGCATCATCAGCTCAATGGACTTGAATTTGAACAAGCCCCAGGAGATGGTGAAGAACAGGGAAGCCTGGTATGCTGCAGTCCGTGGGGTCGCAAAGAGTCGGACACAACTGAGCAACTGAACAACAACAAACAAGGAAGAAAAGTCAGGCCTTTCAGAAAGTGCAAAGGAAAAAACTGATCTCAAAGTATGTGAGAAATTAAAATATACTTTCTTTTTTTTTCATTTCTTTTTATTAGTTGGAGGGAGGCTAATCACTTTACAATATTGTAGTGGTTTTTGCCACACATTGACATGAATCAGTCATGGATTTACATGTCTTCCCCATCCTGAACGCCCCTCCCACCTCCCTCCCCATCCCATCCCTCCGGGTCATCCCAGTGCACTAGCCCTGGGCACTTGTCTCATGCATCCAACCTGGACTGGTGATCTGTTTCTTTCTTGACTGAATTCCTACACAGGCAAGGCTTCCCTCTGAGCCACGCTTCTCCAGCTTGACTGGGTGGAGGAATTCCCCATGGGATCTTATGAAACTCTGGACTCTGGCTCTGTTGGCCTGGGGGGTGAGGGAAACCCAAATTTCTGATTTCTAACAAATTCCTATGTGATGTTAGTGCTGCTGGTCCACAGGCCACTCTGAGTAGCTCAGAAGCTTAGTCTTGTATTTGAAACAAGGGTCATTAAATAGCTCTTTATACCATGAGACAGCTTTCATTTGATGGGTTGGTTTCAATGCCTTTTTTAAAAATTCCTATTTCCCATTGAGCAATATGTCTTCATCTCGGGAAGCTTAAGAAATAAATACTGAAACTCTTGCCTGTCTATAAAACTAAGTCTAGGGACTTCCCTGGTGGTCCAGTAGCTGGGATGCTGTGCTCCGGATGTGGGGGGCCTGGGTTCAGTCCCTGGTCGGGGAACTAGATCCCACACACCACAGTGAGGACCCAGTGCAGCCAAATAAATAAAATAATTTTTTAAAAACTATCCTCTTAAATTTGAATTGTACATTTATCCTAAGGGCCTTGTGCGCAAGACAGATGTCTCCATTCTGGACCCCACCACGAGGTTCCAGGAGATGAAACCATTAATGTTCGGGCCTGCAGAGCTCTCCAGTTATTTTAAATTTTTGGATTTGCCAAAGAGCAGGTTATATTCCTTCCATGAAGCTCTGACGTCCACGTCCCAGTTTAAAAATCATCACCCATCCCTTATATGTGGAATCTAAAAAAAAAAAAAAAAAGATACAAATGAACTTACTTACAAAACGAAAAGAGACTCACAGACTTAGAAAACGAACTCAAACTTGCTGAGGGTGCAGGGAGGGATAGTTAGGGACTTTGGGAAGGTCACGTACACACTGCTATATTTTAAGTGGATAACCAACAAAAACCTACTGTATAGCACAGGGAATTCTGCTCAATGTTATGTGCCAGCCTGGTTGGGAGCGGGGTTTAGGGGAGAATGGATATATATATATATATATATATATATATATATATATATATATGGCTGAGTCACTTCACTGTTCATCTGCAACTATTACAAGGTTGTTAATCGGTTATACCACAACACAAAATGTTTTTGCTGTTAAAAAAAATCAAATTTGATTTAATTTTAAAAAAATCATCACTGAAGTCATTGTCAGCATGGCATGGAAGTTTCTGGATAGCACCTCTGTTGGAACACAAAGACTTAGAAAATAATGGAAAATGTGTGCTAGAGAGAGCTCATTTGTCCTCCTGAGATTTTAGACTATATACATACTATATACAGACTATATGGAGACTATATACAGACTATACACAAAGTACATAAAGACCAGATATAGACTATATACTGACTACATGGAGGCTATATACAGACTATACACAGACTATATATATAGACTATATACAGACTATGTAGAGACTATATACAGACTACACACAGACCATATAAGACTATATACAGACTATATAAAGACTCTATACAGTTTTGGGGGGATTTTCTTTGCCTCCATTTTCTGGCCAGAGAATCTTCTTAACGATAAGCAGGTTCAGAGAAAACGTACAGTAATCATGAAACTAAAAAGTCTCACAGGATGTTTGGATTGCATTGAACTGCACACAGAAGTATAGGATTAATTATAGGATTATGCAAATACACATCTTTCCACCATTGCTATTATTTTTAGAGAGCCACTAAAAATAACACCTGAGCACATCTGTCCCCCAGTAGAAGCTGTAGCCAATCTGAGCAAGGATGAAAACTGCCATCCAATTCTTGGCAAAGCCACGTTCGCAGCAGCCACTTGGGTACAAGTCCCGAGCCAGCAGCCCAGAGCCTGAGTCACTTGGAGGAAGCGGGACAGAAGGTGTGGGTCAGTGCACAGACTTAAAGAATCCTGAGCAGTGTTATCTGAGAGATGGTCAAAGGCGTCCCCCTAGGCGCATCATGGATGGCACACATGTCCTTTCATCTTGGGCTCCTAAGGAAGTGGTAAGGCCCAGTTCACCAGCAGCCGGCTGAGTCTTTATTATTGTCACAACTTGGAGGATACCTAGAAAAGCTCCAACTGTGGCCTCGGGGAGTTACCTGCTGTTACGGCAGATAACCTGGAGGAAGGCAGCTCCAGGCCAGCCTGCAGGCCTTCGGACTCTGCCTGCTGCGGCTCCGTGGCAACTCTAGCCCCAAGGGTCACAGATGATTACAACAAACCGTGTGTGTGTGTGTGTGTGTGTGTGTGTGTGTGTGTGTGCGCGCGCACGCGCACGCATGCTCAGCGTGTCTGACTCTCTGAGACCCCATGGACTGTAGCCCGCTAGGCTCCTCTAGCGGAATTCTCCAGGCAAGAATACTGGAGTGGCTTTACCATTTCCTTCTCCAGGGTATCTTGACGGATTCTTCACCACTTAGCCACCTGGGAAGCCCACAACAAATCATGAGGCCTCTGCAAATTCCAGCCTTACTTTCATCTTTAAACCCGACCTGCCCTAGAAGACCCCACTGGGGAAGATCCATACTCGACTCCAACTAGGCCCACAGAGAAAAGCCAAGAATGTGGGCATTTAACGGGCATGTCCAAACTATCCCGTCGAGCATCTGGACACCTTAGGCTGAAATTTTCTGGGAAGTTTCTGGAATGGAATACCCAAAGGACTAGTTGCATCACCACTTGAATTTCTAAGTCATTATTAAGTCTCAACCGACTCTGACGTGGCAGCTGCATGTTACAGCGTTGAGCTTGTAGGGTCCGTTCGGGGAGTACTCAGTATAGCAGAGAGAAAAGACCCTGGTATGGGGTTTAACCAGCCTCGACTTTATCAGGGAGCCCAGAAACACACTGGTAATTATCTTAACAGAGGATTTCCATGGAGAGCACTAGGCAACATGCATGACATTGAGATCTTCATAAATTTGAAGAAATGCACACACTGTTATCCTTCTAAGTACTAATAAGGTGTCAAGCTTTGGCAAGCTAACTTCACACCCGTCTGGGAGAAAGCAGTCTCTCTCTGGAGTTTCAATTCCTGCTTTAGTCAAAACAGGAGTAAGAAAGAATCATGTCTATTCCTTTTAAAAGCCCTGTGCCCTGATCTCTGTGTTATCCCTGGTGTGGGGGGAGCAAAATTGAGAGAATGGGAGGGGGAAACCCAGGGGGTTATTCTAATAGTACAGACTTTATTACAAAATGTCTTTGCTGGCTGTCACTGACCATCTTGGAATCCACAAGTTAGCAGTTCAAAGCCCCTTGTCTCAGGCTTCCGTGGTGGCTCAGGGCTAAAGAATCTGCCTGCCAAGGCAGGAGACTCGGGTTCGAGCCCCGATCTGGGAGGATCCCACATGCAGCGGAGCAACTAAGTCCATGTACCGTAACTGCTGAGCCTGCGCTCTCGAGAGCAGCCCCTGCTCCCCACAACTAGAGAAAAACCCAAGCAGCAACAGAGACCCAGCAGAGCACCAACCGCCCCCCACCCCGCCCACACACACACACAAAACCCTTACCTCATTGTGTCTCTTAACCATGTGCACTGAAATTATGAACAGAGTGCCCTGGAGCAGCAGTCCCCAAACAGTTTGGCACCAGGGACCAGTTTGGTGGAAGACGATTTTTCCAAGGACTGGGGGCAGGGGATGGTTCAAGTGGTAATGTGAGTGATGGTGAGCGGTGGGAAGTGGGGGGCAGCAGGTGAAGCTTTTCTTGCTCACCTGCCTCTCACCTCCTGCTCCGCAGCCCAGGGGTAAGGTGTTGGGGGGGCGGGTGGGGTGGGATTGGCGATCCTGCCCTGGAGGATGTATGCAGAACAGAGGAAAAGAAATAAAGTCATCAATGGGGAAAGGAGATGTTTACTTGGAACTTCCAAATGAACCACGTTTGATTAGTGAGCTGGTAAAACCAGTGGGCTGGGGCTTCCCAGGTGGCTCAGTGGTAAAAAAATCTACCTGCCAATGCAGGAGTTGTGGGTTCGGCCCCTGGGTCAGGAAGTTCCCCTGGAGGAGGGAATGGCAACCCACTCCAGTACCCTTGCCTGGAAAATCCCATGGACAGAGGAGCCTGGCGGGCTACAGTCCATGGGGTCTCAAAAGAGTAGGACAGAACAACAGCAACAAAACCAATGGGCAAGAAAAATAAATAAGTATGTGTGCCCCAATGGCTGGCCCATGTGCAAGATTAGCCTGTTTTCAGGACTTCCAAGCAGGCGTGTCTTCTTCCTAAGCTACAGAATAAGCTGTCTAGTACTATTTTGTCAGTTCTTATTCTGGAGGACCATCACCTCTGCCCTCCCTATATTTTGTGAACTCTTCTTAATGCTCTCAAAGTGCAATTTCCACAGTGCTGGGCTGAGTTTTACCTACAGGTGTGAATTAGCCTACTAATTTGAATTGTACTTGAGAAAGGCAATACAGGGATCGTTCAAGGGTGAAAACAAAAAGTGAGCAGTGTTAAGGCAGCCACTGCTTCGACCCCAAGTACAGAATTTCACTTTTCTTTGTTTTTCTTTAGCTTCCTGAGTTCAGTGTGTATGTATGTGTGTAAGAGATAAACATAATTTTACCCCTTTATTGAAAAGATGTCCACTTAGGAGGAAGAAAACCACATACTTTTGGTTTTATTAAAATGGTCTTTTAGTCACGAAATTAAAATGCTGTCTTCTTTGCAGGCTTTAAAATACCAGTAAGTTGCTAGACCCTCTTAGGGGTCAGATTCTCATCCAAACATTTCCTTTTATTATTTTTTCCTTTTATAGCTTCACTTATGCTGTGATCATCTTTACCAGGGGCTGAGTTCTGCTGATCTGATGCCCAGCATCTGAAATGATGGGCTCCATATCCTGTCTGCACAGCAGTCCGATGCCAGGGTTGAATTACTATTGAATAAGCAGCAGTGAAATCTTTATCAAAATAATCAGGGGTTCCCAAAACCACAAATAACAACAACAGGACTCAAGTTGTACTAAATCAGCAAAGATCATTGATATAATAAGATTCTGAGTCACTTTTTTTCTGCAGTCTCTCTCTCTCTCTCTCTCTCTTTCTCTTGCAAAGTCTTCTCGGCTATTTTCTTGCACTGCCTGGGGGAGGGCAGGTGGAGGGAAGGAAGGGCATTGCTCAGAAAGTAAAAAAAAAAAAAAAAAACTTGACATCACTGAAGTCACGTGATCGGCAAGAGCCAATTAAGATGGGCTATGGAAAGGGGAACAGTTAAATTTGTAATTTGGGTTGTGTGAAAACTTCTTTGGGCCTCATAAACAACCACAGAACCACAAGTTGGGTAGCCTGGCAGAGTCAGAAGTCTGAGCCCAGCATAGTGGTCAGCAGGCAAGACGGATCACTCTGACTGCAAACCACAGGGTTTCGCAGAGTTCTGAACATCATCAACCCACAGCCAAGACGCCGCATTTTTTTTTTTTAATCTTTACCAATTTGAATATTTGTCTTTGCAAAGGTACATTTTTTTTTTTTTCCTTAGGGCTCAGGGAGCCCTAGAGGTGTCGAGGGAAAAAAAAAAAAAACCCAAAAAGGACCTGTAGGGAACCATGGTTGGGAGTGAGGTTAAAACGGTGACCTCTCTTGGTTTCTCGCTCTTAAGGTAAAAGAACTCATTGAATCCCCCGCCTTCAGAAGAGGGTGCCTTTTCAGGAGGAAGCGATGGCTTCAGACAGCATGTTTGAGTCATTTCCTTCATATCCACAGTGCTTCATGAGAGGTGAGTACACTCTGAGATTTTAATATCTACTTTTGCTCGGCTCTGTAGATAATAAAGTGGCTGCCTGTTGTAACTGGGTGCGGACAGCCCCTGTCGCTCTCCCGTTTGCTTAGGGGGGAGGAATTCAAACACCTCCTCAGGCGTAAGATTTCAAGGCTATTGGATTACTTATTCATCAGATGGCCGCTCTTGAGAAATGTTTTCATAAATACTTAGTTAAGCTGTCGAGGGGTTCCGTCGGTGGGTGAGAACTTTGTCTGGGTCAAGTCAGTTGGGCTGTTCCTGATTAAAATCCTAGAGATCACAAAGCTTGCAGGAAGCTCTCTGGGTTTTCTCTGGTTGCCCCCCTGGCCTGAGATGGCTGTGGCTGAGTTGTCCCGCGCTGGGCAGGCAGTGTGGCCCACATGCCAGCCTGCCCCGGGCTTTAGCGGACTCCTGCATCGCCGGCCAAGAAGGCTGGTGCCAGCGTGGGGCGGAGGCAGAGGTCGGCTCACCGCCCGGGCGGGGACACCGCAGGGACAAAGTGGCAAGTCAGTTGTCTCTGAAAGGCGGATAGTAGAGCAGCCGGACAGGCTGGTCTAGGTTGAAAGCCCCAGAATGGGGCCTTGCTGGGTTATTCCTTGCAGCCTCAATGCAAAAGAGGCTGCCGGCATCTTCTGAGAGAGAATGAAAGCGAAGCATACACAAGTCTCTCCCGCCGCCAAGAGCAAGGAAGAAGTTGCCTAAGTCAAGCGTCTGAAGTGGCAGCTGAAGTCATTGAGATTGCATGCTTCCTAATAGAAGCAGCTAGTGTGGGGTACCTGCCTGCATGTTGCCAGCCAGCCTCCTGAAACGCGCCGAGCTGTGGTTGAGCTCTGAGTGTGTGAGTATGTGTGTGGTGTGCACCGGCGTCTGGGGTTATCTTTGCTGGGTAAAAAGAGGGCAGCGCCTAAACAAACACAAAGAAGAACACAGAAATGTCACTAAGATATTGCCGTGTGCGTCGGGGCGAGCCCTTTGACCAGTGCCTGCAGTGTGTGGCTTGATGGTTTGGCAGAGATGAGATGGAGTGGGATGGATGGGGGGGGGGGGGGGCGGAGGGATGGGGATCATTCATTTTCTAGCTACAAACGCTCGCGCTCGCACACCCAAATAGTGTCTGTGACTCATTATTTATTCATCGAGCCAAGTGAGCTGAAGAATGCAGAGGGCTGCCAGCCACTTTGTCACAACAAACGCTATTGTGGATGCCACAGAGCCTCTGTGTTTCCGGGTCCCTGAAATTTAAACACTTGACAAAGATGTGTGTGTGTGTGTGTGTGTGTGTGTGTGTGTGTGTGTGTGTGTTGTAGGGAGAGTAGGATTTCAGGAGAAGGGGAAGAAAGCAAGTCATTAACTGATTCAAAGCTTCAAATTAAAGGGTTTTCAAGTGCTTCTTTACTGGCAGCTGAGGACATTTTAGTGAAGTTGAGTCATGCGCTGGGTGTGAGTCACACATCCTCAGGGCGCTGAGCTCCTGCGGCAGAAACGCCGGCCGCTGGGGGTGAGAAGCTGTGAAGAGCCCTCTCGCTGCATTTCCTCTGGGCCTCTGACAAGCAAAGGAAGCAATATTTGTAGAATAACAAAAAAAAAAAAAAAATCTTCCTGCCTTGACTCTGCTTTCAATACTCTCTCCAAACGATGATTGTTTCCTATTCTATCAGCTCAGGAAGGAAGATTCAGGAAATTTTTCAACATTCCACTGGGTAATAGATGCGATTTTGGTGTGCAGTGCTGGCCTGTCTTCCTGTCCTTACTGGGGAGACAGCAGAAGTAAGCGAGGGGGGTGCCGGTGACCTGCTCAGACGCCGGCAAAGACAAGACGCTCAGCCCCTAACCCAGCCCCCTAACCCAGTGTCCGCAGGACGGACACCGATCGGACCTGCCCCCCCACCAGCCAGCATAGCTGTCAAGAGGAACTGTGTGCAGGGGGCCCTAGGACCCCAACCAAGACTCAGAAAGGCTCCTGGGAAAAGGTCTTTTCATTCCTTCCGGTCATTAAAAGGAACTCAGGGACAATTACAATCACTCACTCAAGAATATAATACGGAGACTGAATTTCAGAGACTCAGAGTGAAATCTGGGCCATTTTTCACAGCCCAGCTTATCAAGGTGATTCGTCAGGCTGAGGGTTTGCATCGTCTGGGTTCGCGGTCCACACCACTCGTTTCAGTCTGGCGCGGTCCACACCACTCGTTTCAGTCTGGAGAGGTAGCAAAACATCACCGCATTTGGTACGATGTGGGCCCTGCCTTAGAGCGCGATGCTAAAAGAATTGCCCTGTTCTCTGTTAAAGTCCATATTCTCCTCATAGCTGGTACCCTGTATCCCCAGCCTGGGCAAGAGCAGCGCCCCGCACTGTGGTCATTTCTTGTCGCCTGTAATTTATAGCGTGTGTGCCCTCCCCAACTGCAGCTCCAAGTGAGCAGGGAAAATATCTTGTTTTCTTCCTGGGATGGCCCTTTATCAGTGCGTGCAATTCTCATAGGAGGAAACCCATAACTCATTTTTTGAGCAAGATACCCAAGTGGAAATGGAGGCGAAAGAGAGGTGTGGGACCAAGCCAACCATTGTTCCCTTCTGTGGGACAGGCAAGCGAGAGTCTGAGAGCCTGGCATGCAAAACAAATGTGGTCTACCACAGAGAAGGCTGCTGCTGCGCCTTCTCACTGAATGTGCTCAGGCAAGAAGATGAGGCGTGATTGAAATTCCCTGGCATTATCCCTTGTGGTTCACGGCACTCCGTCCCTGCAGGACCCAAACTCAGGTCCCCTCCTGGCGGGGCACCGCATGAGGGCCCGCAGAGTGGAGAAGGCATGTGGAGGAAGAACATCAGCACGTATGTGTTTTTGCAAAATGCCTCAGGTAGCCGTGTTCTTAGAAGTGGCTTAGTGGTCTATGCAAAGCCTGAATGCTAATATGCCTCCGAGTTCCTAGAACCACAGGTAAAAATCTCGGCAGGGCTGACGCACCGCTGTCTTCTCGAGGTTATCTCTCAAAGGGAATTGCGGGAGCGGAGGCTGAACGCGTGAAGCGTGTCTCTCCATGGGCCTCAGTTTGCCACTTCTTTGCAGAGAAATATTTATGAAGACATCTCTGGCTCCGCTGGAGGTTTAAGATCACACAAAGGCGTTGATTCAACTGGGTATCAGACGCCGTGTGAATTCCGTGTCCGTTTGCCAAGGCTGCCATAACAAACAAGCATAGCCTGAGTAGCTTAAACAACAGAAATCGATTGTCTCGTGATTCTGGAGGCCAGAATCTCACGGAGTGTCCTGGTGTAACTTTGGTCTTGGGAAGGCTTCAAGGCATGGGGAGGTTGGTTTCTTTTGAGGCCTCTTTCTTTGGCTTGTAGATGGCTGTCTTCTCCCTGTGTCCTCTTGCAGTCCTCCTTTGTAATTATCTATGTCATAATTTCCTCTTCTTACAAGGATACTAGTCATATTGCATTAGATCCCACTATGAGGACCTCTTAATGATCTCTGCAAAAACCGTTTACTCTTAATGATAGCTGCAAAAACCCAGTCTCCAAATACAGTCACCTTCTGAAGCGCTGGGAGTTAGTACTTCAACGTATGAACTTGGGGAGGACATGGTTTAGCCCTGACGGTGTGTCTTAGCCAGTCTGACTCCCCTGGACCCACCGGGAACCTGTACTTCTCCTAAGTGCCCTCCTGGATGTGGAGGAATCAGATCCCAGCTCCCCCCATGTGAGATGCAGCTCTGCGTTCTGAAACTGCCCACACATTTTGAAACTGAGAAGAAAAAAAAAAAGGTGTTAAAATCTATCTAAACTCACAATCATACCCTTTGCCATTTAGGTCCTTTGCATGCTGAGAGACCTGTGAAAATGACAAGGCAATTTTGAAATGTCAAGCTTTAAAAGAGCAAAAGAACAGTCCCCCAAGAGATGCCAACCTCTTTGGCTCTGCCTCCTCCCCAGGGATCGTCCCTGTAATTCCAGACTCTCCCAAAGGCACACCCCACCCCTGGGGTTGGGAGATAGGCCACAGGAGGCCCCACACCTGCTCAGACTCCAAGGGTTGGCCCGGTGAGCTGCCAGGAGCAAAAGCAACTTTAGAAGGACAGCTGAGCCAGGGGCTAACCGGCAAGCAAACAGCCTGGGAGAGCTTTGGGAAGCAAATTCATCACCAGGAGGTTTCTCTCTTCTCTTGAAACAGGTCTGAATTGTGGACTTTGAATAGATCTGCCCTTTTCCTAAGAAAGCGAGTGATGCTGGGCCACTGCACACACAGAATCTAAGAGAGACAGGCTTGGGGATGTTGGTCTAAAGCCCAGAGCCCGGGACTTTGTATGAGCAGTCAGGACAAAAAAAGAGAAGGGGCCAGGGTTGAACAAGGACCAGGCAGACTTAGTACGGTGACGCCCTTTTCCTTTCTTTTCAGTTTTTCCGGCTTTTTGCCAAAATAGCATGGGACGGCTTCTTTCTTGAGCTTCGGTTTCCTCATCTCTAAAGTGAGGATGGTATCAGATCAGCCAAAAAGTTCATTCGGGTTTTTCCGTACGGTAAAACCCGAATGAACTCTTCGGCCAACCCGATAGGAGGACCTGTCGTTAGAGTGGCTGCAAGGACTAAATCAAACAACCCAAGCACAGGGCTCGGTGCAGTCATAAAAACCGGGCAGCTGATGTCGGCCACGGTGACTGTGGTTCAGCTTTCCAGATGATGCTTAGTCAAGGCCGTCTACTCTCAGAAAGGAGAGGTCACGGGGTACCCTGGGTGGGGTCCCGAAGACAGAGACTCAGAGTGGGGAGGAGACAGTGTGAAGGGTCAGAACCAAGACAGGAGGGAAGGGGGTCTGCCATGCGGGTCCAGTCTAGGCCGAGGGGGGTGGCAGGACCCCAGTGGGGTGTGGAGTTTGGTGAGTAAATTAGCCGTCCCTTCAACACCACGTCTCTCTTGCTCTATGAGAAAGGGGACAGAGAAAGGGTGAGGGCACTTTGTGTCACTTGGTGGGGTTAGCTTTTCGATGTCGTAGCTAGCTGGGGCATGTTGAGACAGGAATCCCGATGGACGTTTCTCCTCTCTGAGGCCCTGGCATCACTTGATTCTCCTGAAGGCCCTTCCTAATGAAACAGCCACCTCCTCACCTGGAGACCCTCCACAGGTTCCCCCGGATCCATGCTTCTGGGATATTTCCGTGTATTTGTCAAAGTCCTGGAGAATCCAGCGGACAAAGGAGCCTGTCAGGCTATATATGGGGTCGCAAGAGTCAGACACAGCTTAGCGACTTCACCAGCACCACCACCAGTGAAGGCACGTTGGTTGCTTGTCGGCTTGGGGGTGGGAGTGAAGGCCACACAGGAAACTCAAGTGAATTTTCTGTTTCTCAGGTAACTTCCTAGTGACCTAGATGAGTCATTAGATGTCTCCGTGTCTCATCTGAGTTCTGCAAAAGGGACTAATAATGTTCTAGATGAGCTTGCCTCCAAATGACTGAGTTCCTGTTCAAAATCTTTGAATGTGGCAGAGAGAGGTACCACAAAACGCATCACAAATTGTCTCAGTGTAACAACATGAAGCAATTGTTTTTTAATTATTTTATTTCCTAGTGGGAAACAGTGATCCTACCATTTCACATATGGCAAGCATTTTCCCATATTCTCTTAAAAAAAATTTTTTTTTCCAACTCCCATCCTTCAGAGATCTCCCCAGAAGTGGCTCTGGTACCTAAAAAGAAAGTGTTAGTCTCTCAGTCCTGTCTGACTCTTTGCAACCCCATGGACTGTAGCCCCCCAGACTCCTCTGTCCATGGAATTATCTAGACAAGAATACTGGAGTGGGTTGCCATTTCCTTTACCTAGACCTTAAAGTTTGCAAAATATTCTTTTTCCAAAAATTTTGTTCCTTGAGCTCCCCTGTCCCTTCTTCTCGAGGCCACCAATCCCTTCCTTCAGCCTCTTTGCTGAGTAAAAAAGGCTTCAAGTAATGTGTCTTACTTGGCCTAGTTAGCCCCCCCAAAACAAATCAGTATGATGCCCAGGGTGGTAGAAAGGGAATGTCTCCTTCAAGAGCTTTGCAGACCGCGCACATAACTGGGGAGTGCTTTCAGAGAACTGTGAGTGGTTCCTGGACACGAGTTCAGTTTAGTTCAGTCACTCAGTCATGTCAGACACTTTGCAACCCCATGGACTGCAGCACACCAGGCTTCCTTGTCCATCACCAACTCCCAGAGCTTACTCAAACTCATGTCCATCGAGTCGATGATGCCATCCAACCATTTCATCCTCTGTCGTCCCCTTCTCCTCCCACCTTTGATCTTTCCGAGGATCAGGGTCTTTTCCAATGAGTCATTTCTTCGCATCAGGTGGCCAAAGTATTGGAGCTTCAACTTCAGCATCAGTCCTTCCAATGAATATTCAGGATTAATTTCCTTTAGGATGGACTGGTTGGACATCCTTGCAATCCAAGGGACTCGCAAGAGTCTTCTCCAACACCACAGTTCAAAAGCATCAATTCTTCAGTGCTCAACTTTCTTTATAGTCCAACTCTCACATCCATACATGACTACTGGAAAAACCATAGCTTTGACTAGGTGGACCTTTGTTGGCAAAGTAATGTCTCTGCTTTTTAATATGCTGTCTAGTTTGGTCATAGCTTTTCTTCCAAGGAGCCAGTGTCTTTTGATTTCATGGCTGCAGCCACCATCTGCAGTGATTTTGGAGCCCAAAAAAATAAAATCTCTCACTCTTTCCATTGTTTCCCCATCTATTTGCCATGAAGTGATGGGACCAGATGCCATCATCTTAGTTTTCTGAATGTTGAGTTTTAAGCCAACTTTTTTGCTCTCCTCTTTCACTTTCATCAAGAGGCTCTTTAGTTCTTCTTCACTTTCTGCCATAAGAGTGGTGTCATCTTCATATGATGTTATTGATATTTCTCCCAGCAATCTTGATTCAGCTTGAGCTTCATCCAGCCTGGCATTTCACATGATGTACTCTGCATATAAGTTAAATAAGCAGGGTAACAATATACAGCCTTGACATACTCCTTTCCCAATTTGGAACCAAGACATGAAACAGAGTCTGAAGCCTCATGTAAGCTTTCACCTGCTGGACAAGCAAGCTGGACACTCCCCTGGATCACACAGCCTTGTCTTTTCATCAGAGGGACATCCTTTCATCTTCTCGTAGCTCCTTGAATCTCTCCCTTCCTCCTCCCCTCTATTATCCTGACAACAATGAATGATGCCAAAGAAAGAAAAGAAGGAATTCAGGTGGAAAAAACCATGCATCCCAAAGACGACTGAAATGATGCATTTTCTTACAGTGACATAAAGAGCTTGAAACTCTTGCTAGGGTTTACCAGTGGGAAGTATGTTCAGGTGTACATTAAGGGAAGCTTGACTACAGTGGCTCAAGCAGCCAGGCCTTGGTCCAGCATGGGTGACAGGTGGTTCAGGAGTAAGTGGTCCATGGCTGGTACAGCGGGATGCTCTGTGTCTGGTTCCACCATGAGATGCCTGCCTCTCAGATCTGTCCAGGCAGGAAGGAGATGGGGGCCTCAAACCCTTCCTCTTGGAGCTCTGTCTTTTTATTCAAGAAAGGAAGCCCCTCTCTGCCAGCTCCCTCTTATGTACCTCATAGGACAGAACCGGGTCACAGGGTCTCTGGCTGCAAGGCGCCCAGGACAGCAGACGTGGCACTTATCAGCTCACAGGGCAGAGGAAAGCAGAGGGGAAGGTGGGTGGGAATGATGTCAGGGAGCCCAGGGCAATGTCTGCCAGGCCACATTGTTCCCTGGCAGGTAGCCTGGCATTGCTGGTGACGTCTCTTCTCCTGTGTCCTCCATGTGGGCTGTGCTTTGAAAATACACACAGGGGTGGGGTGAACTGGGAGTCTGGGACTGAAATATATACACTACTGATACATGTCTGCTTTCTCAGTCATCTCCGACTCTGAGACATCATGGACGGTAGCCCACCAGGCTCCTCTGTCCATGGGATTCTCTAAGGCAAGAATATTGGGCTAGGTTACCATTTCCTTCTCTAGCGGATCTTCCTGACCCAGGGAACGAACCCATATCTCCTGAGTTTCCTGCATTGGCAGGCAGATCCTCTCCCACTAAGCCACCTGTGTAGCCCCAATACTATGTCTGATATAATACCTAACAAGAAGCTACTATAGCAGCTTAGGGAATTCCAGCCAGTGCTCTGTGGTGACCTAATTAGGAAGGAAATCTGTAAAAGAGGGGATATGTGTACACGTATAGCTGATTCACTTTGCTGTACAGTAGAAATCACCAACCTTGTAAAGAAACTATACTCCAATAAAACTTTTTAAAAAGAAGAAAATACACTCAGAGAAGCTCTGAGTTATTCTTTCAGTCCTTGGAGCTTGCCAGTGGATACGGGGAGTGGGGAGGATAGTATGTTTTCTATTTTTGCTTTATGAAAGAAAATGAAAGCACTTTCAAGGAAAGGTCTTGAACTTTTTTTACTGAAGTATAATTGACTTACAATGTTGTGTTGATTCCAGGTATACAACAAAGTGATTCAATTATATACATATATACATACATACATACAGACATATATATATCAGATATATAGAGAATATATACATATATCCTTAGATTTTTCTCCATCATAGGTTATTAGAGGGTATTGAATATAGTTCCCAGTGCTATACAGTAGACATGCATTGTTTATCTGTTTCATATATAGTGGTATCAATCTGTTAATCCAAGCTCCGAATTTATCCCTCCTCACTTTTAGTATTTTTTCGGGAGTATAATTTCTTTACAATGTTGTGTTAATTTCTGCTGTACAACGAAGTGAATCAGCTATGTGTCTACATGTATCCCTATGCCCTCTCTCTCAAGGCTCCCTCTCACCATCCCATCCCACTCCTCTAGGTCATCTAGCCCAGAGCCGAGCTCCCTGGGGTAGGGAGCGGCTTCCCACTAGCTAGCTGTTTCACACAGGATTGTGTATATATGTGGTGCTCCTCTTCCGGGTCGTCCCACATGCTCCTTCCCCTCCATGTCCACAGCCCGTTCTCTGCATCTGCATTTACAGCCTGTCATACAGAGCGATGTAAGTCAGAGAGAAAAACAAATATTGTGTGCTAATGCAAATACACGGAGTCTAGAAACATGGTACTGATGAATGCTCTTTCACTTTTGATTTACTGAAAGCAAAATAGGCAGGAGATGGGATGGAGTGGGACAGGGAGCCTGTCAAAAGGGAGTCAGGGTCACACCTATTGTCAGGGTCGAAACCCAAAAGCACACTTGACTCTCACAGTGTTACGAAAAACAACCAGCTTTGTATAGACCAGAGTATTGCTTATATAAAACCCACCACACCTGGCCCCCGGGTTGATGTATCTACTAGTAACTGGAAATAGTTTCCTTTTTTTCTCTTCCTTGCTCTTTTGAATTCTCAAAACCCCACGGCCCAACCCTCTACACCTTTAGTTTTTTTTTTTTTTAAGAGAATTCTTTTCTACAGAATTTCTGGAGGGAAATTTTCTTTTAAGTCACCCTCCTTAAATTTACCCAAGGATGTTTTATCTCTGATTGAAAGACAACAACCAGATAATACCCCTCTATCTGGGAGATAGAACACTTATTCATACCTTGTATTTCCACAAGTTACAGATTATTTTTGCTTCGTAATTACTGGCCTGTCTACTTCCTGAGTCTGGATGCAAATCTACTTCCCTGAAAGTCAATGCCTTTAAAAAAAAAAAAAAAAAAAAAAGCCTTTACTCAGTTTTTCCTTGAAATAAGAAATAGTATAAATCTTTCATCTTGGCTTAGCTACAAGATCAGTGAACGTGCAGAATCATTGATTTTGTGGAAGACACTGCCCTCCCAGCCCTTGGCCCTTCTGTGTCTACTTTGAGATGGACTTCTCTTTAAAGAGTGGGCTCTCCCAGACAATTCGGGGGCCCCAAGGTAGAAGGTCACCCAAAATAGAAATCACAATTGGCTAGTCAGGCTTGTTCAGTGGCTCTACTGCTTTCAAGACTGATGCTTCTTTGTGTAAATTTGCCTCCTGTGCTAAACTGACTCAAAGCTAGGGACTCAACTTGTTAAGTCTTGAAGCCATGTCCATTGGAAGAAATATGTCACTGACATTTTGCAAAACTTCTGCCCACCTTCCTTGCCAACCATCTGATCTTTACTCCTGGTCTTTTGGATGTCCTCTGTGCAGACTAGGACTCCTAAAGTAAACCCTTTCTGATAGGGAACAAAATTATAAGATATGAACCATAAATCAAATATAGCCTTGGACCTCAAAGCAAGCCTCTATTTCCTCTTCTCCCTGAGAGCCATACTGGTCCTGAAAAGCATGTGGGTTTTTCTGAAAATGTGTAAGAATTCAGACTCTTTTATTAGTAGGATGTCTTAAAGAAAGACATAGAAAATATTCCAGTGGTCAACTTGTCAGATAGGGATATATTAACAAGAGCAAATGAAAGTCAGAACCCCGGGATTAACAGATACACACTACTGTATACAACATAGATAAACAACAAGGGTGTACTGTATAGCACAGGAAACTATATTCACTGTCTTGTAATAACCTATGATGAAGGGTCTGAAAGACCTATGATGGAAAAGAGTCTATGTATATATATATATACACACACACAATGCTTGAAACTACACAACATTGTAAAACAACTGTACTTCAATATAAATAAAGTTAGAACTCTGAGCACATGGCTCACTGTTAGGTGGTCACAGGCTGTTGTGAGTGGAGATTTTTCAAGGAGGCTAACCACGGTGTCAGAAAATCTTTCATTGCTCAGTGAAGGAACAATTTCCATCTTCTACACACACACATAAAAAAGATCACATTTAACCTTTGATGTTCATTTTTATTACAGCTTCAAAACATGCAAAAGAGAATGTAGACTAAAATACATTAGTCTGGGTGCCATTTTTCCAGGAGCAGTTTCAACATCAACCACAGTTTGCTGTTTTATTACACAGCTTCTGTTTGCACTTTGAACTACGTGCTTGAGGCCGCTCACTCCACACCATCTGCAAGCTGCATCTGTGCAGCCCCATCCGTGCAGCCCCATCCACCTTGCTAACAGTCACAGCTGAACTTGACATTAACCCACTTTGATAGTATACAATCTGCAAACTCTGAAACTGCATATAGATGTATACACACACACACACACACACACACACACACACACACACACACATATGTAGCCCATGCAAAAGTCTGGAGGAATTAGGAGGAAGGGAAGAATTAGCCATATCTTTTATGAGTTTGCTCTCTTGTCTCTGCCTTTTGCAGCTCGCGGCTGAGTAGCATAGAGGGATTGAGTGATGATGAAATGATTCAGGCACTGATGGGTATGAAGAGAAACTCACACTGCTGTTTTATTATTATTGACTGACTCCACCATTCAGAAAAATCAGGATGGCTAGGACTCCCAAAATCCGAGAGGAAAGAAACAATTACTGAAAAATTTTAAACAAATATTAGGGCTGCAAAAGGGGTGGGGTCATATAAAGAAGTACAAACACCAACAACGGAAATTCTATTCAACTGCCAATCATCCCGCATCATTACTTCATATAAAAAAAAAAAAAAACTACGCCTCCCACTAGATTGTGTTCAAAACAAAGAAGTAATTGTATCCTAGAGGTGGATGAATCTGTTTAAATAACAAATGAACTATGAGACCTATAAACTATGAGATATTGTCACATGTGATACATTCTGAGGTATGTGTGTGTGTTTTCTATATATAGTTCTATCTAGTTTCCACTGGCATCTGAAATTATATAACTGTTATATATATGTATATATAAGTACATAACTATAAAAATATAAAAATTACTATATTTTTTGGCTGGAATCATATTGGACACCTCTGCACCTTAGAGTACCAAAGACATCCCTTGTCAGAGGTCCTACCGTTGGCTCAGTGCCTGAGTCAGAACTGGAAATTGGGTCAGCTGCTCCTGACCCTAGAGTTTTGCAGACACTGGACTTCAGGGACTGATTCCACTCAGGAGCCTAAATAGTCAGCAGACTCTTCTCCTAATCACCCTCCATTCCATCACCTCAGTCAGACGCCACAGCTCTTGTCAGGCTAAACCCCTTGCTCTGTGTGGAAACATCAAGTAGACAATTTCTGTGGAGCCCACAGCCCCAAAGATCTGCCACAGGTGCGTGCAGGAGGTGGAGCCGCCCCACCAGTGCAGCCTGGATGCTCTCTCCTGCCCAAGGGTCCCGGGTGCCATCTCTTACCCAGAAACCCAGCACCACCCAAGCCAAGCATCCCCCTGTGCCCACCACCCAGCCTGAGGCAACTTTACGGTCAACCAGGTTGGTTCTGATGAGCATCTCTTGTGAAATCTGGACGACTAGCAGAAGAGCAAGTGCGTGTGTTCACACAGAGGGACAGAGGGTGTAGGATGGTGTCCCGCCGAGGCTGCCAGCCTCCGGTTCTCAAAGGGCCCCCTGGGAAGTGGGGAGTGCTGTCTGCTGACCAAATCTGAACCCGGCTACGATTCCCATCAAGGATATATGTCCTCATGACACTCTGCATTCAAAGCTCTTACTCTCAAAGGTGGCCTCCCTCAGGAGAAATATCAGTCTCTCTGTCTCTCTGTCTGCCTCTCTCTCTCTCTCTGTCTGTCTCTTGCGCACACACACACACACACACACACAGGAAGGTATTCAAGTCCCATGCTTTCAGGATTCTAGTAGCTCCTCTTCGCCTGAAGCACTCAATTCAGCAAAGCTGCCTCTGAGTGGACCAGTAACCACTGAACAGCAAGGCAGTCATTTCCAAACACTTTTGATCACATCAAATAGAAGTAAAGCTTATTTTAGCATGCCCCCTAAACCTATGCATATTTATTTATTTAGAAACTACATGCCTATACTACTGTACTCATACTACTGTACTGTATAATTATAGTATAGTATGCTCAGTGTACAACACAGCCCCAAAATAGAAATTAAAATAAGATGAAAACTAAAAAGGCAAATTATGATGGTTTTCCTTCCCCTCCCTTGCTCCTGCATAAATACCTCAGTTTAAACCAGGAGGTCCCCAGGCAACTATACACTTCATGCTCACTGAGACTCAGCTTATATTAGCACCCTTGAGTCCTTCAGCTGGAAGTTCCAATAGGTGTGTTTGGTTTGGTCTTTTTATTGATGTACAGTTGGTTTACAATGCTAATTTCTGATGTACAGCAGAGTGATCCAGTTATACACACACACACATACACACACACACGTGTGTGTGTGTGTATATATTCTTTTATGTCTTCTTTTCCATTATGTTTCATCATAGGATAATCAATATATATAGTTCCCTGTTCTCTACAGTCGGACTTTGTAGTTTATCCCTTTTACATGTGATAGCTTATGTCTGTTAGCCCCAATCTCCCACTCCATCCCTGCCCCAACCTCCCACTGGTGTTGAAGTATCAACTCTACTCCAGAAGGAACTGTGTATTCTTGAGCCCCAGGCTCTTCTCTATGAAATAACATTGGTGCAGAAGCCACGAGGTGGACAGACCTGACCAGTCAGTAGGTCAGGGAGCTGGGAGCCCTGAGCTTGGGGCCAGGAGATTAGTTTCTATCCCCTATGTGAACTTGACCTGCTTCCCCAACCTTGCAGAGCCTGGGTTTCTCATCTGTAAGTGGGTGCAATGATCCAGATGGTTGTCAAAAGGATTGGAGATGATATACACAAAGTAATGGACACAGAGAAGAAGTCAATTAGGAAAGGTAACCTTGGGAAATGCCACTGAAGGTGTCTAGAATGGAGGCAGGGCAGGAGCCTCTGCTGGGCCCAAAACAAGGCCTGGTAGCTGTGCCAGGAAGAGCAGCACATAGCGGAATGGAGAATTGGGTCTCTTCCTCTCTCCACGCAGCCGTGCAGACGTGGCCTTAGTGCTCCGTGGCAGAGGGCCGAGCTTACAAATGTTAAAGCTGACCACGTGCTTGCTAAGTTGCTTCAGTCCTGTCTGACTCTTCGCGACCCGATGGACTGTAGCCCACCCGGCTTTCCCGCACAAGAATACCGGAGTGGGTGGCCATGCCCTCCTCCAGGGGATCTTCCCAACCCAGGGATGGAAGCCGCGCCTCTTATGTCTCCTCCATCGGCAGGCGGCTTCTTTACCACTCGCGTCACCTGGGCAGTCCTCTGCAAAGCTGATCACAGCAACGGGTAATGTTTATTGAGCGTGTGCTCTGCGCCAGCCCCTGGCACTGTGTCCAGCTTTCCCTTGTGTCACCTCGTTAAATCCTTCACAGAAACCTGTGAGTAGGTCGACTCATTGCTAATCCTCTTTTTATCCGGGGGGCGTGGCATGCACAGATGAGGGAACCTGCGGTGAGGCTTCTGGTCAAGGAGGGAGCCAGGTTCAAATGGAGGGGTTCTCTCTACAGGGCCTGCAGGGAGAAGAGTGGCTCTTAGTAATCTCAGTTCAACACACCAGAGGGCTGAGCTTTATGGAGCTAAAGACTCGCCGAAGCCCCTGGACAGAAGGTGATGCTGTGAGGAGGTGGGCAGGGGGCGTTGAACCCCAGGGAGCCTCAAGCTGGGGCCACTGTCCACCGGCAAAGTCCACTCTCCTGGGCGACTGGCATGCCTCTGGACACACTGGGTGACTTTAGGTGCTCACCATTGGTATGAATGCCTCCCCTGGCCACTAGCTACATCCTCGGGGCCCCTGCCCATCAGAGCTGCCCCCCGAGAGAGAGAGAGAAAGAGAGAGAGAGAGACACCCTCTCTCTCTCTTGCCCCTCAAGGGTGCCACTCTAAGCCAGCAGTGCTCAAACAAGCGTACATCAGAATCACCCATTCTCAAGAGGATGGTGATAGGCTGGTTGGGGGTGGGAGTTGGGGGAAACCATGACTAAGCCTTTCTTCCCAACCAGATAGTTGAGTTGTCAGTTTAGCAGTCTGGCCATTTGTCTGGAGTAAGACTAGTTGATTCAAGGAGACAGTTCCTGAAAAAAAAAAAAACCTTTAGGAGGCGCTTGTTCTGGGGATCATGTAAAGCTGACCCTGAACTTGGAAGGCTTTGGAGAGATAGCACCTCTTTTAAATGCTGTGTCTAAGGTGCCCCTCTTGCCCCATCCACATCCTGGAACCCACGTATGGAAGAACCCGCCAAACGATGCTCCCTGACAATCAGGGACCTCAGACCCCAGTCCATCCTTCAGGAAGCCAGGGAGCCTGCCTGTCAAAACCATCACCCTGGCCAGGGTTTTCAGTGATGCTCCCAGCAAGCATGCAACATCCAGCTATTCCCATGGTTGGGATAAAAACTCGACCCAGAAGCAGGTGATTAGCAAAAGTAGTCTCACAACACCAGCCACCCATTCACCTCCACACCTCACATCACAAGCCCTCAGGTGCAAAGCCAGAGACCCACTCCCTGGTGGGCCTTTGGGAATCGCCTCTCTGTCCTTCTGCAAATATCTGTCATTTCAAAAGTCCACATCTCCAGCCCTCTGACATCATTACAAATGCTTCTCTCAAGCAGGTGGGTTTGAGGTTTTTTTTTTTCTCTCTCTGACCTTATTTGTAAAAAAGGCATGTCTCATTTGATTATTCTCCAGCGAGTTACCACAGGGTCGCACAAAGTTCCTTCCCTTTCTCCTTGGGCTCCACGTGGCAAAGGACACAATAATTAATTACATGCCCCCCCCCACCCCTTCACCCAAGCCAGCTCCCAGCCAGTCAGCAGAGAGTCGCCTGCTTGCCTAGAAGCAGGGAGCCCGGCCAGCTTCTAATTGTTGTTATGCAAACACCGTAATGGGAACAAATTAAAAGGTGCTCAGGCTAATTATTCTTCACAATAAAAAATATAATAACAAACTAATAAAGCTCCTTTGGAAAGGTGACTCTGTGTTAGACTCAATTTCCTTATACAGAGTATTAAGGGAAATAAAAATTTCACGGTGTGAACTGAAAGATTATCGCTGGGGAATTCTTGTGACTCAGAAAACACCCTCAGCATGCTTAGAGCCAGCTGCCTACACCCCAGGGCCTGGCCTGACCCCCAGCTCCACTTCCCGTCCTCTTTCTTCCATCTTCCCTCCATGTGTTCCACCTGACCTTTACTCAGGTTGAGTTCTTTCTGGGGAGTCCTGGCCTCAGGTCCTAGCTGACCCCCTCCCCGCCACAGTGGCCTCTGTCTGAGGCCCAGCACCACCCCCCTGCAACCACCACCACCGTTTCATGTGACAGATTTTACCCCCTCCCACGTCAGTTTCCAGGTGGCTCAGCTGGTAAAGAATCTGCCTGCCCAATGCAGGAGACATGGGTTCGATCCCTGGGTGGGGAAGATCCCTTGGAGGAGGAAATGGCAACCCACTCCAGCAGTCTTGCAGGGAAAACCCCATGGGCAGAGAAGCCTGGTGGGCTACAGTCCACGGGGTCGCAAAGAATCGGACAGGACTGTGTAGCTGGGCATGCAAGCACAGACGCACGTTGGGTTAGAACTCAACAGGTCATTGACACAGAAGCAGTCGTTTCAACACAGCCTCTTCCCTCTAAGTCAGCTTTTCCATAAGCACCTCACAACCTGAAGGAGTGAAAATCTGAGGGACCTTGACCCCACAGCTTCACATCAGCCTGGACTACCCCTGTGGCCTGGGCCTGAGGACGGGTTCTGGAAAAGTCCACAGTGGGGGAGAGAAGAAAGGGAGTCCTCCATCTCCTCAGGGAACCTGTCCACTCTCCCACCTCCCTACCTCCCACGCCCCGAACCCCGACTCCCCGCGGCCCCCAGGCTCATTTCCACCTGCTTCCGTCACACTCCTCTTGGGAGAGCTTCCGGTCTTCACCTGAGATAATTAAATTACACTGTTGCTTTTAAATGATGACAAGCACAGCTAACATTCACCAATGGTTTATAATGTGTCAGGCATGATCCCTCCTTTATCTCTTTTAATCAAAAACTCGAGTGTAAGTACAACTCTTTTTTTTTTTTGAAAGTGACTGTTGTGGGTTTTTTAATTAATTGTTATTGGAATCCAGAAAAATAACATAGATGATCTTATTTGCCAACCAGAAATAGAGACCCAGATGTAGAGATAAGCACAGCTCTTAATCCCCAGTTGATAAAGATTTTAAAAGGAGGATGTAGCGGAGATGGGTGAAGAAAGCCTCCCGGCCACACAGCTAGTAGGAGGCCGAGCCTGCTGGGGAGCATGGACTCCGTGCCCTACTCACTCGCTCCCACCGTACAACACGGGGCAGGGCCTCTGGGTCTGTTTCCTGCTGTGTTGCCTTGGGCAGATGGCCTCACCTCTCAGGACCTCCCTTCGCTTCACCTGCATGGAGTAATGGTGATGATGCTCACCTCATAGACAGTCGTGAGACCTGTGTTAGGAAGGGCCCGGGACACCTCGCATTGATATTACCACTTGTAAAGCGCTTTTTCTTTCTATCTGAGTTGCCCTTGTGCGTTAGACACCATTCAATTTGATGTTCCCCTTTCCCTCTTTACACAGTACGGCCCCCCCAAATCCCCAAAGCGAACCCTGATCCCATCATTCATGTGACTGTGTGTGGGTGTCTAATGCCTCCTGGCTGCTGGCCATGAAGGACTGACGTGTGGGGTGAAGTCTGGGGTGAGAGGAGCCTGGGGCTGATATGGGGTCCCTCATGGGGCTGTGTGCACCCTTGCACCCTGGTCAACCCCTCCCTGGAAAACTAAGAGGCAGCTGCCTGAGATCTCTCAGTCCTAGTATTCTTTTTTTTTTTTTTTGGCTTTTTGTTTCATTTTTTTGGGTTTGTTTTTTTTTATTGCAGCATAGTTGTTTCACAGTGTTGTGTTAGTTTCTGATACACAGCAAAGTGAATCAGCTATACATATACATGTATCCAGTCTTTGTCACCTAGAGCACTGAGTTGAGTTCCCTATGCTACACGTTAGCTGCTCACTAGTTATCTAGTTTATATATAACATCAATAGTGTATGTATGCCAATCCCATCTCCCAATTCATCCCACCCAGCCCCCTTCCTCCCTTGGTGTCCATACGGTTGTTCTCTATGTCTCTCTCTATTTCTGCTTTGCCAACAGGTTCATCTCTACAACTTTTTTAGATTCCATGTATACGCGTTAATATATAATATTTTTCTCTTTCTGACTTACTTCACTCTGTATGACAGTCTCTAGGTTCATCCACATCTCTGCAAATGACACAGTTTTGTCCCTTTTCAGGGCTGCATAATATTCCATGGTATATATCTGTCACATCTTCTTCATCCATCCCTCTGTTGATGGACCTTTAGGTTGCTTCCATGTCCTGACTACAGTAAATAGTACAAAAGAAACATGCACCGCAATGTTCACTGCAGCTCTGGTTTTCTAAGGAAGGCATCCGGCATCATGCAGCCTGACACTTTGCCCTCTGTTAACTTCACCAGTGTTGACATGGGGGTGGGCTCTTTCTTTGTTGAGGGGACCTGTGTGTCACAGGAAGTGTAGCTGTGACTAGGTCCACACCCACTAGCAAGCAATAGCTCCATTTCTCCAAGATGTGACAATAAAAACTGCAAACAGGGTCCGATGTCCCTGAGGCCTACAGTTACCCTGTTTGAGAACTACTGGTCCAGAGATTCCTTAGGAACCAGTGTACTATGGTCACTTCCTATTTATTTATGGGCCAAAGAAATAAAAAAATGTAGAGGAGACTGAAAATGTTTTAACTCGACATTCAGAAAACTAAGATCATGGCATCCAGTCACATCACTTCATGGCAAATAGAGGAGGGAACAATGGAAACAGTAGCAGACTTTATTTTCTTGGGCTTCAATATCACTGAGGATGGTGACCGCAGCCATGAAATTAAAAGACATTTTTTCCTTGGAAGAAAAGCTATCACAAACCTAGACAGAGTATTAAAAAGCAAAGACATTACTTTGCCTACAAAGGTCTGTCTAGTCAAAGCTATGGTTTTTCCAGTAGTCATGTATGGGTGTGAAAGTTGGACCATAAAGAAAGCTGAGCATTGAATAATTGATGCTATTGAACTGTGATGTTGGAGAAGACTCCTGAGAGTCCCTTGGACTGCAAGGAGGCCAAACCAGTCAACCCTAAAGGAAATCAAGCCTGAATATTCATTGGAAGGACTGATGCTGAAGTCCATGAGCAGGAAGCTTGAGAGCAGAGTGATCAGTCATATTCCCCATAATTAAAAGCAGAAACTAAAACCATCCATGATTCCAGTCTACTGAGAAGAAACCAAAAAGAACTAATATGCCAGGATTACCTTCCAGCGGAAGCCGGGCCTGTTAACTCAATCCTTAATAGTTTTTCTACTGAAAAAACTAGGGCAAGGGAGAGAAAATTTGGTACTCCTAGAGCAATGCCTAATGGCACCCCACTCCAGTACTCTTGCCTGGAGAATCCCATGGACGGAGGAGCCTGGTAGGCTGCAGTCCATGGGGTCACATAGAGTCAGACACGACTGAAGTGACATCACAGCAGCAGCAGAGCAAGGCCTCTAGTTTGCTTTGGTTGATGTGCATACATATGTGTTCAGTGGTGTCCAACACTTAATGACGCTGTGGACTGTAACCCACCAGTCTCCTCTTTTTCATGGGATTCTCCAGGCAAGAATACTGGAGTGGGTTGCCATTTCCTCCTCTAGGGGATCCTCCCAATCCAGTGATCAAACCCAAGTCTCCTGAGCCTCCTATATTGGCAGGCAGATTCTTTACAACTGAGCTACCAAAGTTTCACTTTTCTACATGCTATTTTCAAATCCCTTCTAGAAGGATATTTCTCCATGCTTCTCTGCACAATTTCCATCACACCCGAAATTTCTGGTAGCAGGATTATTAGCAGTCACCTAAATGGGTTGTTGATCAGTGGGGAGAAATCACTGTGAAGGTTGTGAATGCTGGGACATGTATCCACATGGGGTGCTGGGACTAGAGCAGGTCTCCCCATATCCTCACCATAGACATGGATGGACATGATCTGTGTTTGATCTCTGAAGCAGGAGGGCTACCAGAGTGATGCTCTGATGACCAGGTCTTCTAGGACATCCATTGGAGGATCATGCAAAAGACCACATTCTAGTTCTGGCTCGTGTTTATTCAGTCCACGAAGCTACTGTAGCACTCACCGAAATGTTATCAATAATTCAAGGTTTTCTGTTTATGGATGCATTCTCCTAGAGACGAAATTCTTCGAGAGAGAAGCTTTTCTCATTCTCATTTTTCTCTTTATTCCCAATACATGGCAGTGCGCAGACACTCAACAAATGTTGGATGGATGGATAGATGAACTGAGGGGTGGGCCGATGGATGAAGAGATGGACAGACAAATGAACAGATAGAACGTTGGGGCTCATTAGCCTTGTACTTAACTGCTGAGCTGTAGAAACCCCAGCGGATATGAGCAAAAGAGTCCACAATGACAATTTAATCCTCCATAGCATATTTGTATTCCTTCGCCTGGTTTGTACCCTGGTCCCACCTATACAATCACGTCAGAGAACAAGTAACTAGGACCTCCACCCAGACTTTGTTCCCCCTTAAGACTTGTGATTAGCTAAGAATAGGAAGGAATGTGTGGGCATATTGTAGCAAAGAAGAGTCAGGTGTCAGGGGCCAGTTCCACTTCTGTCCAAAGACTGTCAAGCTAGAAGTCCTATGGATGTTCCTTGTGGGAGACTAGGCAAGTGTAAGAAGAAACATTGGAAAGTGCTACATAGTCAAGGGGTTTCTTTCTGTTCCTGAGTTGACTGGTTTGTGCTTTAAATAAGGTACACATGTGGAAAGAGAAATGCCCATGACCGAGAGAGTCATAATCACAGGACTGAAAATGAGGTCCAGTCCATTTCCCACTGGGTCACCTCTACAACACCAAACAAAGACCAGAAAAGATGCTCTGCATTCCTGTCATCTACTCAAAGAAACTTTTTTAAATGGGAAATCTTAACTATGTATTTTTCTGTTCGGAAGAGGAAAGTATTGGAACATCATAAATAGCTGGTGGATAACACGCAGTAGATTTTGCCTGAAGTTCTAGGTCTTGCCTGTCTTGGTGAAGTCAGGGACTGAGCATGCCTGTAGACTGTCATGCTGGACCTCAGACCCATTGTCCCCAGCACCATGTCTCTATATCCTTCAATTTATTATTGTTGTGTAGTTGCTCAGTCACGTCCAGCTCTTTGCGACCCACCAGGACTGTAGCCCACCAGGCTCCTCTCTTCATGAGATTTTCCAGGCAAGAATATGGAGTAGGTTGCCATTTCCTTCTTCAGGGGATCTTCGCGACTCAGGGATCAAACCAGCATCTCCTGCATTAGCAGGTGGATTCTTTACCATCTGAGCCACCAGGGAAACCCATCTTTCAATTTAGGGAAGCATTACCTTCAGTAAAATGTTGGGCAGGTGATGTTGTATTATGTGGCTTCCCCTTCCATTCCAAGACTTTGGGCATCTGTTGAATAGTTGTAGGATCTGATACTCCAAATCACCCCTAACCATTCCCCAAAAGTCCCTCTGTGCATAAATCCCCTTTAGCCAAGCCTGAACTTTGGGCATGTGGAAGCACTCAACTTTGTCCATACGTCATGTCTGTGCAAGAGAGGAATTCCCTGAAGGTTAGACCTCACTCTTTGCTCCATTCAAGAATGTTCCTTAGTGGATCTTCTGTTCAAATAAATGCCTTCTTATCTTTGTTATTGGCATACCTTAACATTTGGTCTCCTGGTTTCTTCCTCATGAGTTTATTTGTTCAGATCCTTTCTTTTATTGAGATCATATGTAGGGAACTTCTTGTCAGAGTAGTCCCTCCTCCTTACTTTTCCTATTTTCTTCTCTATGCCTGTCACCTTTGAATATCTGAAATCAGTGGTTCTCAACTGGAGAGAGAGGGTGAAAGGTGCAGGGGTAGTTTAGTCCCCAGGACACGTTTGGCAATGTCTAGAGGCATTTTGGGGCTTTCCTGTTTGCTCAGCTGGTAAAGAATCTGCCTGCAATGCAGGAAACCTAAGTTCAATCCCTGGTGGTCACAGCTGGTGGGGAATAATAGCAGAAGTATGTTGGCACCCATGGAGTAGAAGCCAGAAGAGCTACTGAACATTATTGAAGGCACAGGACATCCTCGCCATCAACAAAGAATTCGCTTCTGTTGGTCAGTCACTAAATTGTGTCCAACTCCTTAGCAACCCCATAGACTGCAACATACCAGTCTCCTCTATCTTCCACTGTCTTCCAAAGTTTGCTCAAATTTATGTCCATTGAGTCCGTGATGCTATGAACCATTTTATCCTCTGTCGCCCCCTTCTCTTGCCTTCAATCTTTCCCAGCATCAGGGTCTTTTCCAATGAGTCAGCTCTTCATCAGGTGGCCAAAGTATTGGATAATCAGGTCCCACATATGAATAGTTGAGAAATCCAACCACCAAAATGCTGGTTGTAAAGATGTATTTCTGCCCTTTATTCCCTCTTAGTGTTTTACTTTCAAAAAGTGCAATCTTCCTTGCTTTTTGAAATTGGGGAAATGACTGTGCCTTTAGAACAAGTATGTTTCAAAGGGTAAATGGGGAACCTGTAAGGCCTTAGAAATTATGTCACTTTGGGATCTCCAAGGACTTCCATGGTTCAGGATCTACTGTAGACATCTTAATATTATAAAAGGGAATTCTAATTGGTTTTCTATGTGGAGGAAGGAGCTATTACTGTAAAGAGATGGTCTGAAGACTATCATAAGGCCTTTGAGTATCAGAGGAAAAGGAAGAAGACAGAAGAGAACTGAGCATGAGGAGTTAAGACTGAAGGAACCATTGAACGTAAAAGTGTTGGTTGCTCAGTCATGTCCAACTCTTTGGGACCCCATGGACTGTATCCTGCCAAGCTCCTCTGTCCATGGGATTCTCCAGGCAAGAACACTGGAGTCAGTAGCCACTCCCTTCTCTGGGGGATCTTTCCAACCCAGGAATCGAACCCAGGTCTCCTGCACAGAAGGCAGATTCTTTGCCATCTGAGCCACCATGAAAGAACCCCCAAAAATATAAACTGCCATTTGTGACAGCATAAGTGTTGGTCACTTAGACGTGTCTGACTCTTTGTGACCCCATGGACGGTAGCCCACCAGGCTCCTCTGTCCATGGGATTCTCCAGGCAAGAATCCTGGAGTGGGTTGTCATTCCCTTCTCCAGGGGATCTTCCTCACCCAGGGATCAAACCCAGGTCTCCAGCATTGCAGGCAGATTCTTAACCATCTGAACCACCAGGGAAGCACTGAGAGACCCCAGAGCAGAGGCTGGAAAGAGGGAACCAGGAGAAGGAGTTCTTGGAGCAGAGGCAGGGGCACTACCATGCTGACCAGATGCTGACAGGGCTGTGTTTGAAGCCTGAGAAGGAAGGTTTTCCTACAGAGGTTAGCAGATTCCCTTAAGAGAGAAGCTCTGAACTGGAGAGTAGCAGCAGGGTGGGCCAAGAAGAGCAGCAGGCCTGAGGCTAAGATGATAGTAAAGGTGTGGGAAGCAAGGAGTGGCCTAGAACAAGAGGAGACATTCATCTACACCTGGGCTAGGGAGCAGGGAACCAGGGGTTACTGGAAGCTGCTGGGGGCTCAAATCTCCCAGCAGTCTGCACATTGTTGCAGCGCCTTGTGAACTATTATTGTTAGGCTGACTTTGAAGATGAAAACACGGAGGTTCAGGATTTAGATAACGAAAACCAGCATTACAAAGCTTAGAAAGGTTAAGAAAGAAAAACCAGATTTCACGACCAGTAATAACCCTGGCCATGTCAGGATTAAAACAGAGGTATGCTTACAGCTTTCAGCCAAATCATTAAATTACTACCATTCTTTCGATCTATATGTCACACACTGAAATCTCTTCCAGCTTGAGCTTGGAGTCGGGCTATTGCCCACCACCAACAGGACAAAAAAAAGAAGGAAGGAGGCCAGTCGGATCAAGAGACAGTGGGCAGAGGCCACCCAGGAAATCTAGCAATGGGGAATGGGAGTGAAAAGCAAACAGTCGTCCCTCGGATCGTAGATTTAATAGTCTAGATTTCAAGTAGAACAGAAGCTATATTAAGGAAACTATATTAACAAAAGGAAATTCCTTCCCCAAGTCACACAGCAGACAGATGAGCAAGGGTCCAACTCCCTTTTTCTCACTTCCTCTCTGTCTTTTGTGATCACAGAACCAGAGTCTCAAGGCTCTCACTCCCTTTCCCTTCCCAGCTCCTTCTGATCCTGGGACCCAGGATGCCAGGTTCATCACACATGGTAAAACATGTCAGTAACGACTCATCGGTAAATTTACTTAACATGTGGGTGTGGGTGACACCGTGTTGACAAAATGGTCTGGAATGCAAAGATCATACAGCATGAAACATCTCTCCAGAAGCTTACTGTCCAGTGGGAGATGCAAAGCCAAGCATCAGAAATAGGCAGTGAACAAAAAGAGAAGGGAACAACAGCCCAGCCCATTCCAAGATTCATCACAGAGCAGGAAAAGGACTGATTGCTGAACGAGAAATCGCAATCGAAGGAGGGCTCAGAGAGGAAGAAGTCATTTTATACAGAGCTGGGAAGATGGAGGAGATGAAAAGGAGACAGCCGTTCAGAGTGGGTCAAGGAGTGCTCACGGGCAATAAAGAGGCCACTTCAGCTCACAGGTGAACAGGGAAACTGAAGGCAGAACTTTGAACGCTGCCATTAAGAATGTTGGACTTGAACTTGCAGACCAGGCAGTAGGTCAGAATCCCCTGGAATATCTTTTAAAATGCAGATTCCTGGATGCCGTGAGAAATAAGACTCAAGGGCCCAAGAGTCTGCATTTTAACTGCCCTGTAATCTTAGTTGTACTGTGAGAAATACTCGGTAACAGGGAGCCCTTGACTGGTTTTGATGAAGTCAAAATGGAATCTTCGTGAAATTTCAGGGCTTAGCGAAATTTAGCAGAAATTTTTTCCACATCTGACAGCACCGCCTTTGGCAGGACTTCTAGATTGTGAGCCCTCTCTTGCCATCTTATTCACATGCTGTGGACTTCCTAGTCCATTCTCTCAAAATCTAAGTCTTAGTGTTAATTCAACGTGACTCAAAAATATATACTTTATAGAGCATACTGCAAGATCCTAAAGGAGGTCTGAGATCAAGTTGGGTCCAGAATATTCAAATGTGGACTCCAAATTCTTACTGCTACCCAAAAGTATACTGCTTCTGGAAAATGTGGACATTCGTTGAATTCCGACTGTGAGATGTAAATGTTTCCACCAATAGGAAACCCTGACTTGGTTGGGTTTGGGAGGTTGTGTTTTTACATCTCACACTTGGGCTTCCTTGATGGCTCAGTTGGGAAAGAATTTGCCCGCAATGCAGGAGATCCTGGTTCAATTCCTGGGTCGGGAAGATCCGCTGGAGAAGGGATAGGCTACCCACTCCAGTATTCTTGGGCTTCCCTCGTGGCTCAGCTGGTAAAGAATCTGCCTGCAATGTGGGAGGCCTGGGTTCGATCCCCTGGAGAAGGGAAAGGCTATCCACTCCAGTATTCTGGCCTGGAGAATTCCATAGACTGTATAGTCCATGGGGTCACAGAGTCGGACACGACTGAGCGACTTTCACTTCACTTTCATCCCCCCTCTAACTCTAGGCTCAGAACATCATCGCCCCTGAATCCCTGAAGGTGTTGCCTATTAGGACTGAAGAACTCTCTTGGCTCATTCAAGCTTCCGTTCCATCTGGAACACAAAGGAAGTTTCTTCTCCATTAGCAAGGTGGCCGGTGTTAAACCCAAACCCCAGCAATAAATACAGCTGGGCCGAAACTGGATGGCCTGCATTAGGGTTCCTTCTAAATGCAGACTCCTCTGCCCATAGCTTGTAGCCTATACAGAGACTGGGGGCAAGAAATGCACGGGGAATGACAAGATAGCAATCTCCCAGAGCCTGGCCATTCGCAGTGTGGTCTTTGGACCAGCAGACCAGCATCACTGCGAGCGGGATTTAAAAGTGCAGACTCCCAGATGGGGGTCCCAGACCTGCATCGACCAGAGTCTGCAGGTTTCACAAGAGCTGCTGGTGACCGGCGTGCACTTCCCAGTTGGCTTGCAGATGAAAATTTTCATGCAGGTTACAGTTTAAGAAGCACCCTCTTCTATCTCCAACCTGTGCGCCTCTCCACGATTTGGGCTTCTCTGCCTCGGGGTGCTTGCAGAGCAAGACCGGGCAGTGGAATCAGTTGCAGGGAGGGGCGGGGTGGCGGAGGGAAGGCGGGTTGCACTCGCTCCAGCCTCCTGGTTCTCCTTGAAGTCCTCCCAGCCTCTGCACCTGCAAGGTTGTCGCTTCTCCGGGAAGCCCCTTAAAGCAGAGACCCACCCCCCACCCCCCACCCCGCAACCAGGCCTTGCCTGCAGGGTGGGGCTGCACTACCTCTTTTTCTGTCAAAGAGCCTGGGATGCTGACAGCCTCAGATGGAAGCATCCTGTTTGTCGAAAAATAAACCGGCAGTTAAAGCAGGGTTGCGAGAGCGAGAAAACCACAGGCCTGCGCGCCGCTGATAACGCGCGGGCGGGCAGCTTTTGCAGAAGTTCCGTCGCTGCAGCGCGCAGCGCGCCAGGGCCCGCGCCACCGCCTCCTTTCCTGTCTCGGCCGCCGGCGTCCTCGCCGTTTCTGGCTGTTACCTCTGCGCCCGCTCTTTCAGTTACTTCACTCGTTTTTTTTTTTTTTCTAAAGGATCCCCTCACTGCCGCGCGACGAGGGATGGAGGGACGACTCTCCCGGCGGAGAGGTGCGCTGATTCACACGGGGGCCCGAAATGCACACGCTGTCGCGCAAAAGGCAGTTTTAGGAGAGACGGAAGTTTCTCTTTCCCCTGCAGTGTGTCCTGCTTTGACCTGGCTTTTAAAAAGCAGGACAAAGAAAAGGCGATCCAGATAAGACCCGAAGATCTAAATCTTGTATGAAAGAGGAATAACAGAAGCAAATTTGAAAATATCACCCAAGTCCAACATCCAGATTGTTCTCTTGCTTGGAGCAGGCTAACCTGGCCTGATTCCCTGCGGTGAATAGCTAATTACCAATCTTCCCCTTTTGGGGGATATTAAAAGCTCTTTCCCCCTTCGCCTGTTATCAGATAAGCAAAGCAGATGAGAAGTCGGTGGGTAACCACAGGTACAACCACAGGATTCGCTGGAAACCAAACGACTTGACCCTCCAAGGCAAGGGTGTAATTGAGAATTAACCTGAAAATAGGTTCGCACAAGCTTTAACTCACTGTTCTCAAGTCAGTCACTGGGACTTCTCTGAGCTTCAAAAGGGCAACCCCTCCCCGCCCCCCGCCCCCCCTTCTCTCTCTCTCTCTCTCACACACACACACACACACAAGAACATTACCAGCCACAGAAGACAGCTCCTACTGGGGCTAACTGAAAATCCAGCAGAAAGAGACCACCATGCTTTCAAGGGGTCCTGATTATCGCTGGGGCCGCTAGCTACCATGAAGTTTCAAATTTGCTTCTGCTATTCCTCTTTGTCCCAAAAGGCAGGCTAGAAACAGACCACACCCGTCCATGAATGTTTCGGTGTTCATGATGAGCAGCTACACTGGGTGAATAAGAATCTACCTATGTTTAAGGATTTCCAGAGAATTCTGTCGTTTTTCCACTTCCTCCCGTAGACCTTCTTCCGATTTTCTTGTTGAGCAGTTCTCCGCAGGAAATCACTCCTCTGACCTCTTATTAAGGAGGGCCTGTTCCCATTTCTGTGACCTTTGTTCTTTTGTGCTCAGGTGTGGCCTCATGTGATTGAAGTTCTTTTATTTATTTTTTTTGTTGTTTTTTGGTTTTCTTTATTTGTTTAGTTATTGACTATCAAAGAAGAAAACAATTTTTTTTTGAGTCCCATTTACTTTTATCTTGGGGGGGGAACTCACTCTTAATATATCTTTTTAAAAAATGGATAAAGTTTTAATTGCATTATAATTGCCTTACAGTGTTGTGTTAGTTTCTGCTGTATAACAATGCAGATCAGCTACATGTATATATATCCCGTCCCTCGAGAGCCTCCCTCCCACCCCTCTAGGTCTTCACAGAGCAGAGCTAAGCTCTTTGTGCTATACAACAGCTTCCCACTAGCAGTTTTATCTTTTGTTTGATCCAGATAAATAGAAGGCCCTATACATTCTGGCCGATCTAGGTATAGACAATGTAACTCAACTGGTACGATAAAATAAAGGCGTGAAAACTCAATCAAAGGATGGTTGATTCTTAGGGATAAAGGAGTGGTTGAGATGGGCTGACGTGAGCCAGGTAAGATTGGTGAGATACAGTATGATGGGGAACATTGGCTGTCTCCTAAGACCGATTTAGGTCATAGGAGGTGCTGGGGGGAGGGGGCAATACTGCTGCTCAGGTGGGAATGGCCAATGGAGAGCTCTAAATACACTTAAGGAGGAACTTTCTTTTGTGGGCAATTGCCCAAATTGATGCATGATTATTTTTGTTACTTACTCTGCAGACCTCATTGCGATGCCCTAAATGGGCTTTCTATCTCATTTAAAAATGATCATAAACAGATGAATACAAAGACAGTGACTAGAAAATAATAGATCTGATTTTAACTATGTATTCTGAAATTTACACATCTATAATTGCAGTGTCCTTCAAAGTAGTCCCCTGGGGGAAGCATACCATCATTCCAACAGCTGCCTTATTATTTTAAGCCTTTTGGGAGCTACTCTTTGGAAATAATTTTCAGGGCAGTTTATTGGTAAAAGCAAGTAAGATAATCTCATGACTTTTAGATCCACCTCATTTTTGACCCCGACAAGCATTACCAGGCTTCATTAGCTACCTGATTTATCACTAGTTTCTGGATTAAATGGCTTCTGGATGTTTCTAAAGATCAAATCCATTGCTGATGTTCCAGACATTGTGGTCATTCCAGAAAGTATGCTCCATCCTCTTCTGAAAAAAGAGTTCTACTGGATGCTGAGAATTTTAGCATCACCAAAGTATAATGTAAAATTGAACGAGGCAATATTAAAAAGTCAGCTTTAACTTACAGCCACACCTAGTTAAAAAAAAACAGAAACCAAAAAATAACCAGCCTGACGCACTAATGTCGTGCTGTATGTAGTACCTTTACTCTTAGGTTTCTTGCACTGGTAAGAAACTTTACCGTATCCTATCATCACTATTTTAAAACTTAAAAGAATAAGATGCAGAAAGTGCATTGAAATTCTGTAGTCTTTGGGGGAAATGCTAAGCGATCAACTATTACCCAAGACAAGCTCTACTTATTCATAGCAGGCTGATGACTGCGTTGTGCTGTATCAGGGTATTGGTTTGGCTTCTGTAACAGAGATTCCAAATTATTGGGGCTTCAACAAGATAGACGTGTGCTTCTCTCTGCCTTATAGAAGTCTAGGTAGATTGGCACGGGGTCTTCATAATCACAAGAAACCAGGTCTCTTCCCCTCTAACATGTGGTTCTTAACTTATGGCTCAGAATGGCTTCTCTGGTCCCCAGTATCAAATCCACATCCCAGCCAGAAGGAAGGAAGAGTATGGAAGGAGAAGATCTATCCTATCCCTTTAAGATCAGGTTCAGAAATTTGCCACAACACTCCTGCTCACAATCCACCTTCTAAACAAACACCTAGGGGCCACCTAGCTCTAAGGGAAGCTGGGAAATGTAGTCTTTTGCTGGGCAGCCATATGCCAAGCTAAATATATATGTTTATATCTATTCATGTTTAATATATCAACACATATTTATATTTAAATATAAATATAATATATTTATAATATATTATATTTAAATATACATATGTAAAACACAGTTAATATAAGTATATGATATAATATATAGTAATATAATAAAATATTTAATTTAATATATAGCTATATTATTATATAAAATATAATTGTTTGTTGTTGTTTAGTCACTAAGTTGTGTCGGACTCTTTTGTCACGTGGTGGACTGTAGCCCAGCAGGTTCCTCTGTCCACGGGATTTCCCAGGCAAGAATTCTGGAGTGGGTTGCCATTTCCTTCTCCAGGGGATCTTCCCGACACAGGGATGGAACCCGTGTCTCCTGCATTGGCAGGCGGATTCTTTAAACTGCAGGAGCCACCAGGAAGCTGTATAACTGTTTTAACTCGACCCCATGGACTATAGAGTCCATGGAATTCTTCAGGCCAGAATACTGGAGTGGGTAGCCTTTCCCTTCTGCAGGGGATCTTCCCAACCGAGGGATCGAACCCAGGTGGATTCTTTTGCTTTGCGGGTGGATTCTTTACCAGCTGAGCCACAAGGGAAGCCCAATAATATAATAGAAATAGTTTAATGCATAGATTTTAAATATATTAACATGTGATTTTAATATGATCATTGTAATAATGTATCTTATTAATATAACATATTAGCATAATAATATAATATATATCAGCATCTACTATATAAAGATGTAGTTAGTATATTTGTATTTTGGATGTCATCTATATATTATCTATATGTACAAAAGGAGCTGTCTGACATTCCAGAGCTTCTGACACCCACAGGTACTCCCGGAGTTCTCTCTCCAGCACCTTCAGTCTTACACACCTGGGGTCCCCAGTAGTCCCCCACTGTGGACCAGGTGATTCTGGGCCTGATTCCGGAGCATCATCCCTCTACCTTTTCGCCATGCACAAGCTTCTGTCCCATTGACATCTAGATGAGTTTGCAAGTGGGGAGCACCTGAGAGAGAAAGTAGCGGTGCTCAGCCGGGACACAGAGCACAGGAAAAGCCTGTCAGGCCCCCAGGACCCTCGGCCTCACTAAGGGAAGGCGAGCTAGCTCACTGGCAGCCCCCCGAGCCCACCCCCCGCTTGCCATGTAGCGGCAGGTTCAGCCCATCTGCCCGCCACACTGGGCGTGGGGGTACAGAGAATCCCAGAAGGAGAAGGGAAACCTCTGTGGGTGAAGACGGGCCTCTTCCTACAGCAAGGACGGATGGGTTTCAACCCTGTCACGCCTGACTCATCTCACAAGAGTCGACTGCAAATTTTCAGGAATTTTGCCTGCTGGGAGTGTCAACACAGCCCTCATTCAAAATGAACTTACATAGCTTGGAGTTCAACCGCTTCTAGGACAACATATATAACAAAATGCTCAAAATTGGTGGCTGCCAGGTTATTTTACTATGGTTTACAGTCATCTGCTTTTGAGGTCATTTACACCTGTGATCTCTGAATGGTGGAAACACGATGTTGCGGACACTGCTACAGTGGGGAGATGGTGCTGGTGGGTGATCGCTGACATCTACAAAAACCCTACAGGCATTTTGTCCTGGGGAGCTGCTTGCTATATGTAAAATATAAATAATTTACCTATTGTATATACGTATGTTTTCTATTTATAGTAAACCAGCTGCAGGCTGTGCTTACACCAAATGCATTTCAGGCCATTCTGGGTGGGTTTGAGAGGAGCACGGACTCCATCAAAAGCAAGGCCGAGAAGAAATCTCTCTGTCCCTAATTCTCTAATTCTCAGCCATCTAATTCACAACCCTAATTCTCACCATCCCTTGATTGCACACACCCAATACAGACCCTTCCACTCCATTTATCCTGTTCAAAGACCAGCCACGCTTCTATCTTCAGTGCTGTCTGCAAACCACAGGACCACTAAACAGCTCCCTCAGGAAAGCTGCTGTCACCCACAGGTCACCTCAGCCACCCCTGAATCTGTGCCCATGACAGATTAGACAAATGTTGATCCCTCAGCAAATTGCTTTTGATACTTAACTTGTTGCTGTTCAGTTGCCCAGTTGTGTCTGAGTCTTTGCAGCCCCATGGACTGCAGCACACCAGGCTTCCCTGTCCTTCACTATCTCCCAGAGTTTGCTCAAACTCATGGCCTTGGAGTTGATGACACCATCCAAACATCTCCTCCTCTGTGGCCCCTTCTCCTGCCCTCAGTCTTTCCCAGCATCAGGGTCTTTTCCAATGAGTTGACTCTTCAATACTTAGGTAGAAGATATCCAAAAATAAAAACATGCATTTCTCACTGAGTCCTATGTTAGTGTTAGGGTTTTTTTTTTTTTTTTGCTGTGTTCAATTGCTAAGTCATGTCCTACTCTTTGTGACCTTCATGGACTGCAGCGTGCCAGGTTCCTCTGTCCTCCACTATGTCTTGGGATTTGCTCAAATTCATGTCTGTTGAGTTGGTGATGCCACCTAACCGGCTCATCCTCTGCCACCACCTTCTCCTTTTGCCTTCAACCTTTCCCAGCATCAGGGTCTTTTCCAGGGAAAAAGGGTGAGGAGACCATTTTTCACCTGCTTCTGGAGCTCTTGCCAGCCTCTAACATGAGCACTCCCATCCTCTTGGAAACATGGAGATAATGGCTCTGACCTTCTTTTCCCTCCATTCCCCCTCCCCTGTGGGAGGAGAGGTGCATTGGATGAGAGCCCTTGGGACCAGGCTGCCTGGAATGGGTTCTTGTCCTTCGGCTTTGGTCCTCTTGGGATGCTGCCCCAAGCGGGCCAGCCTTTCAGAACACCTACTCCTTGTCTAACTACCGCTCACTTCAGGGCCCAGCAGGAGTGAGGAATTCAGGCCCCCATGGCTGGCTTCCTGGGTCTTTAGGGGTGCTTTCCCATGATCCACACTCAGGCACAGACCACAGGAAAGCCCCCCGGACTCCTGGTCTCAGCACCAAGCCCCATCCTCCAACCTATCTCCACAAGCAAAATGATGACACCCCTGATGTCTCCACTGGATTTTACGGTCTATTTCTCAGCGACTTTAGAGTTTGAAGTGGGAGGGCAGTACTGATTGAGTTGACATGTTTCTATCACATCCTGTGTGCTTAGTCACTTCAGTCGTGTCTGCCTCTTTGCGACCCACTGGACCATAGCCCTCCAGGCTCCTCTCTTCAAGGGATTCTCCAGGCAAGAATACTGGAGTGGGTTGCCGTGCCCTCCTCCAGGGGATCTTTCTGCCCCAGGGATCAAACTCCTGTCTCTTGCATCTCCTGCACTGCAGGTGGATTCTTTATCACTGAGCCACAGGGATGTACACCACAAATACACAGAATACCCCTTAGTACCCCATTTATGTGACTACATTTTTGGGTTTCTGTGGTTGTTGCTTACCTCACAGATAGCAAACAAACAAAATTCCCCCAATATCACTGCCTAGAAGGTTAGGACCATCTCATTTATTTGGTCACTTCAGTTCCCAAGCTTTATGTAGTGTTTGCGACAAGCCAGGCCTTGTTCTAATGATTGTAAAGGAGAACTCAAGTCATCCTCAGAGCAATCTACATGGTAGATAATGCTGTGAACCCTGTTTTACAAATGAGGAAACTGAGGCACTGACTAGTGCCCAGGGTTTTGAGTTCCAACTCAGACAGGCTGTCCCCTGGGTTCAAGTCCACCTTGCCTAAGTGTAACCCAAACCCCAAGGACAAGGTAGCCAGGGGGTTCTGCCAGCCATGGAGTTTTCTCTCAAGAAAAGCCACATACGTCCCCAACTCCTGAATAGGTATTTCCCAGGTGACAGAGACAGCCAGCATGGATGTAAGCTGGGAATAACTTGAGACCTCAAAGTCCTCTGTGTACCTCATTCCCCACCTCCATCCGGACCGAGGGAGGGTTTCTGATGAGTCACAAGCAGCTGGAGTCCCTTCGAATGGGGAAGAAATAGTGGCCTTCCCATCACCTTCTCAAAGACCATGCCGGAGTCTTCTGTGAGATCCCACAGAAACAAAGTCCTCTTTTAAAAGTTGTAGATTGTACCACTATATATAAAGTAGATGACTACTAAGGACTTGCTCTATATCACAAGGAACTCTACTCAATATTCTGTAATGGTCTATATGGGAAGAGAATCTAAAACAGAGTTGACAGATGTGTGTGTGTAACTGATTCGCTTTGCTGCTCACCTGAAACTGACACAGCTGTAAACCAGCCATTCAGTTCAGGTCAGTTCAGTCCCTCAGTCGTGTCTGACTCATTGAGACCCCACAGACTGCAGCACACCAGCCTTCCCTGTCCATCACCAGCTCCCAGAGTTTACTCAAACTTGTGTTCATTGAGCCAGTGAAGCCATCAAACCATCTCATCCTCTGTTGTCCCCTTCTCCTCCTGCCTTCAATCTTTCCCAGCATCAGGGTCTTTTCAAATGAGTCAGCTCTTCACACCAGGTGGCCAAAGTATTGGAGCTTCGGCATCTATCCTTCCAATGAATATTCACTGATTTCCTTTAGGATTGACTGGTTGGATCTCCTTGCAGTCCAAGGGACCCTCAAGAGTCTTCTCCAGAGCCACACTTCAAAAGCATCAATTCTTTGGCACTCAGCTTTCTTTATAGTCCAACTCTCACATCTATACATGACTACTGGAAAAAAAAGTCAACCATACTCCAATACAAATTATAAACAATAAAATTGGAAGCGGTAGTTTAAGTGTATTTCTGCTACTATTGAAAGGCAGATTCAAGGCATTCTCAGTCTCAATTAATTTTGCCACTTATTTTTTTAAAATCAAGATTTCCACCTACACATTGGCCTAGCCAACAGAGAATGAGTCCTGGCTTAATTCTAAAACAGAGACGGACATTTAGCTTCCTCTTCTTCATCATCAAGATGACAGTGAGACTAAGAAGGCATTTCTCTGGGGTACACGGAAATGCTCTTGCATAACCAAACCATTCAAGTCTCATCGCCTTTGACTTTCTCCTCCCAGTCCTCAACTCTGCAAAGAACTCGACAAAGCCCCTCGGGAACATCCCTCAGAAAGCTAAATGAGGCCAAACCCAACCCAACCATGCAATCACTGTTTCCTACCAGGCACTGCCACAGCTCAGGATTCTTGGGTGCTGGTAAATGGATACTTCTGTGATGACACATGAACAAGAGACCGTTCTGTGTGGTTCCAGGCTCTCTGGAGAATAAGGTGTAGGAGAAAATGACAAAAACTTTCTATAGAGAGTTTGAAATAGAAATCACATTACTTCTGTTTCAAAACCACCTATGAAAGCGAAGGATTTAGGGAGTGACACTTTTTCAGTTCTCTCTTTGCCATATGTACGGGATTGAATCATTTAGGGGGTGGGTATGACTGTGTGGATGTTTTGTATGTTTGGCAAATCTAAGACTGGAAAACCCCAGGATCCTGGTATGCCCCAAAGTGTGCAAATGGCCCATTATATGCTTACAGTGGCCTGCTTTGCCATGAAAATGACATCCGACTGATAAGCAGCCCTCTGCTAGAACATTCCAGGTGCAGGAGAAAGTTGGTGCTCTGTGTCAGCCAAGCTGTAAATGGGTTTCCCAGTGAGTCCAAGGGCAATATTAACTGTCCTTTGTTCTGGTGATGATCTTGGCGTCTGTAGGTTTGGGTTTATGATTAACCAGGTGAGAGGCTGACTGGGCAAGTTGTCTATCAATCCCGTTTCCTGGATGGTTGCTGAGAACAGCATCTTACTCATCTTTCTGGGGCAGGGGGTGTGCCATATGATCCCATATGACCTACAAAAGCCTGGAATCTCAAGGAATTTTACCTCAGTCAGACTGCAATTCCAGAACATTTTACCCAAGTGTAGATGATCTCAATAATTTTCCAAAGAAATTTAGGACTTTTAAAAACACGTGCTAAGTTATTTTTATTTGCTATGCATGAGCATTTTATCTCAATCTGTGGCTAACTTGCTGTGCACGTTGACAATAGTGTACCGAGTTTCTTGTAAATACACAGGAGGCCTGTGTAGCTTCTGCCTCCAGCAGTTACCCTGTCACTGGGGATGAAAGATACAAGCACGTGGAATAGCTGGGTGACGTCATAAAACTGCAAGGGGTTGAACAGTACCCGCAATGATGCAATGGCAGCTCAAAGAACGGGCAGGTCACAGTGTGGCTGGCACCATCACAGAGACCTCCTGCCGCGTCAGGATTTAAACATTCAGAGGAGAGTAGGGAAAATTTATCCAGGGAAGTGGAACAGCATAGGCAAGGCTGGAATTGCTGAGTGATGAGTCGATCACTTTGACTAAAGGGGAATGTGGTATAGAGAGGTCAGGACAGGTTGGTTGTACCAGGCTAAACTAGTTCAGGTCAGTCCAAACCAGGGGGTAGGACTTCATCCCAAACCAGGGGGTAGGACTTCATCCCCAAGACAGTGGAGAGAGCTATGGTATGGAAATGTGAGCTGAAGGTGTCCAGGTAAAATTAGTCCCTGTGTTCCTCCAAACCTGAAAGCCACTCAAACTACATTTTAATTTATTTTTTAATTGAAGTATAGTTGATTTTACAATGTTTCAGGTACACAGCAAAGCAACTCAGCTCTCTCTATGTGTATATGTATTTATGTATGCAATTCAGCTATATATATAGAATAAAGAATATATATCTATATAGAATGAAGAATCTGGAAAAGAATATATTCATATGCATAAGATAATAATATTTATTTTAAAATAAAATATTTATTGTATGATGTATAAATATTTAAGTAAGTATACGTAAATATGTACATATGTAAATATATATGTATATGTATATATTCTTTTCCAGGTTCTTTTCCATTAAGGGTTATTACAAGATATTGAATATAGCTCACTGTGCTATATAGTAGGTCCTTGTTGTTCATCTTTTTAAAAAATTTTTATTTTATATTGGACTATAGTTGATGTACAACGTCGTGTTAATTTCGGGTATACAGGCAAATGATTCAGTTATAGCCATGCATATATCTATTCTTTTAAGCTGCCTTTGTTCAAACTACAAAGTTGGCTAAGAGTTCTTGGAGGGCCAGCCCTGGGTTAACTCCAAGGGCCCCAGAAAGATGAAGATAAGCTTCTATCCCCAATGGGCTCCTGGTCCCATGCGGGTTCACTACAGATAGCTGAGTAGGTTGAGCACTTGCTCAAGGCAACCAGTTGAGGAGCAGTGGAGGCTAAAATCCAGGGTTCCACTGCCTGATCAAGAGTCCCTGTGTGCGGTGTGACTGCCCAGAGGAAGAGGCGCCTTCTTCAAACAAAGGGACCATCTGCTCACCGACACACTTGGGGACCTACTTATGCCTCGAGTGCCTTTATCTAGTCCCCAGATTGAGTAGTCACCCGGAAAATATCAGCTCACCCTAATAGTCAGCTTACTCATGGACAATCCCACTATCCAGCTTCCATTCTTTTAGTTGAAGACTTTAGTTCTGTCTCTGGAAGGGTTGTTGGTCATTGGGACCCAGAGTGAAGGGCTTGCAGATCCCTTCCTGAAAGCTGGTGATGACAAAAATTGAATCGGAGACCCAGAACGATGAGAAAGATTGAGGACACAGGCTCCCCAGAGCTTGGGTAGTTCCCCAAGCAGAGACTCAGAGCAAGTCACAGCAAGACGGACTTCAGGAACCCACTTGTCCCCTGTTCCTTTCAGAGATCAGCCTCTCCTGGCTCAGAGAGGTCAAGTGACTTGTCCAAAATCACCCAGGGCAGATGACAACCTGACCTCAGATCTCTTCACTTCCAGTTCAGCATGCTTGCATCATTTCACAGCTGTGCCTGGTTCCTTCTCAATTGTTCTGGCTTGGACTTTCTGGCTCAAACATAGATGAAAAGGAGCCTAATTACCTACCCAACGGTGAAGCCCTGACCATCTGCAAAGTGATGATTTCTAGATCCTGAAATCGCTCCTCCCCTCCTTTCACCTGCTCTGTCACTCAGCCTAGTCTGAGCGTCTCTGCTCCCCACTCTGTCTCAAAGCCACAGAGATGCTGCATCCACCAACATCCCCCCAACCCCAGACACACATGGAGACCATCCACGTGGCTTAAGCCCTCGAGAATCTGAGGTGAGAACCCTGCAGGCTGCTCACTTACAGCCCCTTGGGTTGGGAGGCAAGAAAGCGATCTGGATGCATGGTCACTCTGGGGGTGGGGGCACTGGGAGACCCCCCAGGCTCCTGTTTGGGGCTTTTGATTGCTGGATCCTCCTGGCCCCAGAAATGAAGTTCTGAAATGACCACACTGACCCTTGATTCACGGGCCTGGAAGGACTGGGGCTGCTTTACTGAGACTCTCCATCCCACCCTTGGTAGAAAGAACTTGACCGTCTAACTGGTAATGAGATACACAGAGGCTAGTGGAGACGGTGGTAGCCAGGTTTGAATGTCAAATATTGGTGCTCATAACAAGTGTGAGAAAGTTGATGGCAGGGTTTAACCAGACAGATGTCAACGGCCTACCAGCTGTGCCTGATGATCATACTGGAAGGAGGAAGCAAAGGAGCATCTGTTGGGCATCTACTGTATTCTAAGCCCTGGATGACAGGAGTGTTCTTCTTGTATCATCTCCCATTCATCTCACTGGAACTGGGCGCTGTCCTCATTTTAGGGATGATGAAACCAAGGTTCAGAAAGGTGAAGAGATCACCCAAGGTTGAGAGCTGTTTCATGACCCAGCAGAAAGTTAAGCTTGGGTCTTTATGACTCTCCAACCCATTAGCTGCTTCACTCCACACCACACAGCCCAAGAGCAATCACGGAAACCATTGTGTGTGTGTCCAACTGACTTTGTTGTGCATTTTATTTGATGACTGAGAATAACCTCGATGGTGGTTCAGGCTTCAGAACAACTTGAGTAGACTGATCCCCAAATGACAGCCCAAGAGCAATCACGGAAACCATTGTGTGTGTGTCCAACTGACTTTGTTGTGAGTTTTATTTGATGACTGAGAGTAACCTCAATGGTGGTTCAGGCTTCAGAACAGCTCGAGTAGCCTGATCCCCTGGTCCCCTGATCCATCAGAAGCCTGCAAAGAGCCATTCAGTGGGAAGGAGACAATACTGGGGTGCTAGGCAAATGGAAACAGTGTCTGTTTGGCGAGCTTGCAAGGGCAGGCCTGGCTGTAGTTAACTGTATCCCCCTCACTCTCAATGTGGCATTGTCTTCAAAGACCCCACCCCATTCATGTGGAGGATGGCCACAAGGTGAAGGGCTGATCTGGAGCAAAGGTTGCAGGATGTCCACCTCTCCTTGTAAACAGTCTCTTCTCTCCTAAAGAGCAGTGATGAGTCAGTCGTTTGGAGCCTGAGTCAGGTTTTCTATTAAAATAAAATTATACGTGGGAATCAGGTTTATGGACTGGTCCCCAACATACACCAAGTGCAGAAATCCCTGAAGATCTGGGTCCTAAGATAAAAGTACCATGTGCTGGAGGAGGAAGGGGTGGCAACACCTCCTTTATGAACAGAGGCTAAGTATAAAATAGGGTGTTTGTTTCTCTTCTTCTCTTTCTTCTCCTGTACTAGCCTCTCTGGCTCCCCTTGCTGGGGCCTTCTGAGTGTCCCAGTACCCATCCTGGGACATACGTCTCAGACCGTACAAAGGATGCCACCTCTCAAATGTCCTACTACCTTCTCTGTTGTCCAATCAAGAGACTGCTTATAGCCTAGGTAAACAGACAGGTAGGGACAAGCCTTCGTAAACACAGGGATATCTTCTCATTCAAAGTGGGCCCTTAGAAAAGGTGCACTTTCCTCCCAGGGACAAAATCTTCAGGGCAACGGGAAACATACCTCACAGTGGTTTTGCATCAATCCAGGTTCGGCAACTCACTTGCTCTGTGAGTCCGGCCAAGTCACCTTGCCTTCTTGGACACGTTCCTCATCTACAGGATGAAAGGGGCATCACCAAAGGGACCTTTTTCAAAGAAGTGTGCTCAGAACCTTGGTCCTAGAGTTGCTTGTGGCAGACATGTCTCTGCTGCCTGCAAAGCCCTCTCTGGAAGAGTTGCAAGACCTATTGGTACTAGGTTGGCCAAAAAGTTCGTTCGGATTTTCTGTACACTATACTGGAAAACCTGAATGAAATTTTTGGTCAATCAAATACATTACAGGCTCTCAGAAGGTCTGTGGGGATGAATGCTTTCTCTGTTTTAACTCTGTTCCCAAAACTGATATAACAACAAACCCTCCTTTTATTAGTACTCCAGGACACACACACACACGTTGGGATTAGCTGAACAGATCATCCGTAAGATCTGTTTTGTGACCCTCTAATTTGAAAATAAATTCCTGGTGAACATCTCCCGAGAGATGGGGTAGAAAATCTACTTCCTTTGAATGGTGAATCTACTTTGAATGGTGAATGACTTCTAAACGGTATCAATTTATGGGGATCTGTGCGTGTGTGTGTGCATGCTAAGTCATTTCAGTCATGTTGGACTCTCTGCGACCCCTCAGACTGTTAGCCCACCAGGGTCTTCTGTCTGGGGGATTCTCCAGGCAGAATACTGGAGTGGGTTGTCATTTCCTACTCCAGGGGATCTTCTGCACCCAGAGATCAAACCTGAATCTCCTGCATCTCCTGTGTTGGCAGGTGGGTTCTTTACCACTGGTGCCACCTGGGAAACACTTATGGGGATCTGTGAATGGATAAGAAAATGTATTTTGTTAAAAAATGGAGTAATAGCGTTAATGATGCTGATTCCTGTGTAACAAACATGCTGCCTGTAAGAAAGGCTGATAGGAAAGTGTCTCAAAAGGTTTGAGTGGTAGTGATAGGGCTGGTCGCAAGTGGAGCCTCGCTCCGTAACACCCCGCCCACCTACACACACGCAGGACTTCCCTGAAGGGAAACCATTCAGATGCTGGTACGTTTGAGCAGGTTCCAGCTCCTCAGTCAGCAGGTTTTAGAACCCACCCCAGGAGGAAACAAGAAAGGCAATGAGGAAATTGAGACCCTGACCTCATATGGCCATCTGTTCAGAAAGAAGTAGAGGATGGGAGGCAGGGTCACTGGGGAAGGTCAAGGTCAGCTTGGGGGTCCTTGATTGAGTCTCTGCTCTGACCCGCACTCCCACATTTGCTTTCTCTCCTTCTCCAAAGCTGTGATGAGTTGCATCCTCTCTCAACCTCATTGTTCCCATAGGTAGGTCAGCTGTGTGGGTTGCCCAGGGTTGGCTCTCCCACCCAGACCTGGAGAGAAGCTTGTAGGAAATCTCAGGGCTGGGGGTCAGCCCAGCTCTGAGCAGAGGCAGCCCCATGTAGCCATGGAGACACACACAGTCATGTCCGACTCTTTGCAACCCCATGGACTGCAGCATGCCTGGCCTCCCTGTCCTTCACCATCACCCAGAACTTGCTCAAACTCAATGCCCATGGAGTCGATGATGCCCTCCAGCCATCTCATCCTCTACACACAGTATCCAAGACAATGCAGCATCCCAGGTGCTGTGAGGGTCCACAGAAGCAGCCAAGGACCCTGCAGGTCCTGGCAGAGTGTTTCCTCCCCTCTGCACAGAGGTCTTGAGCCCACCCATGGGCGGCGGGCAGAGTCCCAGGGTCGCACCACCCACGAGGAGGCTCTGGCTGGCTACAATGGATTGCTATTCAGCAAAGCAGGGATCCTCAAAACTGCTAGGCATGCAGTTTCCTTCCCCAACTCTGGAGGAAACCCTGACCAACTATGGCTCTGGGCCTTCCACACCCTGATGAGCCTGCTTTGTCTTCAGTGTCCCTGGGATCATGAATACTCTTGGGCTGGGGGAGAACGCATGCACACACGCGATCCAGCAGACAGGTCAGGAAGTCGGTCAGGAAAAACACGAAAGGATGCACCCAGAGACCTGACTCCCTCAGACGTGTTTTGGAGAGCGGCGAGCTAGTCTGGCCACAATCCATCCCTTCCTCACCACGGCCAAGGGTCTCAGCCTGCAGAGTCTCCCCTCCTGCCCTCCCACTTGTCTTAGCATTCTATTGTAGTGAAATTTTAGGCAGGTTCTAATTAGCGAGCCTGGAATTTGGCAATGAGATTGAGTTGAACATTTTCACCTCTGCAGATAGGTTTGAAGACAGTATAACGTCGATTCCTGGAAGGGAGTTCTGGTTTCCCATTTTCCTCCACAGAGGAAAACCTCCATTAAGTAGAAACTTCAGAAGAGGGAAGCAAATTGGATTGTATGGTTGACTTGAACTTGACCAGAAAACTTTTGTTTCTACCTTGCTCCTACCATCACTCTAGAATCTTTAACTTCAATTTCCTGCCTAAATGCTACCTATAGTATTGAGTAACTAACTATTGGTTGAGGTAGAGGACACTGATCTTTTTTTTTTTCATTCTATGTCTTTTTTTCATGTTTACATACCAACTCTTTGGAGATAGACTGAGCAAAGCTGATCAGCTCCTCTTTATAGGTGTAGAAGCTGAGACAATGATCTATCAAATGTGCTCAAGGCTAAGACTTGATCCTGGACTAGAAGGAAAGTTGTCTGATTCCTAATCCAGTCTGTATGGCATCAGTGGAACAAGACTTACCACTATGTAATTCAGTAGCTGCAGGAGATTGAAATATTAGACTGATTCTGTGTGGTCCTCAATGTGAAAACTGTACTTTTAAATACCTGAAGAGGTGGTTCATTTCTTTTTTTAAAAATCCAGTTAAAAATTAGAATTAGAAAAGTTAAAAATTAGAATTCAGCTGAATCTGAATTAAAAAAAAATCTTTTTTTATTTCAAAAGCTGATTGGAATCTAAAAAGAGTGGATATATGTATACATGTAACTGATTCACTTTGCTATATACCTGAAACTAACACAACATGGTAAATCAACTATACTTCAACTTAAAAAACTTTTTTTAGAGAGTTAATTGGAGAAATTGTGAAAAATCAGAAAAGTATAAAAGAGACATTTGCTTTTGCTGTAAACCTAATAATTATTTGTGCCCCTTGTTGGACATTTTGGTGTCCTTTAAAGTGCGTTTTTAGCTGACATCACATTTGAAGTATTACTTTATAAACTACCTTCTTAAAAATATATTTATTTTATATTGGAGTATACTTGGTTTACAATATTGTGTTAGTTTCAGGCGTACAGCAAAGTGATATATATATCAGATCCTTTGCCCATATAGGTTACAGTGAGTTCCCTACATGTGAACCTTCAAGCTGCAAACTTTTAAAGATGCACATGTGCATCCGATTCCAGCAAAGAGCCAGAAGCTGTGCCATCGATGTCAGACGTGAGTGACACTGCAGCTTGCCCTCCGTCTGCTGTTGCTGACGACCCTTCAGCTCTGCCACCTCCCGCCCCCCCTCCCTCCTCCAGTCAGTAACTCTTCTTGCCTCTTCACTCTTTGCCAGCCCCTGTGTACCAGCTGCTGTATTCTCAGTCAGTCCAGTCGCTCAGTCGTGTCTGACTCTGTGCGACCCCATGGACTGCAGCACGCCAGGCCTCCCTGTCCATCACCAACTCCTGGGGTTTACCCAAACTCATGTCCATCGAGTCTGTGATGCCATCCAACCATCTCATCCTCTATCATCCCCTTCTCCTCCCGCCTTCAATCTTTCCCAGCATCAAGGTCTTTTCCAATGAGTCAGTTCTTCGCATCAGGTTGCCAAAGGGTTGGAGTTTCAGCTTCACCATCAGTCCTTCCAATGAACATTCAGGACTGATTTCCTTTAGGATGGACTGGTTGGATCTCCTTGCAGTCCAAGGGACTCTCAAGACTCTTCTCCAATGCCACAGTTCAAAAGCATCAATTCTTCGGTGCTCAGCTTTCTTTATATTCCAACTCTCACATCCGTACATGACTACTGGAAAAACCATAGCTTTTACTAGACAGATTTTTGTTGGCAAAGTAATGTCTCTGCTTTTTAATATGCTTTAATGTATATTTCAAGGTACTGTAAGATTGAAATGTTTTCTTAATTTTTATATTTTTTATGTATTATTTGTGTTAAAACTATTATAAACCTATTACAGTACAGTACTATATAGCTAATTATGTTAGTTGGGTGCCTAAGCTAACCTTGTTGGATTTATGAACAAATTGGACCTATGAACGTGCTCTTGGAATGGAATTCATTTGAATGTAGGGTCCTTACTGTATTAATAGAATATTAAGTAGCTTTCTCTTTTCTATGCAGTGGGGCCTTGTTATAAACTAACTTTTATCTCTTAAACAGTATTATGAGCATTTCCATGCCATTAAAAATGACTCAAAATGTTATTGTATTTATTGCATGACACATAATCTATTTAACCAGTCTTAAATCTTTGGTAATTCAGATTTTTTCGAGTTTGTCACTATAATGATTGATGCTAGAGTGAACATTTCTGAACAAAATCTTTGGGTACAATTCTGATTATTTCTTAGGATAAATTCCTAGAAATGGACATTGTTTCAGAGGCTACAAGCACTTTTTAAGGGTTTTGATGCTGACATGTTACCCTCTGGGAAGGGTACACCAATGCACATTCCAACCCATAGTGCATTCCAGTCCATTTACTATCACTGGACACCAGCTTCACTTTGTTTTATTCTTTTTTGATTATTGCCCGCCTCGAGCTTGGGGCTGAGGGCCTTTAATAAGTCAGCTCTGATACTCTTTCCCTCTCATTCCAGCTTCTCCGAGTTGCTCTTTCATTGTGGCAGCCTTTCCTTCCTCTTTATGGATCCGTGAATAAGTATCTAATGAACAAAATAGTTGATATTCAATTAGAAGCTAGATTTATAGAAATACTTACAGATGTCTGTGAATTAGTTCTATCTAGAGAAGACTTCATAACATACAAGTATCAGCTCTCAAATGCTTTGCCTCAGCCTAGCTTTCTGCCCTAGAGCACCAAGGTGAAAATCCAACTGTACCTGTAGACTTCCGTTCAGTTTCATTTACTTACAAACACAGGTGGACAGGAAAAGGGTAGAACATCTTTAATGAGCAGAAATGATGTCTAAATGTACATTATGATTGGGATAATCCATTTGCAGACGTGCTATATTGTGGACATTTATGTTGTGCAGTCACAACAAGAATTATGATTTCTATCAGGGATTGGCAAACTATAATCCATGGGGCACATATGACCACCACTTTATTTTGTGAATAGGTGTTTCTTTGCATGTTGTCTATGTCTGCTCCCTTGCTAAACTTTCACAGTTGAGTCATTTTGGTACAGACCTTATCCACAAAGATATACTTGTTGTCTGGCACTTTACCAAAAGAAAGTGTCCCACACCTGATTTATATTCTACCTAAAAGCATACAAAGAGTTTCACTCTTCATTCCTCACTGTCTCAGTACAGAGACCTGGCAATATTACTCATCTCAGAGTATGGATGTGTAAATGGATCTCTTCAAGGTTAGATTTTTGTTCAAGGTCAGGCTTAGCTTCTGTAAGGAGGAGCTGAAGTTTGAATTCAGAACTTTAGATCTGCAATCTGATGCTTTCTACTTTCTAGAGGGAAGAAGCTTCTCTATTTTACCCCTTCTATTGTGTCTCTTTACTAAGCACCGTGTCATTTCCTTCCCAAATTCTCTTTATAAGATCCTTCCCTTGGGAAATTGAATGATGTGTTGGTGGTGGTGGCATATACAAGTAGATTCTAGCCTGTATCTTATATATATACATATAAAATAAGTGGATATAAAATCTGAGTCCTAAATATATTGACAAAGTTGGCATGTAAGTTAATCTTTCTTCCATGATTCAGACACCCAGGCCACCTTCAGAAATACCTGAGAGTTATCATGTGAAACTATTAGTTTATCATGGCCCAGAATTATAAATGTGGGTGTCTGAATCCCCACAGGTCTTATCATATCCCTTAAAAGTGATTTTAGCCTCTCCCCCACCCTGCATTGTAAATTCATTCATATTGCAGCTGATTTTCTCTCATTATGGCAGAAAGGAAAAATTATATGGATATTTGAGCTTTGGGGATGCTTGGATCCTGATAAATAGAAATGTACTGGATATTTCATCACTAACACTTTAACTCTTAGAGAAAAGCACAGAGATGGATACACAAATAATAGATGTACACACCAATCAATATTTTTAAGCCTCACTATCAAATGTGAACCTCATGTTAGATACGTTAGATATGGGAGATTAAGCTAACGATCGTATTTACTTTAGTAAACTTTAAAAAAAAAAAACCCTAATTCAGAGTTTGTTTCTGAGCAACTACCTCCTTAATCCCATAGCACCTGCCAGAAGACATCCAATAACCCACTCTTTAGGTCAGAGAGAAACATACAAAAGAGAAAGCCTTGGCTGGAATGACTCATGTTACAAGCCAGCTGCTTTCCAGAATTCGTTAAGCTGTAGGGTCCAGATCTCCTTTTGTGGCTTTCTACAGACTTTATTTGAACAGAGAAATTACAGCAACCCTGCCCACATAAAAGCCAAGGAAAGAAACTAGTTGGGGTAGCGAGAGTGCCCAAAATTTTACTATACTTTGAAATAAAATGGCAGGGGTGTTAGCAAGCCTTCGCTTTGTTTTCTGGTAACAAATGCTCCTTTGCTTTCATTCACTATTAAAATGATTAAAATGTGAACGTGCTAAATTCCATTTGACAATCAGCAGAAATTTTTTTGACCGTCACTGAGGCAGTGACTGTCAGAGGCACTAAAACCTCCTCTGGCATTTTGGTTAATGTAGGTTTATCACCAATCATCCTTTGATTCCTTTGACCAACATCAAGTTGTTCAGAGTTCTTTTCCATTTCAGCTCATTGAGAGATCTACCTTAACCCAACACATGAACATATCCCGGGCCAGTGAGAAGCAATGTCTGGTCTATATATTGATTTTCTCCCAAGTGACAACTCATGAATGAGTAGCGGAGCGGTCTTCCCTGTGCCTCGGAGCTGAGGAAGGAGACAGATTTTCAGCAGAGTTGCCAAGATCAATTGTTTCTTATGTAGAGCTCTGTGTGTGTGTGTGTGTGTGTGTGTGTGTGTGTGTATTTTCTACTCAGGATGGTACATTCATCTATTGATTCCTTTAACAAACTTTTGTTGACCATCCTTCTCTACCAGGAAGTATTCCAGAGACTAGGAATGGGAGGAGATCCAAGATACAAACAGATAAAGACATTCTCATAAACAAAGACTGTGCCTTTATATGATAAGTATAGTAGGAATGGTCTAAGTACAGGAATTGTTAGTGCTTTGGGTCTCTGCTTATTCAAACACTATGATGGAAAAGATAATGAAAAGGAGATGAATGAACAGATTACATTTCCAGCAGTGGTTATCAGTCTCCCCAAATCTATGGTATGGGGTGTTTTTTAAAAGTATTTTCCTGAAGTTTATGGAGCAATAATCCCTTGCTATTGGCCTAAATGTAGAGGGGAAAATAAAACCTTGAAACCAGACCATGCAATGTGGTTTTCATATGCCCTAAAGCCAGAGTTGAAAGAGACTCCAACTTCATATCACCAAGCAATATACAGGCTATTACAGACTAAAATGCTTTCCCTGAACTATTCTAATGTAGGCTCTCATGCTCAACATCGGTCCTTTATGAAACTCTGTGTGAACACTAGGGAGATTTTCATCTAGAATATTTATACATGGGTGTGGTTTGTCTGACAAACCACTGATAGTTCTTCAGCATCCACGGAAGAACTTTTATGTGTCGGAGCAGCATACACTCAGATGCTCATTTTTTTGCATATGAGGAAATGAAACATAGAAATGTTAAACTATTTGGCCATGGTTCACATTTAGTTAGTGTCAAGATTTTAATCCAACCTGGAAAATAGGAGCCTTAAATCAAGCCATTCTTGAAGCATTTAGCTTCCATTTTCTTCCTCAGTAAGCTTCATTTCATCTACTTCAGCAGAAGTTGTTGATTCAGGCTGGAAACAGAGTTGAACAAAACCATCTCTAATCAGCTCAGGTGTCTCTGCATTAACGGAATGTCCATTACCCTCCAGCTAGCCTGGCTCAAGGGAGGGTTTGAACGACCCTGGTATCCCTTATTTTTCAATGATATCTGTTCATTGCCTTGTGTGCCTGTAGGTCAATGTACCATTTCCCAGAAATATAACAATATGATGAAGTATGCTCTTGCTATTTAGTTGCTAAGTTGTGCCAGACACTTTGCGGCCCCATGGACTGTAACCCGCCAGGATCCTCTGTCCATGGGATTCTCCAGGCAAGATGATGTATAATTAATACTAAAACTGCATTGACCAGAGTGTCATTTTCTTTGAAGCATCAGACCAAACTGCATGGTCTTGCACCCCAACTTCATGGTGGTGAGCAACACACAGTTGATTTATGCAAAAACGTTACTTCCTCCCTTGTGGATTGACTGCCGGATGGCAGAGAACACATGAATCCGGATCAATTTCAGAATCACTCAGCAATGTCACAGACCCAGTTTGGATTGTTCAAACACATGATCTATGAGAGACATTTATCCTCACATTGCCTTTCACTAGCAATTATTTGTGAGACTTCAAGAACAAAATGAATCATGGAAATAAAATGCATCATCAAAAATAAAATACATCATCGACTCCGCAGAGCTGGCCCAGGGTTAAAAGGTGCAGTAGGTCTTCCCCTCTGGTTGATCATGTTTCCCTTTGATGCTGTTCGAAATTCTTTAGGGCCACTGGGGTGACCACTGATAACTGCCTGTAATTCAACACACACACGACCAGCTCTCCTGCAAGTCAAGCATCAGTTTCTCTATTACAGTAGGGGGAGGGGCCTCAAGTTTGCATTTGGTTTTGTTTTTGCTTTTCTTTATTTTTTTCCCTTTAGCTCAGTGGCTCTTTTTAAGCAAAGTCCAGTTTGACATCCTAATATAAGTGTAATTTCATCTTTCTCCAGAAGCCTTCCTTTTTCACAGCCTCTAATGACTGTCCCATCATCAGTGCAGTTAGAACTGAGTCCACCTCTAGGCATCTGTCATACCTGTAATGAAGGAAAAGAAGGTGTAAGTGGTGGAAGAAATAGTGTTTGAAGCACATCCTTGGCTCACTACTCCTGAAGACTGACCCTGATAGTAAATAGTCTTGAAGTTCACATTCAGAAAATACTTCGGGATAGCATAATTAGAAAATCTGCTTAGAAAGATGTGCACAGCCTAATTTTCCCCCTTTTTCTCCTTAAATGTTGCCTTGATTTGGCTCTTCCTCTTCTGTCCTCAAGGAATTGTCTCAGGGAAGTGCTGAGACAAACCTGGTCTCTGATCCCTCCAAAGAACATGCTAAGCACACACTTGTCATTGATTCAACCCACCCTAGGTTTTTGAGCACCTTTCAAATGATGTTTGGAAACTGGAGCTAGTTGTCATGGGGAAGGGAGGGTCAGAAGATGAAAAAACTAAATATTAAAGAAGGACACCTCTAGTTGGTTGGGAAGGGGGAAAACTTACATATGTGATGCTAACATGGAACCAACTTGAATGTGCCATCATGGCACCATGATGAAGGAGGAGGATACATCAATTCTTACTATGGGAGGAGCTGGGGAAGTTTTTGGTGAATGTGGGTTTTAACTGCACTCTTGAGTTTCATAGAACTCGCCCAAGCAAATGAGGCAGTGACAGGGACATCGGACATAAGAAGAAGCACCAATTAAAGACGTAGAGGTGGAAGATCATGTTCACATAAAATAGCGTGGTCTAGCAATGGTAGGGAGATGGTAGGCAGGAAAGGCAGGGAAAATAATAGGGAATTAAACTGAATCCATAAAACAGGGTTGGGTTCTCAAGGGTTTTGAATGTTAGGATGAAGAGCTTAGACACAATGAAAAGTCAAAACCATATTTTAAGTTGAGGTATGAAGTAGTTCTGGATTGTATAAAGATCTTGCTGACGTTGCTTGAAAACTGTTTGGGATGGCGGTTATGAGAGAGGCTAGAGGATCTGTTTGAAGAATATTGAAACAACATATTATTTATTATTATACTTTTATAAATAGTAACATTTATTATTAAAGAATACAGGTGCCTGACCATGGAGGGTAGTAGTAAGTTGTGACCCAGGAGATTGGCAATTGACTTAGCCTGAGGGAGGAACTCAAGGTCAGAGAGATGGTGATGTGAAAGTCTGGAGTCTGGTGACCCAAAAGGTAAGTTACCCAGGATGTGAAGCAAGACCAAGGTAGAACATGGGACCCAATGGGGTCTGTTTTTGGACTTGTTGAATTTGGGTCCCTTTCAAATATCTGTGTGATGACACGTGACCAAGGAGCAAAGGAGAGAAGTCTGGTCTGGAGGCAAGGATTCAGGAGTGGACACGCAGCCAGCCGAGGGCAGGAGGGCACAGTTCTGCAGGGAGGGCAGTGGCCCCCAAAGCTCAAGAGAAAATTCAGGGGCAGGCACAGTGTATGTCCAAGGAGCGTTGGATGTGTCTATGGTCACACATTACTCTAGAAGAACACTGTCCAGTAGAATATAACACAAGCCCACATATTCAGCTTTCTATTTGTTGTTCAGTCACTCAGTAATGTCCGACTCTGTGACCCAGGGACTGTGGTACACCGGGCTTCCCTGTCCATCACCATCTCCTGGAGCTGGCTTGAGTGCAAATTTTCTAGTAGCCCCAATCAAATAAGTAAAAAGAAACTTGCAAAATTAAATTCTACTTATATTGGTATTGAGCCCATATAGCCAAATAATGTCATTTCAACATGTATTGTGAAAATTATTCATGTGATAATTTACATTTTTTTAAGTCTTTGCCATCAAGTGGTTATCTTTACACTTGCTATTTATCTAAATTCAGACCAGCTATGTTTAAGGGTTTATTGGCCTCATTTGAGGGTGGCTATCCCAGGTGGCACAGAGGTAAAGAATCTGCCTGCCATTACAGGAGACACAGGTTCGATCCTTGGGTCAGGAAGATCCCTTGGAGTAGGAAATGGCAGCCTACTCCAGTATTCTTAGCTGGAAAATTCCTTGGACAGAGGAACCTGGTGAGCTACAGTCCATGGGGTGGCAAAGAGTTGGACATGACTGAGCGACTGAGCATACACACACACACACACACACACACACACACACAGCTATAGACAGCATAGTTCTGGAAGCTACCTGAGGTAGCTCGAGGATAGGGTGACCACATCATTTGTCCTCCTAACTGAGGCACTTTCAGGAGCGGGGAGGGATGAGGCAGGAGATGGGGACCATCCTGGTGAACCAGGCAGGGCAGTATCCTACACGAGACTCCAGGTAAGACCTCTTGCTTTCTCCTCTGTTATCCCAGCACCTTCAGTTTGACAGAGAAAGGGAATGGTCTGTGTTCAAGAATTGATTCAGATCTTGCGGCAGTCTGTCTAAAGCACCACGCTGAGCCCTGTCGTCAAAGCTTCGGCTGACGTGACTCCTCCACTGTGCACCTTGTTCCCACCCTGTAAAAAGAAAATGTTAATATCACATTTTCACTAACACATACTGTCCTGGGGCTGAGCCCTTCATATGTGACATCCTTGGCATTGGTATCACTGTTATCTTTATGAGGTTCAGAGGGACTACCTAACTTATTGCTGGACAGGGACTCAGATTCAGGTCTGGCTGACTCTAGTTGCCATGCTCTCAGCATCTGAGCCACATGGATAATTTTCTTCCCTATTGGCTAGAGAGAGGGGATTATATGAAAGATGCTGGAAGACTTGAAAGAGAGAGTAAGGTGGCTTTCTTTTGCTAACCAGATGGACTGTCCTTCTTGTGCTTTCTGAGAAAAATACCGAGTTTGGTTTGCCTACTTGAGCCTTGTATGGAAGTGAAGCAGATTTTCTCTAAAAATATTTTATGTATGTGTGCATGTTAGTCACTCCGTAGTGTCCAACTCTTTGTGACCCCATGGACTGTAGCCCACCAGGCTCCTCTGTCCATGGGATTCTTCAGGCAAGAATACTGGAATGAGTTGCCATTCCTTCTCCAGTGGATCTTCCCAACCCAGGGATTGAACCCACGTCTCTTACGTCTCCTGCATTGGCAGAGGAGTTCTTTACCACTAGCGCCACCTGGGAAGCCTGTGAAAATATTGAGGACCCTGAATTTGTAAATCTCCAATCTTCAGCATACGTGTGTGTTTTCACCTCCCCCAGTAATCCTGTCTCTCAGCTTCAATGCACCCGATCCCTGGCTGCGAAGTGACATGTTAGTTCCCCAGTCCCTGAAGAAGTCATGGGAATGATGGATCACACTTGTTGTCAGTTTTGTCTTGGAGGATGACTTATGCTTGGTTTGAGCCTGCCAAGGATGATGTGAGAAACTTACTCATTGTCGGAGACCCCGGGAAGTTGTTCCCAGCTGTGAAAAGGCAGCTGCAGTCAAGTACAATCCCAGGCATTCCTGCTGGGGGTGGGAGAGCTGGCTGCCACGTGTCCCAGTTGGGCAGGGAGTAAACGTGTCAAGGCCCTGTAGCTATCCTGCCAGGGCGGCAGGAAATTCACAAAATAGTGCCATCCCACACTCCGGGTCCTGGCACGAAATTCAAAGGGAGCTTCAAAGATATGCGGTGGGGAAGAGGTCCTGGCTGAGCCAAATGCCAAAGTCTTCCTTGTGCAACATCTTCCGTGGCGAGAAAAGGTGCCCTGCTGATAAGTGCTGAGGGAGGATTTAGAGACACACCCACTAGTGGCTCAGATGGTCAAGAATCCACCTGCAGTGTGGGAGGCCTGGGTTCGATCCCTGGGTTGGGAAGATCCCTGGAGGAAGTCATGGCAACCCACTCCAGTATTCTTGCCTGGAGAATCCCCATGGGGAGCCTGGCAGGCTAGAGTCCATGGAGTCGTGAAGCGTCAGACATGTCTGAGCGACTAAGCACTTAACACGTACCCACGAGAGACAGAGCTTCAGGAAGGCAGCTTGAAGGCCAGTAGGACCAATCTGTGTCCTTTATAAGAATGGAGCTTAGATGCCAGGGACAAGGGTGGAATTGTGGAGACAGTCTGTTAAGTAGTATATAGCGTGTTTGGAAAATGGAGGGCTTCTAGGCATAAAAATAGAGACTGTGTAATGTGGAGTTTCATAACATTTATTAATTAAATAATTGTCGAGGTCTGCGGGGGAGAGGGGAACAGAAGTCTAATCTGACTCCAATTAGACTCAAGTCTAAAATTTAAAATGTGGTGCTTTGGAGGGCAGAAGAGGCTATTTCCTGGGATAAAAAAATGAGTCACACAGGATCCAAATGGTGTTTATAGACTGTAGACAGCTTTGGGGCTGGAGGGGGTCTTTAAAAAGCAAAATATAGTCTCTGTCCCTGTCTGTCTGTCTGTCTCTCTTCCTCTGTCTCTCCCCAACCTGTCTCTGTCTCTCTCTCCTCCCTCCTCTCATTTCTGTTTGTCCTATTTCCCCAATTACTCTGTCAAAGGGGATGTGTATGTTGGTAAAAGCAAGAAGTGCTACTCTAATAAAGAACATGCTTTCTACCTCTGTGTAGATCAATAAAATCTGCCCAGGACTAAGAGACATCAGGTTTCGAGGTTTTTGCTGTTAATGGAAAGAGGTAGGAATGAGATCGTCTTAAAATCCTGAAGCACAGAAATTTTAACCAAAACTAAGGATTTCCCAATCCCATTTTAGAAAGAGGCAAATCAAAGTCCCTTGGTGATGAGCAAGTGATGTGAATTTGAATTATGGGCATCATGGCCAAGTTGTGCCCGTGAAGGCCTCGGTCTTGACCCTAGCTGAGGATGAGCAAAGACAGTCACCCCTCCAGGAGGCAGGCAACCAACAAGGGCTGGGCTTCAAGCTGCCTCCCATTGTGAACCTGAAAGCTGAGTGTTTCCATTTCCCCGGGACACAACCCAATCACATGGTGAGATCCACAACTGTAGAAGCAATAGGATAAATTGGAGGTGGTGGTGGTGGCGGGGGAACCATGTCAGGCTCCATTTCAAAGAACCCCTGGTCCCTTCAGAAAAATTAAATGGCCATTTCTACAATGAACTCGGTGATAAGAACAGGGTCAAACTTCTGGGTTCTGGTCTGAATTTTATCTGACTTGACTCATGACACGCCCTTAGCTGCGCCCCGTAATCGCTGTCTTATTCTTCAGGCAGCATAAAAAGAGAGCAGCTCTCACTCAGGATCCTTTGAGGTTTGCCCTAATGCTAAGGTCTGCATCTTACATGCTGTCTATCACCAAAGCTGCTGTTGCAAAGCAAGGGAAGTTTTCGTTATTCATAATAAGGGGATGTCCTAGTTATAGTTTCTGGGCCTTTTGGTTTTTTTAGAGTCATTTGATACAACAAGCATCTGCTGCAACCAAAGATGCCTGTGCAGTCTCACCCCCATGGGTGTGACTGATGCTGCATGATGGCTAGCAGAGCGCAGGATGAGCACAGTTCTGTATTTTCAAGTTCTTCCTTCTTTGACTCGACCATTTCCTGAAGGCGGCTGCCATGGCAACCTCGTACCTTCATTTTCTCAAAGGCAAATGGTGGTGAAAATGGTTTTCTACTTTAAAGAGTAGAAATGGTTTTCTACTTTAAAGATGGATGAGATTTCATGAGTGCAAACAGATTATTTTGGAAATCTGTAGATAAATACATAGATAAATGTAAAGTTGGAAGGTCCACACTTGTGCCCTACATAAAGAACATATTTAAAAGAAGATTTCTAAAACATATTTGTCCTATTTTCACTGATTTTACCTCACAAGTGTTCTAAACATTCTATTCCACTAATGGAATGATCGCTTCAGGAACATCAGGCCTGTCATGTCAGGACAGGAAGAGCTCATCTGTGATCTCAGGGAGGCAGCAGGCTTCTCCTTCTCAGGACAGTAGCTGTCCCCCTGAGAATGGAAATGCAGGAATTGAGCTTTGCAGGGAACAGGGGTTGTCCCAATGCATTGACCCTGTCGCTGAAACTGGAGTTCTGTGCTGTTCTATTGGAGATATCACGGATTCATTAGGTCAGTGATGTCATTCAAGAGAACGCTCCCAAGATGGATGCAAAATAAGACATAGATGAGTCATCTTTTTTAACAGACAGCTTTCCTCCTTCTTGTTCACTCATCATCATCAAAGTGAAAATCATAAGTTAAGTATGTGAAATTGCAAATTTGTTTGGCATGTAGTTGTGTCTACACGTACTAAGTTTCCCACTCATGGGAGTCTCTCATTACCATTCAGCTCTCTTTTACTCACTTGTGTCCATTCCCATTATTTTCCTACCAGCTGTCTGCCTGCTCCCTTGGTATCGAGATTTGCTCTCACCCAGCCAAAGTCAAGTTCTTGGCCTCTCACATATAGTCATAACTGAATCTCCATGCACTCAGGTCCTTTGCCATGGAAGATTAAGATGCATTAAGATACCCTGATGACTTTTTCAGACCGGGAAGTGATTTCAAATATATTGAGATTCGTGGAGCAGTACATTGGAAAGAGAACTGATGGTCTGAAAACAGCCCAAAGTGAACATGACATTCAGATAGGAGGAAATACATGAACTCACCACTTACTTGGCTGTTTAATGAAGCTGTATTGTTCTTTTACCAACGTGTTTCACTTTAATGCTAAATTCTGTTAAGGAGGACATGAGGCTGCTGCTGCTGCTAAGTCACTTCAGTCGTGTGTGTCCAACTCTGTGCAACCCCACAGACGACAGCCCACCAGGCTCCCCCATCCCTGGGATTCTCCAGGCAAGATCACTGGAGTGGGCTGCCATTTCCTTCTCCAATGCGTGAAAGTGAAAAGTGAAAGTACAGTCACTCAGTCGTGTCCAACTCTTAGCGACCCCATGGACTGTGGCCTACCAGGCTCTTCCGTCCATGGGATTTTCCAGGCAAGAGTCCTGGAGTGGGTTGCCATTTCCTTCTCCAGGACATGAGGCAAAAATTCCATTAGTAGTCACTTGTTGCTCTTGTCTCAAGACAAAACCAACAGACTTGAAAGTATTTATTATTCTTGTGTGTTTTACATTCACTCCTGCATTCAATCTATCTTTACTGCCTACTATGTGCCTGATGGATTCTAGGTGCTAGGAATGTAGCAGTGAACCAACTGAAAAAAAAAAAAAAAATCCCCGACCTCGTGAAATTTACATGCAAAATGGGAAGTCAAACAATGAGTGAAGTATACCGTGTGGCCAGCTGATATTAAGAAAAATGAAGAAAAGTAAGGCGAATAAGAGGCGATTGGGAGTGCAGGGTGGGAAGGGAGAGCCGTGGTAAGAAGATGGCTGATGACATGCGACCTGGGTGTTGACACCATCATACTTACCTGAAGGAGCTGAGACAGGGAGACAGGCAGATAACAGGTGCCAGGGCATGTCAGGCACAGGAAACAGAAAGTGAAAGGCCAATCAGAGTTCTAGGATGCGATTTGCTACTTCTCTGAAAAATACCACTGGGGTTTTGAGAAATTGCTTTGAATCTCTAGTTTGCTTTGGGTAATATCATCATCATCTTAACATTATCAGGTCTTCTGGCCCATGAACATGGAATGTCTTTCCATTTATCTAAATCTCCTCTAATTTTTTTTGAGTAATGCTTTGTAGTTTTCAGGGTACAAGTCTTTTGCCTTCTTGGTTAAATTTACCCTTAAGTATTTTGTTCTTTTTGATAGTTTTGTAAATGGAATTGATTTTTAATTTCCTTTCTGGATGGTGCATTGAACATATGTAACAACACAACTAATTTGATATGTTGATTTTATATCCTGCAATTTTGCTGAAACCATTTATTAGATTTAGTAGGAGCTTTGTGGATTTTTTTAGGGTTATAGAGTCACCTAAGAACAGAGATAATTTTTTCTTGTCTAATTGCTCTGGCCAGAATTTCCAGTACTATGTTACATAGAAATGGCAAAAGTGGGCTTCCTTATCTTGTTCCTGATTGCAGAGGGAAAGCTTTCAGTTTTTCATTGTTGAGTATGATATTAACTGTAGCTTTTTCATATATGGTCTTTATCATGTTGAAGAAGTTCCTTTCTATTCCTAGTTTACAGAATGTTTGTTTAGGGGTGATTAAACCATTTTGATAAGAGATAGTTATAATGGTTACACAATAACCATTGTGAATATAATTCATGACACTGAATTATTTACTTAAAAACAGTTAAAATGGAAAATTTCATGTTGCATATATTTTACAACTCAAAAATAAAAAATGTAGTATACAAAAATTGAATTTTGCACTTTAATTGGGTGAATTTTATGTGTGTTATATCTCAAATAAAGATTAAAACAAAAAAATTTTTTAAAAGCCAAATAGGAGAATATTGCAAATGGAAGCAAGAAATTATGGTAATGATAAAGTGGCTGATTTAAAGGTTAAAAACACTATTTAATGATAGTTTAGATAGAGGGCACGAGTGAAGAAAAGAGGCATGGAAGAATCAAATGTTCTTCTAGACCATTTGGAAGTTACAGTTGGTGTGGAAGCAAGGAGGACTATGGGAGGACTAGATTTGGGAGGAAACAATCTAGAGTTTAGGCTCAGACACACTGGAGGTTGCCCTTTGCTTTCTGCTGCCTTATCCCCAGTTCATCCTAGCACTGGAAGAAGTGGCTCCACCACTAGTAACTAACAATTGTTCCCTGTATGTGCAAGGCTATCATCAAGAGTTGCCCCAAACTCCAGCTCCCCCAGAACAGAACTCAAGTTAGGAGGCCACTCCAGAAGATAGGGATGTGAGACACAGTTAAGAAAGATAACAAAGAATTTCCAAATATTGAGAGTAGTTACTGCCAGTTATAGAAGAACAAAGAACAGGAACCACTGGATCATGGAAACCTGCATGAAATCTTTGTGCCCACAGAACCTTACACACAGTAGGCATATGGTAAATGTTTGCTGGTTGGTTGGTACGTACTAGTTTCCAGTGAAAATCTGGGCACATCTTCCATACAGGTTTGAAAAAGTCAGTAGATTTAAGTTGCCTTTTTTGGAATTGATTATGGCTCTGCCCTGAGTAAAAAACAGTCAGTTAGTCATGTCCAACTCTTTCAGACCCATGGACTGCCCAGGTGCCACAGTGCTAAAGAATCCTCCTGCCGATGCAGGAGACACAGGAGACAGGTTTGATCTCTTGGTCGGGAAGATCCCCTGGAGACGGGAAATGGCAACCCACTCCAGTATTCTTGCCTGGAAAATCCCATGGACAGAGGAGCCTGGCAGGCTGCAGTCCATAGAGTCACAAAGAGTCAGGCATGACTGAGCACACACATAGCTTATTATACTGCCCTAAGTAAAGGTCCCTTAGACATCTTCCAGCCTATTGGTTTGAGATGTCTCGGTGTCTTACCTTTTAGGTCCTAACTCTAATGATCACTTAAATTTCAATGAAAGAATAATTTATGTAAGATTCAAATATTGTAAATACGGCTCTGAGGTCTTAGGGGAGAAGGTTGTCTCGTTTTGCCCAGTGAAGATGAAGCTCCACGTGGGCAGAGACAGCTGAAATAGAACAGAGCCAGCTGGAAAATTTCACTTAATATTAGACTAGCAGGTTCCTCTTTCTGTTGACTGGTGTCAGTGGCGAGTTCCTAAGAAAATCTAGTCTGATGGGATGGTCATATTTTGCAAAAGGGCTTCCCAGGTGGCCCTAGAGGTAAAGAACCCACCTGCCTATGCAGGAGATTCAAGAGACACGGATTCAATCCCTGGGTCAGGAAGATCCCCTGGAGGGAGGGCATGGCAACCCACTCCAGTATTCTTGCCTGGAGAATCCCATGGCTAGAGGAGACTGCAGTCCATAGCATCACACAGAGTTGGACACCACTGAAGTGACTTGATACACACATTTTGCGAAGGAGAAGGACCAGAATCTGCATGGTCTTATGCTTCACAGGAAAGAAGGAGCCAGGCCTTCTGTTCATTTCCACGTGCTTCCTGGGGCATGAAGGCCTCACCACGTGTGGTCACAAACCCAGTACTGAAGCAGCCGACCCCTTTCATCCGGGTCCACACATGGTGAACACTGGCTTGGGTGTGTGTGTTTTTAATACCACTCTCTCTTCCAGGGAGTTTGGAACACACGTGTTCCTTTTAACTCCCACCAGCCCCTGAGATCTGCCAGCCAGGAAGACCATTCTGGAAGAAGTTTGGAGAGGTTGAGGGAGCTGTTTTTGCAACCGCCTGAGACTCAGGAAGCACAGGTCTCCCCAGGTCAGCCCCTCAGCACTCACCCGCACATAGCAGAGCTCAAAGGCCTTGCTGTATCTTGGTTTTGTTGCCCATAAAACACAGATAGTAACACTTGCGAAACAGACACTAAATGGAATGCATTTGTGATCTTTGGAGGAAAGGCAGCCTGCTAACATATGCTGACAGTGTGTTTTTCTGGGGCAGGCCTGGAGCCACGGCCCCACATTGCCACCAGAGTTGTTTCTGGAACCCGTGCCAAGAGCAGCCCGGAGCACTCCAGGCTCCCAGGCCTGTCTCTGGGTCCAGCTGGCAGAAGATTAAGGGCCGCTCTTGCCCAGCTGTGTGTGCCCTGCTCACCCACAGGTCTAAATTCAAGGCCCCCAATGCTTGACAGCCACCACAAGTCACCAATTCAACCCTGTAATAGACCTGCTTACTACCATATGCCTGCCTCGGGGTCAAGTCTATTAAACCTGCCATTTGGAGGGCAGAAGCAGTAAAGGCTGGCCCCTTCAAAGAGAAAGATTTTGCTTTGGAACACAGATCCCCTGTTTGTGCTTCATGGGTGGATATTTCGGGGGATAAGAGGGCTTGTGGTTTGTTTGGGTCTTGAGAAGAAAGAAATTGACAAGATGGGCTGCAGACTGGACTCACAAGGATCTGGCTCCGTCCCCGCTTGGCAGAGTTGAGGTTCGTGGTGCCCCAAGCCAAAGAGAGATTCTCTGGGGAGGAAGACGGATGATGGAGGGGGGGAGGATGGAGCGGATGTTGCCAGGAACTGCCTTTGTTATCTCTACGAGTCACACAGTGGCCTCTGGACATTGTGTGGTCCTGCCGAGGAAGCCACAAGGGACATTCTCAGGGAAGTGAGCCTGATCTATGTGGTCCCCACTCAGGTCCCCTTTTCCTAAGTCCCTTTTCTCTCCTCCCCATCCCCTCTCCAAGCCCATGTTGCTGCCCTAAATATTTCCTAGAGAGGAAATCAGGGCAGCAAAGATATTAATTTTGAGGGACTTAACCCTTTCCTGGCAGACCCAAAGTTTTGAAGAGAAACATAGGAGGAGGGGCAGTGCTTACCCCTGAGCTTCAATCTCCAGTGACAGACGCTTCAGATACTGTCACCGGGGCAAGGCAAGGCGGGTAGAGAGTGAGATAAGGGGGAGATAAAGATGCTGAGTGCCAAATAATTGATGCTTTTGAATAGTGATGCTGGAGAAGACTCTTGAGAGTGCCTTGGACAGCAAAGCGATCAAACCAGTCAGTCCTAAAGGAAACCAACCATGAACGTTCATTGGAAGGACTGATGCTGAAGCTGAAACTCCAATACTTTGGACACCTGATGCAAAGAACTGACTCATTGGAAAAGACCCTGATGCTGGGAAAGATTGAAGGCAGGAGAAGGGGGTGACCGAGGATGAGATGGTTGGATGGCATCACCAATTCAATGGACATGAGTTTGAGCAAACTTCAGGAAATAGTGAAGGACAGGGAAGCCTGGTGTGCTGCAGTCCGTGGGGTCGGACAAGACTTAGAGACAACAGCAACAACAAAGATGCTGCTGGGCACGTGACCACTGGCTCACTCGGCCCCAGTGTGAGTCTGGCCCTGACCTTTCCAGTCCTCCCTGCAGGATTTCACGTGCATCACAAATGCACCCAGAAACCAAAACAAAGACCGTAGGACAGCATCCCAGATGAAGGGGGAGGGCCAAATGATGGTCTCAGATTATAAAGAAAAACCATCTTAGAAAGCCCGGAGGAAAATGCAGGGCCTGGCTGCCCGCCATCTGCACTGAGCCCTGAAGCAAGAGGAAATTGACTTGAATATCAGCATAAAGAGCTTAAGATAGAGGGAGGGAAGAATCTCCAACAGAAAGGCATTCCTGCCGGTTGCATAAGCCCTTCTCTTTGAAGGTCTGGAAGGTCTGACGGGTTCTATCATCGATGGAAGCAGATGATCAGCAAGATGCCTTCCAGCGCTGGGACTACCTCACCGTCTAATTTTAGCAATTCCTCTTGGCAGAGGATGGGTCCTCCCCCTTCCCAGGGCTATCTGGGGTTCCACACACCAGCTCCTACAGCTTCCTTTGATGTTGACGGGGGGCTCTGTGGACTCAAGGCCAGATATGCTGCAGGAAGAGACAGGCTCAAAGCCATTACACTGCCCTATCTCACGGCAACCATAAGAGGCCTGCAATTTCTTTTTCTTTTTTTTAAATTATGAAGTTGCATCACTTGATTTGAAGTTAAATGTGGGCTGTCAGCTTTGGGATCGATACTCAGAAACGATCGTTAGGTCAATTGCCATCCAATATCCTCTCTTTCTTTGCAGGAGAGGATGTTTAAGGCATGACGTTATTTTGACTAATTTAAAGATTTCATTCATATTTTTAACTCATTATAACTGAACGCAATTTAAGCCCATCACGTAATGACAGAAAGTGGCCAGAAGCCATGGGAATGTGTTTCTCATTGTGGAAACTACAAGTTAGTCATTTTCTTCTCCCAAGTAAATGTCTTCGGTTTGGTTAAGGGAATTTTTTCAAAGAAATCATAAGTTCCAAATTAGTTTTTCGTCTCAAAAGTGAACCCTATGGAAAATGTAGCAATGTTTCTGTAATTTTGCAAAATGTTTTGATAGTATCTATGTCCTATTTCTCAAGATCTAAAATCTTACTTTTGGGGTCTTTTTATTTGTTGGGTTTTTTTTTTTCCCCTGGTTTTGTTTTTAACCTCCTGGCCTCGAAATGTAAAGACAAAGTGATAAGTTCAGGTGAAAGCTGTAAAGCAGAAATGCTCAAGTTACTAGATAATTTACAGCCACACTTTCTATAACAAGGATCTTCGCGAAACTAGCTTTTTTTCCACTTACAGTTTTAACAGAGACAAGATGGGTCGTGAAGTCAAGTGGGGGAGGAGAGAGAGAGGAGGAGCTTGGTATTCTTTTTCAAGCCAATTGTTATTTGTGTCGATATTGTTCCGAGAAGTCTGCTTTTAGGCCAAAGTTTCGGTCTGCAAGTTCCTTGCACACCCAGAAACTTCTAGAGGTGTGTGATGGGCTGACTTGATAGATTCATCTTTGGGGTCTGAGAAGGAGGAGCTATGGGCCACAGGCAGGTGAGGTAGCATCTGGGCAACCACCTCTCCAAGCCTGCTTCTAGGCTAGGAGCCTCCCAGTCTCTGGCTGCAGCCCTGCAGGCGAAACGTCTCCTAAGATCTCCCTTGATTTCATCTCCTCTCCTGCACCAGACTGTGGGCCATTCTCACTTTGCCCTCAGTTTAACTCCCTCCTCATCCCCTCTGCAGCGGAGTTAGACATCTGAGCTCCCCAGCTGGGCGGAAAGGCAGAAGCGGAGATGGAACCTGGTGAAGTGGGGCCAAACTCTGGGGGTGTGGTACTCTGGGGTGAATCTCTGCCCAGTAAGATGGAGGGTCCCCTGGTTCCATGGTGCTAACAAGTCTGTTACTCTGCACTCCTGGGGGCAGGCTGAAGATAAATCAGGTTCAAGGTGTATTAAAAAAAAAAAAAACAGACCAAGAGCTTCAAATAATTCTCAGTGTTCAAGCCGATGCTGAAGGTGGGGCAGCAATATTCTAGAAGGGAGGCGTAATAGAAGAAACCAAGAATACAAAGACATACCTACACATGCACGCCGAGAGGCAGAGAAGAGATGGAAAGAACTAAGAGACGCTTAGTTCATATAAGTCTTTTCTGGAAATCATGCCCCGTGTCAGCACAGGGCAAAGAGTCAATTAGAACATTTGCATATTTAACTCTCAAATTATCTCCCAGAAAGTTATCCTCTGTATTCCAAAGACATCAAGTCTCCAATAGAATTGTAATGCTTTTTAAAAAAACTTTTTTTTCAATTAGGAAAAAGATGATTTTAATGCATTACTCATTCTATCATTTTTAGTTTACCAAAACCAACAAGAAATTAGTTCCCAGGTCATTAAATTCCACCCTTTGTGGTCAGAACCGAAAGGGTTGGACCGGCTCTGCTGGGAAGGGTGGAGCGTGGCTGTGTGGGGATGGTGGGGACGCCCTGGCAGGCCCTCCCCAGCCCTTGCTCACGAGCCAGCTGCCTGCCCCCCGCCTCCCTGCATCTGCTCGGCTTGCTCGACGCCCTGTGTTGACTTCGGCTACTGGTCAAGTTTCCCCTGGAGCCCCAATGCCAAGGGTGCCAAGGCTGAGCTGACTCATGCTTTCCCGGACTTCCTGACACCCTGTTCACGGGCTTGTCGGCAGCTACAAGACACTCTGCCCCAACGGTGTCGCAATTCCAGCCAGGAAACCAAACCAACCGCCCCAGAATTTGGCTGAAGTCTCTGAGGGTGGACAAGAACAGAGGTTCTCAGTCAATATTTAGGCTGGGAGTGAAGGCCATTTTTTGTTTGTTTCTTTTCTTCCATTCTTTTCCTCCCTGCTTTACTGAGATATAGTTGATATACATCACTGTGTAAGTCTGAGATGTACAGCATAATGATTTACACATATTGTGAAATGATTATCACAGTAAGATTAGCTAACATCCACCATCTCATATAGATACAGAACACCAATGCCGATTTTTTTTTTAGGTCAACTTACATCTATTGAGCAATTTCTCTTTAAGCATAAAAATGTTGATATATATGTGTATGAGTTTAAAACAGGAAAACTTTCATCCTATACGCACCAGTGGAAAAAAATAAAGCATCATTTCATTTAGACAGTTTGCATCTTGAGTAAATATATTATCTCCAAGTTTATAAAATTTCTTCAAAGATTTATTTTAATTGAACTTTGGTTAATTAACAGTATTATATTAGTTTCAGGTGTATGACACAGTGAATCAATATTTTTACAGATTGTACTCCGTTTAAAGTTATTTTAAAATATTGGCTATATTTTTAATTTAAGAAAAATTTGAATGTCAATGGTCAAGAAAACCCTGTTCTTCCTGGTTGCTCTGGAAGCATTTAGTGATCCAATGATTGTCAAAACAAGTTCCATATTTATTCAGTTAGAATCACAGTCTTTATTTTCTCCTTCATTCCTAAAGGGAGCTTTCTTCTGTTGCTGAAGTGGCTCTTGAGGTTACTTGACATGTTAACAGCCACATTAACACAGGGAATGTGTGAGTGTGTGTGTGTGCGTGCGTGTGCACACACGCATTCAGTCATGTTCAATTGTCTGCGACCTCACTGACTGCAGTCCACCAGGCTCCTCTGTCCATGGGATTCTCCAGACAGGAATACTGGAGTGGATTGTCATTTCCTTCTCCAGGAGATCTTCCCAGGGATCAAACTCGAGTCTCTTGTGTCTACTTCATTGGCAGGAGGATTCTTTACCAATAAGCCAGCCACCTAGGAAGCCCCTCAGAGGGACTATGACTTTCCCCATGTCCACTTGCCTGAATGCAAAGTATAAGAGAAAATCGGCTTTTAGGAAAATCAGAGAGTGGGGAATTTCAGTGAGTGACATGGAAGAAGTTAGACTGGTGCCTTTATTCCACGTTTTTCCCACTACATTCCTCAGTCATGGGTGTGTGTGTGTGTGTGTGTCTAGTAATAAGCAAACAGGCCAATTTTCTCCTCCAATCCCACACTGGTTCAGATGTTTGACCTGAGAAGACAAACTGGGTGAAAAGTCCCTGAGGACGCAGGAGCCCAGAAGAAGCTTTTATACACTCCTCTCTCCAAAACAGTTCTATTTCTCTCATTGCTTCTGTTACTCATGACCATAGGCACCCTGTCTTTTCTATTGTCCTATTCTATAGCTGCATCACTGTGCTTGCCTCTAAAATCATCCTTGTTCATGTTCACGATCATGTTCATTCAATTTGGAAAGTTTGCCTTCTGTTCTTCCTTTTGAAGTTGGCTCCATGTGCCTTTCTCAAAGCGGCCACTCCACTGTACCCCCAAGGGGGTGAAATCTACAGACAAGAGGCGTGTCCAATACCGGCACCTCTCATAGGCGTGTCCCCAGGGCCTGCAGATGCTCTTCCTGGCAGGGAAGGAGCGTGGCCCTTTCGGGGAACAGTCAGCCTTTCTGCCAGTTCAGCCTGGAGAACTGGCCCAGGGTATGTACTCTCCCTCCTGCAAGGTCTGGGCAGGCTGCCTGCCCAGTCATCTCTTTTATTGCTGGCCCCGAAATGGAGAAACTAGACTTGGATGGGCCACATTCTGGCCGCACCTTAGGCTGGCCTTTGGCGTAAGTCTAGTGCGGCCTGCCCGAGGCCCTTCTGAGTCAGAGCTCGCAGGCTCCTGCCTGGACCACCAGGCAGACATTTGTCCGATCGTTATCACAGGCAAACTTTTCAACTCAGTGTTATGTTTTTATTTAGAATGTTTAATTTTGTGAAGCCTCATTATCTTTTGAGACGGGAATTTTTCTTCTTCCTATCCCTTGTCATTCTCTGAAATTACTTGTTTACTGATTTAGTCATAGCCTGTCTCCCCTCGAATGTAAATTTCATGAGGAAAGTGCATGCATGCTGAATTGCTTCAGTCGTTTTCCACACTGCAACCTCATGGACCATAGCCTGCCAGCTTCCCTTGTTCATGGGATTTCCCAGGCGAGAATACTGGAGTAGGTTGTCGTGCTCTCCTCCAGGGGATTTTCCCAACCCAGGTATTGAACCCACGTCTCTTATGTCATCTCCTGCATTGGTAGGTATGTTCTCCACCACTCGCACCACCTGGCCATAAAAAGTTAGCTAGAGAAGAATTTTAAAAGCATACTGCAAAGAGCCATTTTTATATTAATTCTCATTCAATGTCTCCTCTGGTCTGAGGAGCCTGAATAAATGTTGCAGCATGCTTAAAGTATAAAGACTCTGCATAAACTCTTATCATTGGTTCCCTCAAAGATTGAGACCTGATCAATTTCACTGTCTATTGCAATCTCTCACTGCCTATAACCGTGCCTAACTCATGTTCACTCATGGGCTCCATTTTGTAAAACATAAAAATTGAGGCACCAGGTGGCTGCCTCCAATCTATCCGGAGTCCAGCTGCTGGGAATGTGCCCCCAGGCTCCTGCCTTGCGCCCCAGGCCTGTGTCCCTCCCAAAATGCCATCTCATGAAAGGACAGGCAGGCCCGCCCTCTCCCCTGTCCAGGGAAAGGGTAGGGATGTCACGCCGCCCCCCCCCCCCCCACCCACCCCGAGAAACCTTTTGCTTCTCTTTCTGAGAGGTAGTTTATTACTTTTCTGTGTCTGCCATAACAACTGATCATAGGGCAGAGGACTGGAAACAGTGGAAGTGTTTTCTCCCATAGTTTCAGATGCCAGAAGTCTGAAATTGAGGCAGGGCCACCCTGCTTCTGAAGGCTTCCTTCCTGGCATCTTTCTCAGTCCTGCTGGTTGCCAGCAATAGATGTTCCCTGGGGTCCGGTCACATCACCTTAGTCTTTGTCTCCATCATCATCATCTTCATCTCTCTTTCCTCTGTGGGATGCTATTCTTCTTACAAGGATATCAGTCATTGGATTTAGGGGACGACATAGGATGAGATGGTTGGATGGCATCACTGACTCAATGGACATGAGTGTGACCAACTCCAGGAGACAGGGAAGCCTGGCGTGCTGCAGTCCATGGGATCCCAAAGATTCGGACATGACTGAGCGACTGAACAGCAACAGCAGCTAATCCAGTAACCTCATTTTAGCTAGTTACTTCTGCAAAGACCTTATATCCAAAGAAGGGTGTGCTCTGAGGCTATGGGTGGGTATGAATTTTGGAGACACTGTCCAGCTGAGATCAGGCAAGTGGACCCCGTGCACTTACTTGTTGTAAGTCATATGCATGGGAGCTCTGTGTCCTTAGCTGTAAAATAGGAATGCCAGTCATCCCTGCCTGTCTGGGTTATCATCATGTGCTTAGTAGGGTGACTGGCACACCTGGAGAGCTGTGTAGGGTAAGATGCGCTCAGCCAAGTGCCTGTAGATGCTTCACAGAGGTCAACTGGTCAACTGGACATCCATGTCATCCAGGACCCCTCTGGGGATGACAGGTAAAGAAACAGACTCACAGGGCCAGCCAGGAAGCACAGGGCAGGACACCCAACTAGGTCAAGGCCATGGCACATGGGGATAATCTTTGTCTAGAAGAACCGAGCCGAGGGAAGAGAGGAGAAAGGGGACCTCTCACCTGGAGGGAGGGGTGGTGAGAGTAGGGAGGGGGAGGAGACAGAAGGGACCTGGCGTGTTCAGAAATCCCCTCAATGGTCAAGATGGTTAGCAAGAGAGGCAGAGGAGGTGAGTCAAGGGGGTAAGCTCCTGGAGTTCTCGAAGGTCGCTTCAGGCTTTCAGCCGTCTTAATCTGTTCAGGCTGCGTTATCGAAAATACCATACACTGGACAACTTATAAGCAGCAGACATTTACTTCTCACAGTCTTGGAAGCTGGGAAGTCCAAGACCAGGGTTCTGGAAGATTCAGTGGTAAGGGCTGGCTTCCTGGTTCACCGATCGTTCTCATCTCCGTTGTGTCCTCACATGGTGGAAGGGTCAGAGGCTCTCTGGAAGGGTCAGGGGCTCTCTGGGGTCTCTTTTATGAGAACCCTAATCCTGTGCTTGACGGCTCCACCTTCTCACCTCCCAGTGACCCCACTTTCAAATACCATCACCTGGGACATCAGGATTTAACGTGAGTTTGTGGGGGACACATCCATTCAGTCTATAGCATCAATAGTTCTCTAAGCCCTGGGTTGGTCAGAATAAACCAGTATTCCCTTGAACTACCCAGCCCTCAGGAGCGATATGTGGGTTGCCTATGGCTTTTTGATCACAAAGGAAGCCCAGAGGTGAGGTTTCCTATGAAAGAGTTGCAGAGCTTTCATCTAGTTTTATGAAAAACGTCAGCAAAAAATTCACTGTCTCCCAATGTTGTATCTATAAAAGGAGGCATCCCAGATGTGTCTGTGTGTGTGTGTGTGTGTGTGTGTGTGTGTGTGTGGTGTATGTCAGCCTGACTCATGATATGACCACAGTAGGGCAATGAGGCTCACTGTCTTGAAGTCTTGCAACTAAAACCCGTCCTTCTAATCTACCTTGTTAAAAAACAATTTTTTTTTATTTATTTATGACCGTGCTGGGTCTTCAGTGCTGCGCAGGCTTTTCTCTGGTTGCAGCAAGCAAAGACTACTCTTCGTGGTAGTGCTCGGGCTTTTCATTGTGGTGGCTTCTCTTATTGCGAAGCACTGACTCTAGGGCACGCGGGCTTCAGTAGTTGTAGCTCACGGGTGTGTGGGATCTTCCTGGACCAGGAATGGAACCCATGTCTCCTCCATTGGCAGGCAGATTCTTTACCACTCAGCCACCAGGGAAGCGCCTCTGATCTACTTTTATGACCCGTCACATCTGCTCATGTTCCCCACTGAGGCAAAGATGCACACCTGATTCTCTGAAATGCGAGGTCTGGACACATGGGTACCACATGGTCACACATGCAGCTCTTCCATCTCAAGGGCCCCAGCTTCGACATGGGGAGCCTCCAGAAGCAATCACCATGGTTCGTAGGGTCCAGACCTTACTTGCATCACCAGCAAACTAGAAGTAAGAGTCCAGGCCCTTCTGCCATGTGAGGACACAAGCTTCCAAGTCTTCATGACTCGCCTGGGGCCACGTGGGCACTCAGGACAGGGGTCGTTCTTCGGCCAGGCTATCCTGGCATCACCCAGGACCCTTCTCCCCTGGAGTGAGCCTCCCCACCAAGGCAGCATCCTCCAGACCCACTGAAAAACACTTGTCTTTTTCTTTTCTCTTCCTGGGTGTCTTCTGGTTCCACTGAATCCGTGTTTCAGCAGAGCCGGTAACCATTTTTCATCCCTGTATTCCTTGGTGTCTAGAGCACTCCTGGTCAGGATGAGGTGCTTTTATTTTTTTCTTTTTGGTTTTATGAGGATTGTGTGTGTGTGTATGTGTGTGTGATGTCAGACTTCAAAGGAAGCCTCCCACCGTAAAGATCATGACCAGACTCACATTAGTGATTCTTTCTCATTCCTGCGGGGGAAAGGATGGTGGTGCTAACACATGTCTCATCTCCCCCTTGACATGCAGTCTCTTTCAAGTGATTTCACAAAGCACCCTTACTTTCTCTTTCGGGTCCTAAAATAGTATGTCAGGAATCAACAGCTGCCTACGCAGCCAAGAAGCTGAGCTCCCAGTGACTTCATTCGTCACCGCACCACCACCCCCAAGCCCCCTAATCTTTGTGTTCCCTGCCTCGTGTCAGCACTCGGCTCCCCTCTCGTGTCTGGCTTTCCTCAGTCAATCCCTAAGTGCCCCTGTTCTCACTAAGTCACCGAAACCCTGGCCACAAGGCGGGCAAAACGAGATTTAATTGAATCTCTTGGCGATGATTCACAGAAGAAAAGCCCGACCGTCTGACCTGGAAACCACACAGTGGGGAGTTTAGAAACCGTCAGCGTAGTCAAAACAATGTTCCTGGTTCAGCCATTGGGCGAAGTTCAAAGGAACAAAGACATCAGTGAGAACGGTATCATGGCAAGGGCGGTCTGAAGAAATACACTTACCTGGGCATGAAGCCTTCTGGAGTGAGGTGTCTAGGACTTTCAATCGTGTTAGTTACAGGAGGACTGGCTCCAGGGAGGAGCTTCCCAGATGGGCAGAGAGAAGTCAGCAGGGTGAGGGGATGTATCAGGGTCCAAAGCTGCTGTAACACATAACCACAAATGAGCTAGTTTAAAACTATAGAAATGTATTGTTTCACAGCTATAGAGGCTGGATGTTCAAAATCAAGGTGTCAGCAAGGGCATGTTCCCTTCTAAGGCTCTAGGGAAGAATCCTTTCTAGCTCCTGGTGGCTCCCAGTAATCCCTGACATTCCTCAAATTGTAATTGCATCACCCAGCCTCTGCCTCTGTCTTCACAAGCATTCTCTTGTGTATGTGTGTCTCCTCTTCTCACAAAGACACCCATCATTAGATTCAGAGCCTGCCCTAATCTGGCATGATCTCATCCTAACTTGAACCAATCACATCTTCAAAGATCTCATTTCCAAATAGAATCACATTCTAAGGTTCCATATAGACATGCATATTCAGAAACAAAGACTGTGGCTCACTAGCTGCCTTCCCCACATCATCCCCTGCTCATCTTGCAGAGTTAACTGTTCCTGGCCTTGATTTTGGATCCTCCTGAACTAGAACCTGAGCTTACCTCACAGCTCAGTTGGTAAAGAATCCACCTGCAATGCAGGAGACCCCGGTTCAATTCCTGGGTCAGCAACATCTGCTGGAGAAGAGATAGTCTACCCACTCCAGTATTCTTGGGTTCCCCTGTGGCTCAGCTGGTAAAGAATTCACCTATAATGCGGGAGACCTGGGTTCGATCCCTGGGTTGGGAAGATCCCCTGGAGAAGGGAAAGGCTACCCACTCTAGTATTCTGGCCTGGAGAATTCCATGGACTGTATAGTCCATGGAGTCGCAAAGAGTTGGACACGACTGAGCAACTTGGTGCATAATGTCGAATCCTGACATTTTGACTCTCATGTTTGAGGGAACAGTGTCAGCCTGTGACACACGACTGGTGTGGTTTGATGGAAAGGGCACTGAGTGTTACTGTGGGGAAATCTAGAAGGTGGAAGAGTGGGCAGTGCCCAGTCTGAGAGTCTGTTCAAAGAGTCATGTCCTGATAGACCAACAGACACATTCCCTTAGAACTGTTAGTTACATCTGATGTGCCCTCACTGAAGAATGAAATGTTGATTGCAATAAAACAACAATCATAATAGAGGATAGTAAAATGATTGAATAATATACTCATCTACCCCATACATTATAATCTTTGTCTAACTTTTGGAGCAGGGAATCAGGATGGAGGTTAGGGAAACCATGGCTTTGGGATGTTTTAATGTTCACCACAGGCTATTAGCATTCAGATAAAAAAATGGTACCATTTCCAAGATTTAAATTCTGGAATATTCCTCCACCTGTAGCCTCCACTCTTTCCCATCTACCATGTTCACTCCTTCATGGTGACCCCAGAGGTCTCTGGCCAACCCTTTTCTCAAGCCAGTCAGCACCTTGATAATCACTGTTCAGACATGATGGGCTGGACCCTGCAGTTCATCATTCCCTGGAGGTCTCATCAGCGCCTACACTCCCATCAACACTACTGCAAGACACTGTGATTGGACCATGAGTGCTTTCAACCCAACATTCAGATTAATTCCCTTCCACCTCTCAGCAGAGTTCTGAAGTCCTCACCCTCATTCTTCAGTCACAAAGAAGGGCTGCAGCAAACTTTATAAACTTTATGGAGTTGGACTTTATAGAGCTCTGCCATGCTTGGGTGTGGAATGAAGGATGGGCATTCAAGTCAGTCAAGACTGAAATTTTAGCCCTGGTGACTAAGGGCTACTAGTGAAAATTCCACAACGTCCTTTATCTACTCTCACTCTTGAGTCTCCTAAATATTAGTGGAATTACCAAACCACCTGCACACAAGTTTTTTAAAACTTTTTATTTTGTATTAGGGTATAGCCAATAGGTGAGGGCAATGACAGCCCACTCCAGTGCTCTTGGCTGGAAAATCCCGTGGGCGGAGGAGCCTGGTGGGCTGCAGTCCATGGGGTCGATGAGAGTCGGACACGACTGAGAGACTTCACTTTCACTTGTCACTTTCATGCACTGGAGAAGGAAATGGCAACCCACTCCAGTGCTCTTGCCTGGAGAATCCCGGGGATGGGGGAGCCTGGTGGGCTGCCGTCTGTGGGGCTGCACAGAGTCGGACACGACTGAAGCAACTTAGCAGCAGCAGCATAACCAATTAGCAAAGAATGTTGTGATATTTTCCGGTGAACAGTGAAGGGACTCAGCCATGTGTTGATGTATCCGTTCTTTCCCCCAAACTCTCCTTCCATCCAGGTTGCCACATAATATGGAGCAGAGTTCTCTGTGCTCTACAATAGGTCCATTTTAAATGCAGCAGTGTGTACATGTCCATCCCAAACTCCCTAATTATTCCTCTCCACTGACCACGCCGCCCCCCCCCCCCCCCAGCAACCATAAGTTGGTTCTCTAAGCCAGGGACACAACTTTATTATTATTATTATTCTAAACTGTGCATCATTTTCTCACACTTTCCAACTTCCTTCTTTCTACAAAGTAGCCCTTAGTCACCAGGGCTAAAATTTCAGACTTGACTTACTTGAATGCCCATCCTTCACTCCACACCCAACCATGGCAGAACTCTGTAAACCCCAGCTCCATAAAGTTTCTAAAACTCTTCCCTCCCCTCCGAGAACCAAGTATGCTGTAGGTCCAAAACACAAGAGAGAGACAGTGTGGGTAAGACAACACAGGAAGAAGACTGTATCATTACACTTATTGTAATTAACCTTTATGTTACTCCCAGAAGGCATGTGGCATGCTATCAGATGTGTGAATGAGCAAAGAATCCAACATGTTGATAACTTATCATAAAGCGAAGGCCATTTAGTAGTAGTCATAAATGTATTTATTTTTAATAAATACAAGTCAATTTATTTTAGCATGTATTAGTAATAGTCATAATAAATAAAAATCAATGTATTTTAGCATGTATTAGTAATGGTCACAAAACTAAATTTAACTAGCTTTTATTTTACCCCGATTAATAAAAGTCTATCAAGAGTTTTAGAGAAATAAAGGCCATTGTTTCTGGAAAGAATGACTCACTCAGTATTTTAGCTTCGCGCTTCCTGTGATTCACATTGCCTTTAGAGCTTCTAACGCTTAACCTTCCTAGAAGTCATACTGAAAGACAAGAGAGATGCTTGGGGCATAATTTGCGGTGTCCTGTAAGGCCTGAATCTTCCAAAGATTCAACTTCGCAAACTTATTGGTTGACAACATGTATGTTCAGTGCCTTTTCTCTGTGTAGTCTGCTGGATGCAGAGAAGAGCTGCAGAGATCAGAGAACTAGGTGTTTGCGACATTCCCCAAGATTCACTTGGTTAACAGCATGATGGAGTAGGTACCAGAACCTGCCAACCTGGCTTCAAATCTGGGTTCTATTACCGCCTGGTTGGGAGATCTTGGGGGATGGCTTAAGTCCTGTGAGTTTATTTCTTTTTTTACAAAGTGGAGATAATATCACAGTTTTATTCATGAGGCTAAATTTTTAAATTATAAAGGAGAAAAACTGACAATGAAGCTAAGAGTCTAGAGGATGATAGCTTTCCCAACCAATCCATCTGTCTCTCAGGCATACATGAGTATGTGTGCACACAGGTGCACAAACACACACGCGCACATTTATATTAGTATCTTCTGATTTCATAACTGAGTCTTGGGCTGACCCTGGGACCCTCATAAGAGCTACACGTTCACCAACAGCAAATCTTCCTTTTACTTAAGGTCTGGTATCAGTGGTAGTTGCATGGGTAGACTGGATTTAGAAATCTGTTCTAGGACTTCCCTGGTGGTAAAATGGATAAGAATCTGCCTGCCAATGCAAGGGAGTTCGATCCCTCATCCAGGAAGATTCCACATGCTGTGGAGCAACTAAAGCCCAGGCACCACTGCAAAGAGTAGCCACAATGAGAGAAAGCAGCAATGAAGACCCAGCACAACCAAAAACCAATTGGTTAATTACTTTTTAAAAAAGCAACTCTGAAAGAAATTCTGTCCTTGAAAGAGCTCTCTACACCTCGTACATGGCAAAAGAGACCTTAAATCTTCGACGGGAAGGAGAAGGGCAATGTACAGTTGCAGGGATTCCAGGAGATAAGCACTGATATACTTGGGATGAAGGGAAGTGGACCCAGGTGCTTAGTGAATGTTGGACAAAAGGAAGCCCCTTCTGTCTGTATGTAGCCCTTAACCTTCACACGTCCAAATGAATGTGCCCAGCCAACTGCCGGCAAGGCGCACTGCAGTCTCCCTTTAGAGAAGCATCTTTAGCAGCTGTCCTAAGACCCATCCTTTCAGGTTTTTGTTCAAACAACAGCCCCATGTTAACAAGAGCAATCTGAAATGGGGGCTCCCACTGCAGTGATGGCAATGACCTACAAATAATGAGAAAACAGGTCTCGGGACATTTTCGCTAAGGAAATAGACACAGCCATTGTGAAACTTGAAGCTGTATCATCATGGTGAATGGAAACTTTAAAAACTAGGTCATTGTTTAATAGTTTGGGACATCTAAATGATCAAACTAAATGGATCAAATGCATGATCAAGTGAAACACACCGGGAAAACTCAGTTCTCAATGTAAGAGGAAATAATGTTCTTCTCAATTCCATGGCTATGTGGGTCCAGACCTCTGTAGAGTCTAGCTATGACTAAACCACCCAATGATAGGTAGCAAATTAACTCTTAAACCTTTTTCAGACTCTCAAATTAACTTCCAGGAAAAAATATCATTCTTGGATGAGCTAAGACGATCCATGCAGAATATTGTCTTGGTGCCAGATCAAAGAACCCCATATTTTTATTGGTTTATTGCTTTTTCAAAGATTTTCTTTGGTGTGGACCATATTTTTAGGTCTTTATGGAATTTTTGTCCATATTGCCTCTGTTTTATGCTTTGTTTTTTTGGCCAGGAGGTATGTAGGATCTTAGCCCCCCGACCAGGGATCAAACCCATACCGCCTGCATTGGAAGGTGACGTCTTAACTTCTGGACTGCCAGGGAAGTCCCTATTGCTAATTTTTTTAGGAAGTTCAAATAGTACTGTTATAGACTTGTCATATATAATTTTCAGTGGGAAATCAGAAGAGTATTACCACATCTCAGTTATCCTTAACAACCACAGATCGGTCATTTTATCATCACCAGAATTAAATGTGTGATTCCGGGGCTATGTGGCCACAACAGAGTCTTCAAGAGGAAGCACTTATGTTTCTTTCACATCAGACTAAAGTAGAAATTAAGAAGTTCAAAATTCACTTCCCAAGGAATGTTAGTAAAACAACTCTCTCCTATTTAGACCCTCAGCTGCTGTTGATCTTAACGGGGGCCTTTCCACAAACTTCATCTCCCTCTTTGATATTTTAGCCTCTTAATCATTTTAAGTCAACAATCCATAGCTGACAGTTCTGCTGATAAAGTACCTTTATAATGATAGACTTGGTGTTTAAATTTCCGCCTACGTTTTCTCTAAGTTGGTGACCTAATTGTAGCTGATGCTTCCAGTAGAAATACTCACTTGTTAACCTCAAGTTATTTCTGGGCACAGCTGAAATAAAATAAATTGCTTTTTAAGCTTACGGGTCCAGATTCTGTGTCTTATTTTCCATTTCTCCTTGTCCATTTTTCCATGTAGGTTTTATCTGCTACCTATAAACCATGAAAAACAAATTATTCCATTCAAATCTTTGGAAAGGGCTGTTCACTGGCACAAAATCACATTGTCTGGTACTTTTTCTCTCGTTTTGAATTTCTGGAAGGGAAATCCTCCTTATGAGAAGACTTAACTTTCCATCAGTAATGGGGAAAATGGTTTCTCTCGGGACGGTAGAGGTAGATTTATAAGAGAAAACTCAGCAGAAATAAAATCGGTACAGCTGATTTTTAATCTACGTCTGTTTTTTTCTTTTTTCTTTTCTTTTTTTTTAAGTGATGTTGATCCTTATTCTGCCAGTGACCTGGAAATAAATGAAGAGGGAAATGAAAAAAGTGGGAGGCCAAATGGTACAACACTCTTTGGAAACTGTAGTGCTATTTAAATGCCACCCTTACACCCTGAAACAGAAAATGCACACATTCAAAGCAGAATGCCCTGTCCTCAGTTTATCTATGGCTCACAGCATCTGCTGTAGGAGGGGGACCACACTGGTTTGGCTTATACCCATTGCCCCAGAGTCTTGGGTTGGCCAAAAAAGTCATTAGGGTTTTTCCATACCATGTTATGGAAAAATCTGAACAAGCTTTTTGACCAATGCAATAGTTCTTAATTAGTAATAGCACCTCCTTCCCAGATGGCACAAGTGGTGAAGAACCTGTCTGCCAATGCAGGAGACACAAGAGACGCAGGTTCTATCCCTGGGTTGGGAAGATCCTCTGGAGGAGGGGAAGGCAATCCACTCCAGTATTCTTGCCTGGAGAATCCCATGGACAGAGGAGTCTGGCAGGTTATGGTCCATAGGGTAGAAAAGAGTTGGACATGACTGAAGCAACTTAGCACAGCACGCCTATCTCCAGTCAAGCTAAAAAATATTCAATTTTGATGATAAGTTTCCTGCCAGGCTCCTCTGTCCATGGGGTTTCCGAGGCAAAGATACTGGAGTGGGTTGTCATGTCCTTCTCCAAAGACCTTTCCAAGACTTAGCCCTAGGTGTTTGCAAGTTGCCTTATTTAGACAGAAAACAAGACGAAATGGTTTCAGAGAACTTAGTCCATTGTTCATACAGAGAGATGGAGACCCAGAGGGGTCTAAGCCCTGCTCCTCAGTAACAAAGCTAGGATCAGAGTAATAAGGGCAGATCTTTATATGGCACCTTTTGTCAAGCCAGGTGCTGCTCTGAGCCCTCTGTGTCCGTTGACTCATTTAATCCTGACGATAACCTGCAGGGTAGGTCCAGTCATTATCTGATCTGACTACAAGCAGCTTGCCCCAGGCCATGAACCAGTGGAAGGCAGGGCCCCGCTTGGAGCCCTGCCGCCTGGTTCTAGCGTCTGGTGAGTTCCACACCTCACTCTTCCATCCAGAGCCAACACTTCTGACTCTTGCTCCTACCTTCTTCTCTGTATTATGTTGCTTTTGGACCAAGGAGAGAAAAGATTGTTAGTGAAAACTTAGCCTGATTTTTCCAAGCTGATATTTTTATATTACTCTGACCATCATCCAAGTACTACCAAAGTCACTTAAAAACAGAGAAGGCTTAAAAATAGATATGACATAGACTTACCAGACAACTTCCCCAGTAGCTCAGTTGGTAAAGAATCCGCCTGCATGCGGGAGACCTGGGTTTGATCCCTGGGTTGGGAAGATCCCCTGCAGGAGGGAAAGGCTACCCACTCTAGTGTTCTGGCCTGAAGAATTCCATGGACTATTTAGTCCATGGGGTTGCAAAGTGTCGGACACAACTGAGCAACTTTCACTACCAGACGATAAATACGTTTTCAGAGAAGATAACGAAAATATTGAACCACAGGTACTGGTACAACCACTTGGAAGGAAGGCAGCAGTAAGATGACCAAGATCTTACTTGGATGCCCCCAGAGAGACTGGCTAAATATCAGCCCTGTGATGTTTTTCTTTTTAAATACAACTTTATTTTGGTTTTTGGCCATACTGTGCAGCATACAGGATCATAGTTCCCTGACCTGGGATCGAACTCATGCCCCCTGCAATGGAAGTGCAGAGGCTTAGCTGCTGGACTGCCAGGGAAGTCCTAGCTCCATGCTTTTCATGTTAGCATTTGGTTGTCAAGGTCTGCTGAATGATACCATAAGCCCCCCAACAAATCATGTACACACCTCTATAATTCTCTTTGCAGAGCAGCTGGTAAAGCACCCATGGAAAGATTTCTGTTAATAAATACTGTGTGATGGTGATAATAGACAGTACTTGCCTCTGACTTGCCAACCTATGCAAAAAAAAAAAAAAAATGTATTGGCTATAGAACTTATAGGAAAAAATGAAGAGGGTTTATAGCATATAAAGCTTGGAGCATATGTTTAAGAGCACAGCCAAATCCAGAAAGCATCTTTCTCTCATCCCATGGACTGTGTGAGTCACAGCTGGTACCCTAGAACTTGGGCATGGAAATATGCAGAGCATCCTTGAGTTTTCATAGCTCCCCGTTAGCCTTGAAAGTGAAAATGAAAGTTGCTCAGTCATGTCCAACTCTTTGCAACCCCATAGACTGTAGACCACCAGGCTCCTCTGTCCATGGGATTCTCCAGGCAAGTATACTGGAGTGGGTCACCATTTCCTTCTCCAGAGGATCTTCCTGACCCAGGGATCAAACTCAGGTCTCCTGCATTACAGGCAGATTCCTTATTGTCTGAGACACCCATGGCTGAAAACTTCAGTACTCACAGCCTACTGGTGAGAGTGGGAATCTCAATGGAATTTTACTCTTTTCAACTTGAGAAAGAACATTTGTCTCCTAAAAGACAGGAAGATCTTACCTGGTCCAGCATGAATAAAGGAGTTATTTTTGTCTAAGAACTCTGGCCAGGGAGACTCCATGGCCACCTAAAAACTCCTTTTTGAATCCAGGTGGCTTAGGAAAACATGCTTCAGTATCAGAAAAGGGAGACTTGAAGCATGTAGAGGTTTAAATGATAAGGCAGCCCACGTTTTATCAGCAGAACTGGCAGAAACATCAGACAATCCCTTAATTACCCTCTACAGCTGTTCTTAAATATTGGAATTTCTTAGCACTGATCTGGTTCACAAAAGGAGCAGCAAATGTTGCAAAATTCAGTGCTTTTTAACCAATAAACACACAGCAATGAAATACGTGAAGCTGCAGTAGACAAGTACGATAAATAAATAAATAAAAACTTTCCAATAAAGTAATGTTCTCCCAGTGACATCTTGTTATTCCAGTAAAAATAGAATTCTCAAGTTTGGCAATAGTTTTTTCTTTCCATAAAAGTACAAATAACAACACAATAAGACTGGACTTTTTGACGTATACTTGAAGGTGATTTAAAAAGGAAGATGTACCCATTTCATTTTTTACTTTGTGAAATACTATTTCCCATTGATTTCCCCCATGAGGACTGCTGAATTTTGAATTCAGTAGAAAACTAACCTAGAAGCAGCACCTTCATACTCATTCGTGTGAAGTAAGTCATTGTGGTAGACCTTTTGGACAGATCATTCACTGGGGGTAAAGCACACTTCGGTGTTTTCTTGGTGAAGATTCTGAACATTTCAAATAATAGCTATAGTCAAATAAAAGACAAACAAATAATTATATGCTCAACCTCTCTCAAACTTTACATTAACAATTTGGTTTTATTTAGTTAGTTTTCTTTGTTTTTTAATTTGTGTCTTATGGAAATATTTTTTAATTTACTTTTTAGTGAAGTAAAGTTGTTTTGCAGTGTTGTGTTAGTTTCAGGGGTACAGCAAAGTGATTTGGTGATTCCTTTTCATATAGTTTTCCCTTACAAGTTATTACAAAATATTGAGTATAGTTCCCTTTGCTATACAGAAGGTCCTTGTTGGGGGCTTTGCCAGTGGCCCAGCAGTAAAGAATTCGCCTGCAATGCAAGAAACTTGCAGGAGACACAGGTTCGATCCCTGGGTCAGGAAGATCCCCTGGAGGAGAGCATGGCAACCCACTCCAATATTCTTGCCTAGGAAATTCCCTAGACAGAGGAACTCCATGGGGTTGCAAAGAGTTGGATACAACTGAATAACTAACACACACACACACACACACACACACACACAGTAGGCAACATGGTGTCATGAAAAGAATTAGAGAAAAACTTGGTGGTGGCGGCTTAGCCACTAAGTCGTGTCCGACCCTTGCAACCCAATGGACTGTAGCCTGTCAGCCTCCTCTGTCCATGGGATTCTCCAGGCAAGAATCCTGGAGTGGGTTGCCATTTCCTTCTCCAGGGGATCTTCCCAACCCAGGGATCAAACCCAGATCTCCTGCATTGCAGGTAGATTCTTTACCGACTGAGCTATGAAGCAAGCCCATTAAGGAGAAACATTTCCTTCTACTGCTTGATGGTTGGGTCTACCTAGTGTTACACTTGCCCTATGGTCATGTTGTCCAATCACTCTGAGCCTTGTTTTCACTTCTATAAAATATTGTGATACAGTGTGAGAATTTAGCAACTTAAGATATCCAACACAGACTGGAAACTTAAAGCATGACATGCGTACGTAATGTCACAATCTGTTGCTTAAAGCATGACATGCGTACGTAATGTCACAGGAGAACCTGTGTCTCCTGCAAGTTTCTTGCATTGCAGGCAAATTCTTTACTGCTGGGCCACTGGCGAAGCCCCCAACAAGGACCTTCTGTATAGCAAAGGGAACTATACTCAATATTTTGTAATAACCTGTAAGGGAAAACTATATGAAAAGGAATCACCAAATCACTTTGCTGTACCCCTGAAACTAACACAACACTGCAAAACAACTAGTATTTCAATGGCTGACCCAAAATAACAAAATTTTTAATGGACCTATAGAAAAGACAGTGAGATAGGCTTTGCTATTTTTGCACAGTGTTGATAATTCTGCTCCTTAAAAGAAAATCCCAAGGAACTAGAGAGTGTGCAGATAATTCTTTTCAGGAAGAATGTTGAAATAGAACAGAAGCAGACAGTAACCCAGGAGAGTGGGGTGGCCCTTACTAACCTGGTGCCGTCTTTATCTGCCCCAGACTTCATTCCACCTTCATGTTCTTATGTTTGCACCCCTCATCTGAACCCCAGATTTCAGGTTTGGGAAACAAAACCAAATGGCCCACGAAACATAGAACAAGATCCAACTAAACACAGTGAGCTCTCTCTGGCTTCAAGTCAAAACGTGGCTGAACCACAAAGCATCACCTGGTTTTGAGTAAAAACCACACTGAACCACCATTTTTTTTATGGTTTCGATTTGAAAACGGGGTTTCATGCAAAGCTTGCCCTAGTTTCAGAAGAGTTCCTTGGCAGAGTACAGGCAAGGGTTCAGCTAGTGTGGACTCTGTGACATTGGCAGCTTCAGTCAGCCTGCATGGAGGCAATTTCTTCTCATTCTGCCCTTCGAATATCACCCAGGTTTTGCACAATCTCAATCACATGATCATTAAGATGACTGAAAATCAAAAGATGTATCAGTAAGAAATACAATCAATCAGTTCATCTCTTTGTACTTAGCTTTTACAAAAAAAGAGAAGAAAATTTTTAAAAAGCAATGAATCAAAAAGAGTTGGGAAGGTCTAAAGATTTATCTATGTATGGAGGCAAAGAGGAGATTTGAAGAAATTCTTAGAGTAACCAGGGCCAAAATTCCACATTCATGGGAAATAGTAAGATAATCAATGCAAAGTGGTCTATAAGAGTATATGGAGCTATGAAACCACTCAGTGCTTTTTTCCTTGTGTGTGTGTGCATGTGCGTGCATGCATGCACACAGGCGCATGCTCAGTAGTGTCAGACTCTTTGCAACCCCGTGAACTGTAGCCCACCAGGCTCCTCTGTCCATGGGATTTCCCAGGCAAGAATACTGGAGTGGGTTGCCATCTCCTACCCCAGGGGATCTTCCTGACCCAGAAATTGAACCTATGTCTCCTATGTCCTGCATTGGCCAAAGAATTCTTTTCCACTGAGCCACCTGGGAAGCCCTTTTCTCTCCTTAGAAGGAGATTAAAGTCCTTCTTAGAAGCTAAGAGTGTCAGATGAGCCATTTGCCCTGGGAGGTGATGACATTTGGAGAAGGATTCATATGAAGGAACTCAAAGCAGAGTGCTCCGTGACATTAAAGGAGCCCACCACTGTTCTCTGTGTAAATTAAACAAGTGCTTGAGATTTATAAGAGGATTTTAATAGTGAACACATGGAAGAATGGATTGAATCTATAAAAAAGCATTTTTACATCAATAAATGTGAAATTTCAAAGATTAACAGTAAGAGAAAATAAATGGCCTGCTGAAAAAGAGCTTATATCTGTGTAATACTATAAGATTCACACACAAAACTTCCCACATTGACCTACTGGATCCTTCACCCCCTCTCCCCCTCAAAAAAAATCCATGAGGTAATCAGTGCAGGCCCAGGAAAGATGATGTATTTGCCCAATCCAGGTCAAGAGGTCAGTAAACTGTAGGAATTTGACCTTCTCTCATTTACCTCCATCCACAGACAATAATGGATTTCCCAGGTAACTCAGTGCAACAAAGAATCTTCCGGCCATGCAGGAGACGTGGGTTCAAACCCTGGGTCAGCAACATCCCCTGGAGGAGGGCATGGCAACCCACTCCAGTATTCTTGCCTGGAGAATCCCATGGACAGAGGAGCCCGGCGGGCTAGAGTCCAGAGTCGAACATGACTGAGGAGACTTAGCACGCATGCAGCATGCACAGGCAATAATACATCCTTGACAGGATTACTTTACAGCAAGAGGAGACAATCAGATGCACTAGTCATTGCAACATAATGTCCCAGGAACCAGGGTGGGAATGTCTTATAAGGAGTTAAGGGGCAGGAGTTAAAGATCCCTGAACCTGCCTCCTCTCTTTCTGCATAATAGAAGGCAGGACAGAAAACTAGATGCTCTCTGGGAGACAGAGCTGTCGGGAAAGAGACTTGTAACATGGTGCCATTCTGTGAGCTGCGAAAAGCCATCCAAATGCTAGGCTTGGTTTTGAACATATTGGTTTTGAGGGTCTCGTGAAATATACAAGGTAAGCTCTCAAGATCCTCTAGAAAGTTAGGTGGAGGTGTTCAGGGAAATAGTTCTGGGCTGGAGACATGGATTTGGGAATGGGCTTCCCAGGTGGCATAGTGGTAAAGAATATAACATCTAGCTGTCGATGCTGGAAATTCAAGAGATGCGGGTTCAGTCCCTGGGTTGGGAAGATCCCCTGGAGAAGGAAATGGCAGCCCACTCCAGTATGCTTTCTTTCCTGGGAAATCACATGGACAGAGGAGCCTGGTGGGCCACAGTCCATTGGGTCACAAAGAGCCAGCCATGACTGACCATACCAGCACACTCACGATGTAGAGGTAGTAGGTCAGTGACACCCCCCAGCACAGTCTGTGGATGAACGAAGCAGCGGGGGTTTTGACCCCCAAGTCCTATACATGCAACTGGATGACACAGGACATCTAAGAGAACAGCCTTAGTAAATGATGACTGCTAGCCAAGGCCACATGCCACCAACTGAAAGGGCCATTCTCATTATCGTCCTTCAGAGCTGATCATGCACAATCCCAAACCACTTTTGCCTCACATGTAATAGTAAGTCACATCGCACTGTCCACTACAGGAGGCGTGCATGTGTGCATGCTCAGTCACTTCAGTCGTGCCCAACCCTTTGTGACCCCATGGACTGTAGCCAACCAGCTCCTCTTTCCATGGGATTCTCCAGGCAAGAATACTGAGGTGGGTTGCCATACCCTCCTCCTCCAGGGGATCTTCCTGACCCAGGGATCAAACCCAAGTCTCTGGTAACTCATGCTTTGCAGGCGGATTCTTTATCTGCTGAGCCACCAGGGAATCACATCCACTGTAGGATCGTCCATTGTAAATACCAAACCTAATATATTCACATACAAGATCAATCAAACCTTATTCACATAAAAGATCAATCAAGGGTGATCATATATTTCATGATAGGGTTCACAGTGGAATTCTATCAAATGGCAAATGTCTTTAGTGATGGTAGCAGCTGCCTCACCTCTCAAGTTGCAAAACGAAAATTACATTTTGCCCACACTTTGGGGGAACAGGTTTGCTTTGGCTTATTTTCATATGTTTGCTTTTTTAAGACAATGCATATTATAAATTTCTGAGTGGATAAATGGGGCCAACAGATGTCAATTTCTCCTTCCATAAGTTCTTTGGCACAGAACCTAGTAAAATCTTCTGTTTGTTTAATCACCATGGATTTGAAGACATTTTGCTATAGAATATTGATATGGAGGCAGAAACCAAATAGACATTTCCCTAGATGAAAAGTATTAATTCCAGGCCCCAGAGATCACGGTTGGGCTCTTTAGTTCAATATTTCATTAATCACTTGGAAGCTGAAGCAGTGGGCAATGAAATTTCCAGGTTTTTTTTCTAGTGAAAAATGAGCTTAGCCTGGTGCCATATAAATGGAATAAAGTAAGTAAAGATCTGGGTAGCGGATATGAGAATATCACATCAACTTAAATGTTGGCTTGTTATTTCAGGAAAAAAATTTTTGAACTATGTTTAGAAAATTATGGTCTCTAAGTTACAACTCTACAAAAGATCATTAAAATTGCCCCAGAAAATGTTCTTCCAGTGGAGACATCAGTGCAATGTACTGTTCCATCCAGGCAGGCCACAGAAATCCTTTAAAAGGGGCTGGTGAACCACACAACATGTTGTTATGCTTGTTCTGTGCAATATGTGGTGCTTGAGGTTTGATTGTTGCAATTCATGAGCCTCATAGAAGAATCATTTCTCCCTCCTCTAGCGAGTTTCCCTCGCTCTCTGTGTCTGGTTGTACATGCATCTTCTTCAACTCAGTGAGGGCAAAATATGCATATTCCCTTATGCAAAGACCTTGTTCATAGTATATACACCATACATTCCATCATAATAGATGGTAGAATGATGGGTGGATAAGTGGTTGTTTGGATGGATGGATGAATGAATGCATAAGTTGGTGGATGGATGAATAAGTTGGTGGATGGATAAGTGGATGGATGGATAAGTTGGTGAAAGGATGAGTGGATGAATGGATGAAAGGATAAATTGGTGGATGAATGATGATTGAATGGATGGATAGATGAATCAGTGGTAGGTAGAAGGAAGGAAGTATAACAAAAATTTTAAATGTGCCTAGAAAGCAATTAAGGCCATTAAGATGATAAAGTGTTTCTTAAAGGTTAAAAAAATATATCATTCTTTAAACTGTAATGAATAAAAGAAAGGATAACATTAACAAAATTCCAAATGTTTAGCCTTTCCTGAAGTGATGTGTTAGTTGTGTCGTGTCTGACTATTTGCAACCCCATGGACTATAGCTCGCCAGGCTCCTCCGTCCGTGTGGATTCTCCAGGCAAGAATACTGGAGTGGGTTGCCATGTCCTTCTCCAGGGGATCTTCCCAACCCAGGGACTGAACCTGGGTCTCCCGCATTGCAGGCAGTTTCTTTGCTATCCAAGCCACCAGGGAAGCCTTTCCTGGATTCTCCTTATTGCTGTACTATCTAAAAATGAGCTAAGAAATGGAATTTCAGTTACACACCCCATTTCTTAATGTCAGTCTTGACTGAAACCTATTATGTGTTCCATAAGATTTTTTTGGTGAAAGGGATTGACCCAACATAGTATTTATTTTTTTTCCCAAAGCTCTAGGGAGCTTAACACTGTGTTAATAAGTCAATTAAAACTGCATAACCAGCATGGTACACATAAGCACTGGCTTTTTTGACATGTTCTTCAGCCTCTAGGAGCCTCAGTTTCCTCATGTGTAGAGTTGGGATAAATATAAATGCTTACCTCACCTTCTAGGATTATGAAGATCAAGATGGGTTATCTATGTAAAACCCTAGTTTATAAACAGCTGGTAAGTGGTGGCGCCAGTGCTGAAATTCAGAATTGCCTAACTCCTGAGGCTTTTTTTTTCTTTTTTACTTTTTATTTTGAAATGAGTTGAACGTACAGGAAAGTTGCAAGAGTGAGACAAAGAACTTCTGTATACTTTTCACCTAGATTGACCAATTGTTCACTTCTTGCTCCATGAGCTGATGTTTTCCATCAGGGTGCTATGGGGTCTAGAAGAGTTTGTAAAGTAGGTGCTGATCATTGTGCTGACCTCAGAGTGCCATTGTTTGATTTGCCTGAATTCACAGATGTGAAAAAGAAGACCCTTAAGCATAAAAACTGCAGCAAAGCCTCAAGGGACCTCCAACCAAGGGGCAGCCCACCACATAAGGGTTGACCCCTAAGGTTAGTCTTTGAACACCCAGACACCCAGGATCAGAACAAAAACAGTGATTTCCATGCACCACTCCTTGTCTTCAACCAGAAAAAGGGTTGAATTGACAAAATCTCTAAAGCAGGGGTCTCCAACCTCAGAGCCGTGGACCAGAACCTCTGGTGAGACCAGCAATGGTATTAGATTAGAAATAAGGAGCCCAATTAACGTAATGGGCTCAAATGATCCTGAAACCATCCCTGCCCTCCAGTCTATGAGAAAATTGTCTTCCATGAAACTGGTCCCTGGTGAAAAAAGGTTGGAATCTGCTCCTTTCTAAAGAATATTGTGATCAGTCGCTCAGTCATGTCTGACTCTTTGCAACCCCATGGACTATAGCCCGCCAGGCTCCTCTGTCCATGGAATTTTCCAGGCAAGAATAGTGGAGCAGGTTGCCATTTCCTTCTGCAGGGGCTAAAGGCTATTCACGGAGTATTAATTTGGAGAAGTGAGTGAGTGCTGCTAAATCCACCGCATCAGTGGAGTAGAGGTCATCTGCGGAGCTTCCAAAGGGTTACTGTGAAGACTAGAACACCCTCTGGCCCATCTCCTTGCAAACCCCAGCCCTGGAATAGAATCATGATTTCCCAGTGCTTAACACCGTTCTCAGAAGTGAGACGTGGCCTTTCCAAAGAGTCTATTCATCTAGCTGCACAGAGACAAATCCTTGTCCAAAGGCATGAAAACCACTTAAATACCATGCGCAGCCCACAGAAACCATCTCCATACACAACAAAGGATGTGCTTTGACAAATTCTCTCAAGAGGCAAAGCATGAGGGCTGGGAGACGTTAACGTCTGCCATCCAGGCCTTCATGGAGAATGCACACGGCCAGCAGCAGCCATGTCCAAATACCCAGGAAAGATATGACCCCTACCTTCTAAAAAGTTCTGTATCACATAAAAACAAGCCTGGAGATGATCAGTTTTGCAGAGTAAGCATGACCTTCTCCTTTTGTCTCTCTTCCATTCTCATTCTACTTTTGACTTATTTGTGGAAAGTTATAATTAGATCGTGATTTGCCTTTTTTTTCTTCTTTTCTTGAACTGATAAAGTGCCGTGAATCCTGGACAACATCCATGAGTGCAGTCACTTATGAATTTTGCTATTTTTTTGCACATCGCACCATATGCAGGCCCGGCAGAGAGGCATGGTTCCGTATTGCTGGCATGCAGGAGAGCCACTGAAAGATATCATATGGTCTCCTGGCAGAAGTACAAAGTGCCTCTTACTGTTTGATCTACTGTCTTAAACTTAAATGCAAAATCTGATAATTGGGTCAGGCAGGAGAAGAGACTGAGCGGTAAAGTTCTTTTCATTTCCTTTTGCTATTTCATCTTTTCTCCACTTTATTTATTTATTTATTTATTTATTTATTTTTTGCCTGCTTTTTCTCCAGACTCCCTCTCCCTTTTTTTTTCTCAACCCCTGAAGGAGACAGATTGCCTTGTGAATAGGCTGGATTCAAAGAGGAGGTGGGTTTATGGCCAGAAACCCGTCAGAGGGTCTCCAGGCACCTCCATCAGGTCCTCGCTAGATGCGTGTTAGATTTTTGCCCCATTAGCAACAGTCTGGATAACCATCTTGAGCTTTGCAGAAGCCAAAGTCATGGCTGGGGTTTGCTTGTTTAGAAATATCACTGCCCTTCCAGACTTGGATTTGTTTAATGTAAAAGGAATTCATCGGAGTCTCACTGGCTTAGGGCATTAAGCAGACAGAGGCTTGTACTTCAAAGGGCACATAGGAGATAAATGAAAACTGAGCCTCATCCTCAGACAGGAGACTCTCATACAAAAGGCCTGACTTAGACCCCTCTGCTCAATTGTTCTAAAAAGGGAAAGAGAACTTTTCATTCTCGATTTCACCACTCCAAGACCCATTGCAGAATTGACTGTGTGGTTACAGAATTGTTTTAGCTGGATGTAAACCCAAATACGGCCTCTTCCTAATATATACAAATTTAGCCCTCACTAAGGAGGGGGCAAATTTGGAAGTGACAAAAGTATCAGCCTTACTTTTTCAAATCGCAAAGGGCAGCGTCTCTCCCTTGTGTGAGTCACTAAAGGTTTCCCCAGGTCAGGCACCCTCTCACTGGGGTACATGCTTCATGGACATCTTGCAGCAGTGTTAGAATGTTCCAGAAACTTCCTTCCCATAAAACAACCTGGGATTTGGTGAGAGGGGAGCCTGCAACCAAGTCATCTATCTCTCTTCATGTGTGTGTGGTCAGTTGTGTCTATCTGAATCTGTGGCCCTATGGACTGTCACCTGCCATGCTCCTCTGTCCCTGGGATTCCCCAGGCAAGAATATTCGAGTGGGTTGCCAATGCCTACTGCAGGGGATCTTCCCAACAAAGGATTGAACCCGTGTCTCCTGCGTTTCCTGCGTCTCCTGCATTGGCAGGCAGATTCTTTACCACTCAGCCACTGGGGAAATGCGTCTGTCCTCATAAGCACCCCCATACCGATGCTGTCAGCTGGACTAAGCATGAAAGAACATTCTAGCAAAGAGCCTCTTGACCTTGAATAGAAAATGGAGTCCCTGGGAGGCCACCTGAATGGATTTTGCATCTGTGAGGACGTGGAGTGTGAGTCCTCCTCCCACAGTGAGCCTGTCCACTAATGGCTCCACAAGCCACTGCCTTCAGAGGGCCCTGTCCCAGGCACAAACCCTTCAGAGGGTAAGGCGAAAGGGTCCTTTTAACCAGGACCTCAATTTCTAAAGCTTCCCAGGGTCCCTCCTGCTTGTCCCCTCCTGCCTTGGACTTAAGGGTCCCTGTGGAGGGTTGTGTTTTTGTAGAAGAGTGTCCAAAGCAGCAAGCCACCCAGAGTTGTGCCAAGAGCTTACAACCAACTCGCTTGCTCAGATATGACAGGCAGGCCAGGACACAGCCCTGGATGCCCCTGCAGCCTGCCTCCTGAGGCTGTCTGGGACCTGGAAAGATGGCACAGAGCTACATCCAGGGTGTAGGACTGGAGAGGGAAATTCGGCAGCCCACCAAGGTGGATCGATATTTTTCACCCTGGACGTTCAGGCTCTGGGAAGAGAGGGCTTGGCGCAGAGGAGCAGTGCGTTTATTCTCTAGCTTGTTCAGACTCAGCAGCTGCATTTCGGAGGCCTCCCAATCGATTCTGATCTGAATGGAAAAGAGCCTGTTTCTCCAGAACAGGCGTGACACAGTGAGTTTGCGGCTCCCTTGAACGGAAGCTGCCTTAGAAACAAACGCCTGCAGTCCTAGGGCTTCCCTGCTGACTCAGAGGTAAGGAATCCACCTACCAGTGCAGGAGGCGTGGGTTCAACCCCTGGGGAGGGAAGATCCCCTGGAGGAGGGCATGACAACCCACTCCAGTAATCTGGGCCTGGGAAAGCCCATGGGCAGAGGAGTCTGGCAGGCTGCAGTCCATGGGGCTGTAAAAACTCAGACACATGAGTAACTAACAACAGCAAACTGGGAGAGCGCAGCCTGGTTCTGGCAGTCTCCAAGAGCAGCCCTTCAGTCCAATATTTAGGATGCTCCCAGGGTCTCAGAGGGCAGCAGTCCTAGCGTCAGTTAGTCACCTTGCTATCACTAGGACATCACGCCCTGTCATTTTACGTAGACTATGTGTCACTTCTCACCACGATGGGGCTGGAGAATCTTTTCATCTAAAACGCTGAATTAGACCTGCTCAACATAATACCAGAAATGACTATTGTATGTCCCCATGCACGCCTACAAAAGGCTGGATTTGCAGCAACACGGGTCCCCACTGGTTCAGGGGCTTTTGGAGGGAGTCAGCCACCCCGGCTCATTCCAACACATTTACGGGAGAGACAGATGGGCTACTACACTCACAGTGGCCCAGTGAGAGGGGTCCACCAACCACTTCTTCCGTCCAATCCAAAGCTCAATGCAAAAGCAAAACACAAATTTTTTTTTAAAAAATGAGGATTTGTAAATTTGCTTTCATTACACCCGTAAGATTTTTTTTTTCTAGTTACTGAAGAAATGAGATGGTTACCTGAATGTGTTTGTAAATGGGCCCCTGCTTTCTAGTCTCCTGCTCCTCCCCTTCCTCACCTCCTCCACGTGCTTCAGGGATGAGAACCGTTTCCCGTAATCACAGCCTCCATCGCGACGAAAAGCGAAAATCGAAAACTCTTAGGTGGAAATTAATTTAGAAACAACATTACCACAATCTTTGTATGGCGTGTGTAACCATAATAGCCATTTCAGTGGGGAAAGCAAAAATAAATAGAAGGTCAAATGACATTAATTTCCATTTGCAGCGAACCCATAATTGGATCAATTATCAGATCCTCGGGGAGAAAGTGGGTTGTCATTGATTGGTGGGTGACGCCCGCATGGAATAGAAGGAAACGCATGTGATGATGTCCATTGAAACTGGAAGGAATGGGGAACCCAGTGGGACTGGTGGTGACTGTCCCCCACCCACCCAGGGCTTCCTCTAGACTGCAGAATGGTCTTTAGACTGAGGCATCCACTTCTCCATTCATTGATAGATGGCTTTGGGCAAGTTTCTTGACCTTTTGGGGCTCGATTTTCTCATCTGCTCATTGGAGATTCTAAAAGTACCTACCTGGGTGGGTTGTAATGATTAAACAAGGATTAAATACGGTTGTAAGGATTAAATCTTAGGCAAAATCTGGGAGATGGTGAGGGACAGGGAGTCCTGGCATGCTGCAGTCCTTGGGGTTGCAAGGAGTCAAACACAACTTGGCGACTGAACAACAATAAAATAAATAATACACTTAAAGTGGTGCATGGTACTTGGCAAACTGAAAATGTTAGCTAGTTGTTATTATTATGTCTTCTTCTTATTATTTATTATCCATGAATCAATGGTAATAGGAGTAGGTTTGGGCTGAGAAAATGCAAATCCAAATTTAAGCTCTCCTGCTTTCTGACCATAATATTTTGGGCCAGTAAACTGAAGCCTCAGTTTCCTTATCTACAAAATGGGCCTCTATCAGTTTGCCTAGTGTGCTGACCAATGACATTGAATAAGAAATGGGAAAGCAGTGTGTCTCTGAACCCGCGTTCTCAGAATTCGCCTTTCTCCTGGGGACCCTGGAATTGCCGCAGAGGAGAGAGCTCCAGCAAGCCTTCCTGAGACGAGACTGGCCCACCCCTGCCCTGGTGTGCAGGAGCAGGTTTGCCCCATTTCTGCACGGATTTCCTGAGCTGTTACCCACAGGACACATGGGTGTCTCCAGGTGTGACCCTCCAAGGATGTTCTTCTGCTTCGCTCTGCAGTGTGAGGGCAGGTGAGAGAGCGATGAGGAGCAAGGTAGACACTTCATCCGGAAATGCCCCAGATCTCAGAGAGGAGACCCAGACCCGGAGGACGCCCCTGCCCTAGTGCGGGTGTGGATTCTCGGTGTCTCGAGTTTTTCATCCAAAGAGCCCCGTAGCTGGTGACTCTGACCACCAGGAGTTCTAGGGAGGAAATAGGGCTCCACAGAAAGTAAACAAGAACATTCAGTTCTTTATACAAATATTCTCAAAGAACACACCAAAAATCCTTCCTCCCCTCCCCCTGCGGATGCGGGTGGAGAGCTTTTCCTTTAGCGCCCTTACAAATATCTATGCCTTTGCTCTCTTCGCCTAATGTCTTGTTGCCCCGAAAGTGGTGCCTTCCTAAAAACTGAAGTACCCGGCCCTCTGCAGTGGAGAAAGTCTAAACCAGAGGAAGCAGGCGCATCGGAAGCCGATGAAAACACACCAGATGATTTTTAGTTTCCTGATGGGTCTGTTACCATTTTCTGAAAATCTGGAGATGAAGCATGGAATCTAGACTCAGATTGGTATGCACGGACGTGTTTGTGTGCACGAGAGAGTGTGTGCATGGGTCAAAGTACGTGTCAAGGAGTATGTGCGTGGGTCTGTGTGTGTGTATGGGGAGAGCGGTGTGGGTGTTGCATGTGCGTGGAAGTGTGCATATCTATAAGCCTGTGTGTGTGTGTCTGTGTGTGCACGCGTGTGCATGTGAATGTGCATTGTTCAATCACTAAGTCGTATCTGACTCTTTGCGACCCCATGGACTGCAGCACGCCAGGCCTCTCTGTCCGTCACCATCTCCCAGAGTTCACCCAAGTTCATGTCCATTGAATTGGTGATGCCATTCAGTCATCTCATCCTCTGCCGCCCTGTTCTCCTTTTGCCTTCAATCTTTCCCAGCATGCATGCCCACAAAAACCATGAGTGGGAGTATATCTGAGTGCGCATGTGTGTGTGTGCAGTGAGAGCACTCTGGGTGTGGACTCTATTCCATCCATCCATCACACCTTCAGGAGAATCCAGAAGAGACTCGAGACCTCTAGGCATTGATCGTAGACAAGGGGCCCGAGGTCAGGAGAGGGGCGGAGATCGCCTGATGGCAGAGCTGGTTTGAGGCAGAGGCCTGATCCGAGAGCAGTCGCCTCTTCCAGCTCCTTGCCCATCGCGCTCCTTTTCCTTTCTCCTTGCTGACCTGTGAGACGCCACCCCCTCTGGGCTGTTTTCTCACCTCCCCCCATGTTAACGGTGTGTTTCTCCAGTCTGTAGTCCAGGGTGGGCAGTGAAGCACCCTGAACACCATGAGGGCCACAGCCTCCCCACCTGGATCTTCGCGGCCGCTCACGGTGGCCCCAGGACCCTGAGCCTCATGGGATGGCTCTTCTCTGTGTTTCCCCGCAGTCCAGGTGCAGAGACCCTCCGCCATCAGCCATGTGAGCACAGGATCTGGAGGGAATGAATGAACGAACAGCAGCCCAGCCTTCCATCTTCGTAGCTAACCTTTATTGATTTGAGCTAGAGGAAAGCAGGCTCTGAGAATATTCAGAGGCGGAGGGCACAGCTCGGGGTGCCAGGCTCTGCAGGGAAGTGGGTGTGTCTTCCGCGCAGGTTCTTGCCGTGATGCTCTGGATCACGTGACTGAGATACTAATGCCATGAGACACAGCCCTGCCCTCAAGGGGTCCACAATCTTACAGATGCCAAATGCGCTGTCATCTGGACGCTCAGCCTTGACTCCACATAATCCTTTGTGGAGCTTTTCAAAAACACTGAGAGCCGAGTGCTGGTGTCAGTAGGACCCCTTGTTTCTTTCCTCTCTTTGCAGGGGCCTCTCCTGAGGACCACAGGGCAGGCACAAGGTTTGACTGGCAAAGCACAAGAACCTATATTCAAATATCATCCCCACGGCCGCGCCATCCAAGGTTGTAGGGAGAGTGACAACTGTGGGTGAATTTCATTTGCTTCGCAAAAGAAACACCACGCTCTCGACTCTTAATCACCCTCTTTTAGATGGTTGCAGTAGGAATGTGCATGTCTGGGGCTGAGGACATGGAATGTTACCTAGTGCTCAAATCTGGATTGGGGCCATTTGGCCAAAATCCTTTGGCTTGGTTGTCCAAACTGAAGCATAGCCTCCAATCATAGCCACTGATGCAATGGACATGAACTTGGGCAGACCCCGGGAGATGGTGAGGGACTAGAAGGGCTGGCGTGCTGCAGTCCATGGGGTCGTGAAGAGTCAGGCACGACTGAGCGACTGAATGACAACACATGGCCTCCAAGTGCCAGAGAAAAGCAGTTAAGAAATAAACACAAAATAGCACTAATAGAGCCGTAGAGAGATGTCAACTCTTTGTAGTTAAAGGAACGTGGGGGCAGGATATTTACCTCATTTGTGCAAATTTCTGTAAGCTCTCTCTTTACCGGCTGCCTGATGACATTTGTCTCAAATCTCATCAAAAAGGAAGAGCTAATCAGAGCCTTAAAAGCAGAGAAAGAAATTTCTTTTGGTCAAACAGAACATCCTGTTTTGAGTCCCAAGCAAAAGCTCTTAAGTCAAAAACGGTGCTCAGCCTTTTGCCTTTGGCAAAACACAGCCTCTTCTTTCTAAATGTTTAAAAATGTTTAGTGGGAGCAGAAAGTGCAATGAACTTCTTAAGACATCAAAAAACTATAAATTAATAAAACACATAAACAAAACTTCCATTAAACTGGGCAAGAACTTTGAAACACAGAAAGAGGCTTACTTAGAGAAGGACACTGATTCAGAAAGATAATTTGCTGAGAAAAGACCAAGTATGCCTGCCCACCCCTTCCCCCATTTCTCACAGAAGGTTTACTTAGGAAGGATTATCATCTGTGCATCATGAAAAAAGTTATTGCTCACTGCAGAGACTGACATAAAAAGGTGATGCAGATTCACACCATTATCAATAAAACCCAAGAGTTACCTTGAAATCACCTATATCACCCACTAGTACCATTGTCAAGGAAAATTTCAGTCAGAGTTTCAGGATAGCTAAATATCAAGATGAATCACAGAAATGTCACCCAAATTTTTCATCACATATCATCATTTATGACTCTCTGGAGTGGGCAATCAAAACATGGAAGAAGCATATGAATTTCCTTGTTTCTGTCTTTTTTACTTTATTATAAAAATTGTATTCAATTATAGTTGATTTATATTATTGTACTAGCTTCAGGTATACAACATACTGATTCAATATTTTTGTAGACTATATTCCATTTAAAGTTATTATAAAATATTGGCTATATTTCCTGTGCTATATAGTATATCCTTGTAGCTTACTTCTTTTATATACAGAGTCTTCTACCCCATGCCCCTAACTCCTTCCCTCTCCCCGCCAGTAACCACTGATTTGTTCTCCAAATCTGTGAGTCTGTTTCTGTTTTGTTATATCCAATTGTTGTTTTTTAGATTCCATGTGTAAGTGGTAATAGACAGTATTTGTCTTTCTCTGTCTGACTTATTTTACTAAAGCATAATACCCTCTAAGTTCATTCATGTTTTTGCAAATAGCAAACTTTTATCCTTTTTTATGGCTGAATAATATTCCAGTATATGTATATGTATGTGTGTGTGTGTGTGTGTGTGTGTGTGTGTATTTTACATATTCTTTATTCATTCATTTGCTGATGGATACTTAGGTTGCTTCTGTATCTTGGCCATTGTAAATAATGCTTCTATGAACATGGGAGTGCATGTATCTTTTTGAATTAGTCTTTTTGCTTTCTTTGTATGTATACACAGAAGTGCAACTGCTGGATCATATGGTAATTCTACTTTTAGTTTTTTCTGTAACCTCCATACTGTTTTCCATAGCCATTGCATCAACTTAAATTCCCACCAGCAGTGTCCTGGGATTCCTTTCTCTCCACATCCTAACCAGAATCTGTGATCTTTTTGATGATAGCCATTCTGACAGGTTTGAGGTGATATCTTGTTGTGATTTTGATGTGCATTTCTCTGATGATTAGCAATGTTGAGCATCTTTTCATCCATACTTGTCCATCTGTATGTCTTCTTTGAAAAATATCTATTCAGGTCTTCTGCCCATTTTTTAATTGGGTCATTTGTTTGTTTGTTTTATATTCCACTGTTTGTGCTATTTATATATTTTAGATATTAACCCTTTATAAGTCATATCACTTGCAAATATTTTCTGTCATTGAATAGCTTGTCCTTTCATTCTGTCGGTGGTTTCCTTTGCAGTGAAAAAGCTTCTAAGTTTAATTAGGTCCCATTTGTTTATTTTGGGCTTTGTTTCCTTTGCCAGATCCAAAAAAGTACGGCTATGATTTATTTTTGTATTTGGTATGAAAATTTTTCTAATTCTATTCTTTTACATATAGCTGTCCAGTTTTCCCAGCACCACTTATTGAAGAGATTGTCTTTTTCCATTATATATTCTTACCTCCTTTGTTGTAGATTAATTGCCCATAAGTACAGGGGTTTATTTCTAAGCTTTGATTCTGTTCCATTGATCTATGTGCCCATTTTTTGTGTCAAATCATGCTGCTTTGATTACTATAGTTTTGTAGTACATTCTGAAGTTAGGGAGCATAATATTTCTAACTTTCTTCTTTTTCCTCAAGATTGCTTTTGCTTTTCAGGTCTTTTATGGTTCCATACAAATTTTAGCATTATTTGTTCTAGTTCGCTGAAAAATATCATGGATAATTAGATACATAGTGTTAGTCACTCGGTAATGCCCAACTCTTTACAACTCCACAGACCCATCAGATTCCTCTCTCCACTGAATTCTCCAGGCAAGAATACTGGAGTGGGATCTTCCCAACTCAGAGATTGAACCCAGGTCTCCTGCATTGCGGGCAGATTCTTCACCATCTGAGCCACCAGGAAGTCACTGGAATTGCATTGTCTGTAGATGGCTTGCTTTGAATAGCACAGAAATTTTAACAACATTAATTTTTCCAATCCATGGATATGGACAATCTATCCTTATTTCTTAAAACTCATTAGATTTGGGGCTTCCCTGTTAGCTCAGTTGGTAAAGAATCCACCTGCAATGCAGGAGATCCCGGTTCGATTCCTGGGTCGGGAAGACCCGCTGGTGAAGGGTTTGGCTACCCACTCCAGTATTCTTGGGCTTCCCTGGTAGCTCAGCTGGGAAAGAATCTGCCTGCAACGTGGGAGACCTGGGTTCAATCCCTGGGTTGGGAAGATTCCCTGGAAAAGGGAAAGGCTACCCAGTCCAGTATTCTGGCCTGGAGAATTCCATGGCCAGAATATGGTCCATGGCACTATATAGTCCATGGACACGACTGAGTGATTTCACTTTCGCTTTCTTTCAGTTTCTTATGACTGCTATGGCATCTTATGCCACAAGGATGTTTTTCCTGTACAGTTATCTGCTAATTCAGAAAGGATATGGTTCCTGAATCCTAGGGGAACTTTGCAAGACAGTTCCCCAACTTTCCCTTCTCTTCTCATCCTCCCTCACCCAAAGACATTTATGACACCCCTTTGTCCACGTTTCACTCAGAGCCAGTTCTCCCACCTTCTCCAGTGTGTCCGCAGACACACTCATCTTTTTTAGTACATCCAAAAGTGGAACTGGGTGAAGGTACCAACTTTCAGTGATAGAATAAATGAATTCAGGGGTGTAATGTACAGCTTGATGACTGTAGCTAATTATATTGCTCTGTATATTAGAAAGTAGCTAACAGAGTGGATCTTAAAAGCTCTTATGGCAAGGAAAAAATTTGTAACTATGTGAGGTGATGGTTGACTTATTAACCATGAGTTATCGACGTTATCATTTCAGAATATATACACATATCAAATCATTATGCTGTATGCTTTAAGCTTATACAGGGTTCAGTGCAGTTGCTCAGTTGTGTCCAACTCTTTGCAACCCCATGAACCACAGCACGCCAGGCCTCCCTGTCCATCACCAACTCCTGGAGTCCACCCAAACTCATGTCCATTGAGTCAGTGATGCCATCAAACCATCTCATCCTCCATTGTTCCCTTCTCCTCCTGCCCTCAATCTTTCCCAGCATCAGGGTCTTTTCAAATGAGTCAGCTCTTTGCATCAAGTGGCCAAAGTATTGGAGTTTCAGCTTCAACATCAGTCCTTCCAATGAACACCCAGGACTGATCTCCTTTGGGATGGACTGTCAATTATATCTCCATAAAACTGAGAGAAATAAACTTTAGAGATGTTGTAAGACCGGCAAGGTCTTCTGTCCATCATCTTGTTATAAAAAAGGGTTGAGGAGAAAGTGCAGGCCAAACTCTAAATAGGGTATTCCTTTCATAACACCCAAGGGGAGGTGCCATGCTTAAAAGGTGCTTCCTCTAGGGAAATAAGAGGTGCAGGTAGGTGCACAGTCAGCTCAGGATGCCTTGGGTGCCTCTTCTCGGAGCTCCCAATATTACTACTTCAGCTCAAGGAAGCGTTGACTCTCCAAAGACAAGTGAGTCCCTGGCTGGCTCCAGGTAATGACACTGTGCTGAGTTCGTCCCATTTTACAAGCCACCCTGGCTCTAAGCTTCCTGTCACAAACATTTATATTTCCTGCCCATTCATCCCTAATTTCCCAGGGAGTTGTGTGAGGATTTATAATTGATCATGATCACACTCAGTGCCCCATAAGGCTTTTCATCTTCAAAGCAAACGTGAGTCAATGCTCGTAACACCCATGTTGGCCAAGTCAGGGTTTTTCTCCCTGTATGGCACCTGGAGGCTCACGACGTCACAAAATTCAGGTGCACAAAGTGCCAGCTTCTTTCTGGAGTCACTTCTTCCAGCGTCCCCTTCCAGAACACCATCTTTTCAAACAAGGAAATGTGTGGAGACCTGTCCTGGCGCCCACCTGTGCTCAGCAATCTATTGTCCTGCTATGTGGGAATCATTTCTTCTTCACCATAAGGCTGGTAGGCAAATTCACAGCTGGAGAAAAAGAGAACATTGACCTCATGAATGGAATTTCATCATCTGAGAGGGATGAGCTGTATGCGCTGTTGGTACACCCTGCATGTTTCTGTCGTCAATGGCAGAGAAAAAGAAGAAACTGGAGACCATGAGGTCAAAAGTTCTAGCAACTCAGACCCATCATGCTCAGCTTCCAGGGGCCTTGGAACCACAGCCCACGAGTGAGGTGGTCACCCATCCCGGTAGGAGAACACAGAAACTCACAACATCACGTCTGGCATGTGTCATAAAAACAATACCCATCATCGGCAAGTGGGTGACAAGCAAGACTGGCCAAGAATTTGACAGTTTGAACGAAATGGCCAGGTGACTCCTTTCTTGCTTAGTAGCCTGAGGTTTAAGAAATGTGTGGACAGAAAGGGGGTCAAGACTTGAATTTGCTTAATATCAGGTTCACCAAAAACTGACCTCTTTCCTGGTCACTACCTTTACTGTTCTGTGTGCTTGTGATTTTGCCTCAGTTGATTTTTCAAATGAGTGACTTGTTGGACTTTGAATTTTTAGGAAAACGCTGCCAATGGAAACCATCCTAACTAGAAAATCTCTCTCTGCACTTGGGTCATAGCAAAGCGTACAGTGACTCTCCCTGGTGTTCAGGCTCCTCGCAATGCTGCCCCTTTTAAGTCACTGGAGATCTTTCTCACCCCAGCTCTGCAGCTGCTCTTTCCAGGGCTTTCTACTGTGTCCAAAATCACCCCTCATCTCCCCTTCAAATAGAAGGGAAGAAGCACTTCTTTTGCTAAATTTCATTTCACAAACACGCAAGGACTTACTACAAACGTGCTGTTGTGTTTTGAGTATTAGTTCACTTCGTTTTTCTATTTTTGTTTGCATAAGCATGAGGGAGAAAAATATGTTATTTGAACTAAAAGAAATTTGAGCCAAACTCCTCTTGACAGTTAACCTGGTTGAAGTGCAGTTGACTTCTTGCCTATTCCGGAAAAGCAACCCAATGTTCCCAGTAGCTCCTTAATGCAATTACTTGATGAGAGAAAGGCATTTCATTTCCTAACCACTACAGGAATAAGCAATATAGCTGTCAATAATTTCTCAACAGGGCTTCAGGCATGGTGGGCACCAGACAACCACATTTGTATATGCTCATTAACGCATTTCCATCAATGCTTTAAAATCACCTTCCTGAAGCCTGGGGGTCTTCAGGGATTTTGCTGATGGGGAATGACCTTCTCCTTCTGTTTTCAGGTTGTTGCTTTGTTTCTGAATATGCACCACATCACAGCAATTTGCCTCAACTCTCCATTTAGGTCAAATGGTGTTACATTCAGTGTTACTGCCCTCCTGGTTTCCTTTGAGGCCAGAGTGATGAGCCTGAGAAAACGCAAAGTCTGTTCCCTCTTTACTTTTCCTGTACTTGCCCACTTTCCTGAGAAGAGTTGTATACCGCTGTGATTTCTAATGATAAAAATAATCACTCCCATTTATGGAGCCCGTGCCATATGCCAGATATTGTGCTGTGATCTCAGCTCATCCTCAAAACCCCTGAGAACAGACATCTTTAAACTTTAGTAAGTATAGGAATATCACCTGGGAAAGCTTATTACAAACAAGACTTCCAGCTCTCCCCCTGCTGCAAATATTTGGGTTTAGTAGGGTCCAGATAGGTAGTCTATGAGATTACATTTTGCAAACTATTGCCCTAGGAAGTAGGTTCAACTATTATTACCATTATTGGTAAAAATCTTGGGCTTGAAGACAGTAGCAAACTTGCTCAAGCTGACTCAGGAATCAAACCCAGCCTATATGAAGCCAGCTCCGAATTCCGTGCTCCTACCCGAAGATACAGCAGTCCTCACTCACTCTATGAAGGACTGATAGTGATTTCCGTAATGTCAGAGTAGTTAACTCTAGGTGGCATTGCTAACAGTTCCGAGTTTCAGTGTCTTCTCACAACCAAGGCTTATTTCTCGCTTTGGCAAAGACTAATGTTTTGAGGGTAACTCATCCACAAGGATCGCCTCCAGTCAGTGACCCAGGGCTCCAGGCTGCTTCCATCTGGTAGCTATGCCACCTGGAATACAAGATCCAGTGTCATCCCAATGGAGAGAGAGAATGCTGGGTGATCGATCACGCAGGATACTAAAGGGTCCCACCTGCAAAGGGTTAGATCATTTCCACCTACATCATATTTGGTCATAATTCAGCCAGGTGGCCCCATTCTAACTGTGAGGCTGAGGAAGTGGTAGGATCACATGTACATTTAGTGAACACCCAAGTGAGAGACCTGAGACTAGATATCAGTGTCCAAACTCCCCAGGTTTCATTAGCCACAGGGACTGGACCTTGTTGCTTCATCCTCTGCTTTCTGCTCCTTTTGCCTCCTGCCTTTCAGACCCACCCCCAGCATGACTCCTGCAATGAAACTGTCTGCAAAGTACTTCCCTCACAGGTAGTAAGGTATAAACGACATCCGTATTAGCCATTTTAAGCTGTTACAACAAAATATCATAAACCGTGTTGCCTAAGAAATAGGCATTTTTTACTTACAGATCTGGAGGCTGAGACATTCAAGATCAGGGTGCTAGCATGATCAGATTCTGATGAAGACTCTCCTCCTAGGTTGTAGACAACTGTCTTCTTGCTGTGTCTTCACGTAGGCAAAGGGCTTCCCAAGTGGCACAGTAGCAAAGAACCCACCTGCCAATGCAGAAGATGTGAGAGATGCAGATTCGATCCCTGTGTCCAGAAGATCCCCTGGAGGAAGGCATGGCAACCCACTCCAGAATTTTTGCCTGGATAATCCCATGGCCAGAGGAGTCTGGCCAGCTACAGTCCATGTGATCTCCTAGAGTCAGACACCGACTGAAGTGATTTAACACGCATGCATGCAGGGGAGAGGACAAACTCTCGGATCTATTCTTATAAGGGCACTAATCCTATCATGAGTTCAGTCAGTTCAGTCCAGTCACTCAGTCGTGTCCAACTCTTTGCGACCCCATGAATCGCAGCACACCAGGCCTCCCTGTCCATCACCAACTCCCAGAGTTTACCCAAACTCATGTCCATCGAGTCGGTGATGCCATCCAGCCATCTCATCCTCTGCTGTCCCCTTCTCCTCCTGCCCCCAATCCCTCCCAGCATCAGGGTCTTTTCCAATGAGTCAGCTCTTCGCATGAGGTGGCCAAAGTATTGGAGTTTCAGCTTCAGCATCAGTCCTTCCAATGAACACCCAAGACTGATCTCCTTTAGGATGGGCTGGTTGGATCTCCTTGCAGTCATCTAAACCTAAATTAAAAGACCCCACCTCCTAATATTTGCACACTAGGGCTGAGGACTTCAACACATGAATTTGGTAGGGGAGAGGGACACAGGCATCTAGTCCTACTCTTTAACATCATCCCAGATGGGATCCCCTATAAATGGCATTTCCTCTCTTATTTTCTCCTCCCACCTCAAAAACAGCTGTTTAACTCAGACCTAAAAATGTGAACTGTGTCTTATGCTTCTAACTGACTTGGAGAATTCACTACTGTATGTCTTGAAACCGTCTGAACCACCTGTATGAAGTTCCTTTGGGAAAATGAGTTGATGAAACAGACCTGCCTGCTAGGGGATACCTAATAGTTGGCAACACTGTAAAACGTAAATACCTGGTCAGTTATTAGGAGCTGTGGACAGATTTCTTCTAATGTCTTTTCCAGCGAACTTCATAATGAGCTATTACAGAGCAGGGCAGCATGTAGTCCTGTAATCACTGACTGAATGTCAATAAATGATTCATAAACAGAAACTTACTTATACTTTCTAGACTTCAACAGGATGTCAGTGCTTCCCCTAAATCATGCTGGAAGTTAGCACAAAGAGGGACACCTGTAGGATTCGGGTGGAAAATCCTAGTGAGAGTGAAAGTCACTCAGTCGTGTCTGACTCTTCGTGACCCCATGGACTATACAGTCATGGAATTCTCCAGGCCAGCATAATGGAGTGGATAGCCTTTCCTTTCTCCTGGGGATCTTCCCAACCCAGGGATTGAACCCAGGTCTCCCACATTGTGGGCGGATTCTTTACCAGCTGAGCCACAAGGGAAATCTTAGGGGGCTAAGATTAAGATTCTGCCTACCATAGATACTCTATAAAATGGAACTAAATCTTTGCATAATTATATGCATAATCAATTATTGCTTAAGGTCATACATATGTGTTCTGAATTTTTTGCAGAACAAAATTGCATTTCAGTTATTTCCTCAATGCAATTTTTCCCATCACCTCTATGCACCTATGTATAATTTCTATTATTCATAGTATGAAAGTGTTAGTAGTTCAGTCGTGTCTGATTCTGTGACCCCATGGACTGTAGCCCACCAGGCTCCTCTGTCCATGGAATTCTCCAGGCAAGAATACTGGAGTGGGTAGCCATTTCATTCTCCTGGGGATCTTCCCAACCCAGGGATTGAACCCAGGTTTCTTGCATTGCGGGCAGATTCTTCACCATCTGAGCCACCAGGTAAGCCCAATTCACAGTATAGTTTTAAAAATAAGATACTGGTTTTGAATGCTAAACAAGAAGTAGAGTGTGAGTTGTGATTTTTAACTTCAGATGTAATGAGGTGGCTATAAGACCCTGGACAATCACTTAACTTTGTGTCCATCTTTCTCCTTCATAGACTGTGTGGCTTAGACCAGATAATAATGTTTGTTCCAGTTCAGTTCAGTTCAGTCGCTCAGTCATGTCCGACTCTTTGCGACCCCATGAACTGCAGCACCCCAGGCCTCCCTGTCCATCACCAACTCCCAAAGTCCACCCAAACCCATGTCCATTGAGTCGGTGATGCCATCCAGCCATCTCATCCTCTGTTGTCCCCTTCTCCTCCTGCCCTCAATCTTTCCCAGCATCAGTGTCTTTTCCAATGGGTCAGCATCAGGTGGCCAAAGTATTGGAGTTTCAGCTTCAGCATCAGTCCTTGTGATGAACACCCAGGACTGATCTCCTTTAAATGTTTGTTTAGCTCTGGGTAGGTTATAAGCAACTATAATAATCATTTGATTTTTGCCTCAATTAGCTACAAGATCTTTAAGATCCTTTAGTCTCAGAACATTCTACAGTCCTACAATGGCTATTGAGCAGTGATTCTGTAATGCTGAGTGCAGTGAATGTCACAACATTCACTGGTGTCCAGCCCGTTCAGAAGCACCCTAACTTGGTTAGCCTGGAAGAACTCTAAGCTCCTTGAAGGAGGTCTTCATGTATTATTTATCTCTGTGCCCCCTGGGCCTAGCTCAATACTTGCCAGAAGGGATATGACCAATAAACGTTAGCTACCGGTTGGCTGAACAGGGCTGGGTGACAGCCTGGAGATGTCCCCTCCTCACCCCCTGCAGGGCTGTGACTGAGTACACATCTCAGGACGGGCCTGACTGGCCTCTTTTCTCACCAGTGTGGTGGTCTTGTCCCCTGTGGTTGTCTCCAGCCTTGGGGCTGCCTTCCTGACCTTGCCCTTAATGGATGAACGCAACTGCGGAAGGGCAGCCTGGTCCTCTTTCCTCATTGGCTTGTGACAATTTCACTATGTCCCCTTTCTCAGTCTCCGGCCAAAGCATTCAACCTAGCCTCTTTGGGATGAAGATTACATGTCTGTTTTTATTATGGCATAAAAAACACACACCGTTTACTTCGTATAAATTCACTCTATGGTTCTGCAGCTGGAGGGCATATCTTCAAGAAGACAAAGGTTGATTGGGCGGGGAGGGGAGTTGTTTGTTTTGTTTTGTTTTGTTTTGTTTTAATAATTATTTTTTTATTTGACTGTGTTGGGTCTTAGTTGTGGCACGTAGAGTCATGCAAATCTTTCATCACGGTACACAGATTCTCTGGTTGTGTCACTCAGGTTCAGTAGTTGTAGCATGCTGACTTAGTTGCTCTGTGCCATGCGGGATCTTAGTTCCCTGACCAGGGATTGAACCTGTGTCCCCTGCATTGATTGCAAGGCACATTCTTAACCACTGGCCCACTGGGGAAGTCCCCATGTTGCTGTCTTTAAACCCTGCCATTAGTAAAGCCCCCCCAGTGAACCCCAAAAGTTATTTTAATAGAAATATTCAAACTGATTGCCATCCTAGTAGTTGATGAGCAGGAAGGATTTTGATGTGTTGTATGATTCATGCTGGGCTTCCCATGTGGTGCTAGTGGTAAAGAACCAGCTTACTAATGCAGACATGAGAGACACGGGTTCGATCTCTGGGTTGGGAAGATCCCCTGGAGGAGGGCATGGAAACCCACTCCAGTATTCTTTCCCACAGAATCCCATGAACAGAGGAGAGGAGTCTTGCAGGCTATAGTCCATAGGGTCACAAAGAGTCGGACATGACTGAAGCGACTTAGCATGCAAGCATGCATGGTTCACTCCCCCACTTTTAGGCCAGACTGAACTGGAATCTCTATTTAATGAACAAATGTCTGTTCATTACCATCTTCCAGCTCTCTAGACAGTTGAGTTGTTTGGGAGATGGATCAGAGAAGTAATGTGTAAGTAAATGAACATCTCTATACCAGATTCTGCACTTTCCCTGGTTTCTACACCATTGAGACCCACAAGAAGTGGGCTGTGGTCTGCTCTGCGCTGCTCCAGATGCCCAAGCAGCCCAGCCTTGGCAATGGGTCATTCCCAAATTGGGGTGCTAATCACAAGGCCACCTCAGTCCCCTTCACGGGCTCATAGTCCAGAGAGTCTGGGCCCTGGGAAACTTAAGCAGAGCCCTTGAGACTTCCTCTGAGAAATTCTCCTCCCAAAGCCCATTCCTTTCTAGAACGGAGTCCTCTAAAACTCTTCTTCTGACAGGAAACACTGAGAGATGTGTTCAGATGAATGAAATGAAAGTCTCTCTCAGATGAAGTGGAGCCTGGCCTTTCAAGGGAAAAAGAGGTCACATCAGTTGTGTCTGAAGCCATTGGGGTCACTATGAATACAATTCAGTCTCCCATTCAAAAATCTCATATTCTCTTTGGAAAGATGTTGTTGTTCAATTGCTAAGTCACGTCTGACTCTTTGCAACCCCATGGACTGCAGCATGCTAGGCTTCCATGTCCATCACCAGCTCCCAGAGTTTACTCAAACTCATGTCCATTGAGCCACTGATGCTATCCAACCATCTCATCCTCTGTCATCCCCTTCTCCTCCTGCCTTCAATCTGTCCCAGCATCAGGGTCTTTTCAAATGAGTCAGCTCTTCTCATCAGGTGGCCAAAGCTTGGCCAAGATGGGAATAAATAATTGATTACAGACCACGATAGGACCAAATGCAGTGCATATGGATGAATCTGAAGGTGGAAGAGCTTGTCTCTCCTCTTAGCTCAGGAGACATGTGACACCCACACATTAGAGTCCTGTAGGGCTCACCGGTCCCTTTGAGATGATTAGCAAAGCCTGGAGACAGCTGGGATGTCACCGCTCAAGCTCATTTCAGACTGCCATCCATGTCTGCTCATCAGTCACCAGATGATCTCAGCCAGATGTGTTCTCATGCTCTCTCTTTGCAGAGCTGTAGGCTTTGCTAAACTAACCTCCACTCTCCTCAACCACTTCCGATGTTGATTTGTCCTTGTGTCTTGCTGTGTGATGTGACACTCCCGACCAACTTGGTATCTGTAGGGCATTCAGCAAGCCCGGCTATGGAAGGGTGCAAAGCTTTATTCTAATTTTCAGAGCATCACCACAAGCTTTGTGGAAAGTGTGACTGGGACTTGAAGGATGACAAGGGTGGGGATGTGTGAAGTGGGTATTTCAAGCAGCTGGAACAGCAGAGACAAAGAGGCAGAGAGGGGAATGCCGTGGGTGATTCAAACCATCACCAAATCCACTGAGTTTGAAGGACACGGTCACCTGTTTGAGGAAGAGCAGATAAACATGAGTTAAGGAGTCAGAACACAATGAAGCATTTGAGAAAAGAGCAGTGTCACAGTGATAAAATTTCTTTGGAAAGATTAGCCTAGAGACTTTGTGAGACAGGAGGATGTTGGAGGGTGGGAAGGCATTGGAACTGTAGAGACCAGTTCAGAGAGAGAATCCAGGAGGGACTGCATGGAGGGGGTGTCAGGGCAAACCAGGAAGTGAAACATATCCCTAGACACAGTGAGAGGAGGATTGACAGAACTGGACAAGCAGCAGATGGGGATGATGCCCTCCATGACTACGTGGGCAACTGGGAGAAGAGGGTGCCATGTCCAAACCAGAAAACCTGGAAAAGGAGACTACCTGGAAGAAGGAGTCAGTGGGCTCCTCATGGGATAAGTTGAGTCCCAAAGTTCAACAAGAGACAAGGTGTACACCCTTAGACTTTTTTGCCTGGCTCAAAGCTGGGCATGGGAATATCATAAGGCTCACAGTTGGAGGAACTTCTGAATGGTCACTTGGTGGATTATAATCTTTTAATTTCAGTGTGTTTTCAATATTTCATTTGCAGTAAGAGAATAATTTGTTCCATGAAAACTTTTGTATTTTTTAATCTAAAATAGCTCAAGGCAGTTTGGGTTTATCAATAACTAAAAGAAAAAAAAATGGTGGTCGGTTTTCTGATCTTCTAAGAGTGCCAACAGTGTTTCTGTTAATATTCTTTCTGATGGGCTGAAAGCTAGGAAGTGGTATTACTATAACCTCAGAGTCCTACTACTTTTCATGCAGACCTCATGTTTTAAGGATTGCTAATAAAACTGTTAGTAGCATGTAGGGCTGAGTACATTTGTAAAAGGAGGAAAGGAATAAGTTCCATTTCTTCATATGTTGATACAAAAAAAGAGAGAAAGAGAGATGAGGTATTCAGCTAAAAAAGAGTGACAGAGGGCTGGAGGTGAAGAAGGCAAGTCTGGAGGCAAGGATTGAAAGGGCTTCCCTGGTGGCTCAGATGGTAAAGAATCTGCCTGCAATGCAGGAGACCTGGATTCGATCCCTGAGTTGGGAAGGTCCTCCGGAGAAGGGAATGGCTACCCACTCCAGTATTCTTGCATGGAGAATTCCATGGACAGAGGAGCCTGGGGGGATACTGTCCATGCAGTTGCAAAGAATCAGGCACAACTGAGAAACAAACATTTTCACTTTCATCTATACAGTAGTCAGAGTTCAGGAAACACCCAGGATCTACAAGAAAGGGTGTACAGACAGAGAAAAGAAAGCCTAAAAGAAGGCTTCCATCAGGGCGTGAGAGCAAAGAAGATGGAAGGAGGTGTCAGAGGGGTGGAGAAACCCCCAGCTGCTACAGCATCAAGGACACACCAAGGGTAGAGGATATTTCAAGGAGGGCATGGTCAAGGATGTTGCAGAGAAATCTAGAAGGGAAGGATTGAATCAGCAGCTGTTGACACTGGTGACATTTAAGAAAGCAATTTCAGGAGAGCAGTGGGAGTAAAAAGCAGGATGCTGGGCTGCATAATGAGGAGATGGTGAGAATGTGGAGGTGGAAGGTGGGAGCACTTTTGTGGGGGATCTAGCAGAGAAGCAGAGAAAAGAAAGTGCACTCAAAGGAGGGAGGATCAAGGTCAAGCAAAAGTGGGTGACATGCCCACCTGGCAAGCCCCAATTTGTTTCTTTGTTGTTATCGTTCAGTTGCTCAGTCCTGTCTGACTCTTTGTGACCCCATGGACTAGCACGCCAGGCTGCCATGTCCTTCACCATCTCCTGGAGCTTGCTCAAACTCGTGTCCATTGAGTCGGTGATGCCATCCAACCATCTCATCTTCTGTCATCCCTTTCTCCTCCCGCCCTCAATCTTTCCCAGCATCAGGGTCCTTTCCAATGAGTCAGCTCTTCGCATCAGGTGGCCAAAGTATTGGAGCTTCAGCTTCAGCATCAGTCCTTCCCATGAATATTCAGGGTTGATTTCCTTTAGGATTGACTGGTTTCATCTCCTTGCAGGGAAACCACTTCAGCATTCTTGCCTTGAGAACCCCATGAACAGTATGAAAGGCAAAAAAAGCTTGCTTTTAATCACAGGGAAATGGACCTGCATCCGGCTAACATGGAACCATTTTACTCTTGAAAAAGAATTAAACTCTAAAAAAGCTTTTTCCTTTTATTTTATGTAATTAGGATATTTTAGTCCACCTGAAACTATAGATTATACAAATATCATAACCAATGGCCGTGAATGATCAATAAACATTCACCAGTATATGGCTGGCACATGGCTGACACTCAACCAGTATTTTTTAGCAAATTACTTGCCTTGATGATATCTATATTTGCCTGCCTGTTCTCAACAAAATGATTTATTTAGCTGTACTCATTAATCTTGGGTTTCCCTAGTGTCTCAGCTGGTAAAGAATCTGACTGCCACTGCAGGAGATGCAAAAGATGTGGGTCAATCCCTGAGGGGGGAGGATCCCCTGGAGAAGGAAATGGCAACCGGCTCCAGTATTCTTGCATGGAAAATTCCATGAACAGAGGAAGACTGTGGGCTACAGTCCATGGGGTCGTAAAGAGTAGAACACAACTAAATGCACAGGTAAGCTCCCAGAGGCTCATTAATCTTAGGTGTCCAAAAAGTTAATTTAGAAATAACATTGGAAACAAAAGATGACTCTCAGAAACGAGGCATCATTTGCCAAGCTTTATAACCCAGGCTTTGGTGTTATAACAGTTCCCAAATAAGTCAGTTCAGTTCAGTTGCTCAGTCATGTCCGACTCTTTGCGACCTCATGGACTGCAGTATGCCAGGCTTCCCTGTCCATCACCAACTCCCGGAGCTTGCTCAAACTCTAGTCCATCTAGTCCACCCATCATCCAAATAAGTCAGAAGTCATCTGTTAAACAAACAATGAATTTGAGAGTGGAAGTGTTAACACTGAAATTATTTATTATGTTGCTAATATAATTGGCTCTTAGCTGACTGATGAACATTAGCCAGGGAAGATATTAGAGTTATAGATTTATTCTCAAAATGCTTACTTAGCCACTGATACTACTGAAAATAAAATACTTTTCTTTACTCACAGACACAACCTAATAATGCTGGTTAGTATATTCTCTAGTCATGTAAATACAAACGCAATTCTTCTTAACTCTAATATTCCCAATGCAACATGGACCTTCTAGCACTCTCCATCCATATAGGTCATTTGAACTTGGAGTATCAAGTTAACCAAATGAGCTTCACAATAGAAGAAGCACTCATCTTAGACGAAGCACCCAACACACCATAATATTTCACATTTTCATGTACTGGCATTCCTGTGCACCCCAATACTAACCAATCCAGAGGAATACTTGCCCCGCCTAAACTCTCAGAAGAACTGCTCAAGAAAAGAAGTATAATTTGACCTTGTTTTACACTTTTCCCCCATCACTATGTAGCTCAAGGAAACTTTATCCGATAAGACTGACATACTCAAAGAATAAGAAAATGGTTGGGGAATATAGTAAGCACATGAAATAATTTCCTAAATCTCCTATCTTTCCTCCTACCTGATTACAAAAGGAAAGAAAAGGAAGTATTTGGGGAAAAGAGAAAAGTTATTATATAAGCAAATACTCTATTTCGGCAAATCTACCACCAACATCCCTATCAAATGACTGTTATTGTTTAGTCTCTAAGTTGTGTCCGACTCTTCTGTGACCCCATGGACCGCAGCCCGCCAGACTCCTCTGTCCGTGGGATTTCCAGGCAGGAATACTGGAGTGGGTTGCCATTGGTTGCCTTCTCCAGGGGATCTTCCCGATCCAGGGATAGAGCCTGAATCTCCTGCATTGACAGGCAGGTTCTATACCACTGAGCCACCAGGAAATCCCCTATCAAGGGAGTAGAAGTGAAAATACTTGGCTCAAACACATTTGTATACAATGGACTTGGGAAGGTCAGAGGTTTTACCACACCCAGTTGTTGATGTATGGGATTTTTACTTGAGTTCATTATAACAAGCCCAAAAGCACAATCTTATAAATCTCTGAGCCTGCTTAGAGAAGTGGGAAAACACCATCATAAATAACATAAGGCAGATGATGCAATCTAATACTTGAACCAACACTAGGACCTATTCTCTCCCCATAACCACGCTGGCCTTCTACAATCCTTTTTCTCTTTTGTATTAAGTAGAATAGGTTTTGAATAGTTGGTCTCCTGATCACTCTTCGGTGTAACAACTGGCAAACTGGCAATTCAAGTGAAGTACTCTGCCAAATAAATATTAAAGATGCTTTTCAGGCTTTAAGAATCTACATTTTTAGGCACTGTATGCTGGACTGGACCTAAGATCCATTATCGGATTCCTTTTGGAACCCATGGAGTAAGTCTGGTCAGTACAGCAGAAAAGTCAAGGGGGGAAATTGTCCTCAAAACAGATTCTTTTCTGTGTTTACTTCCTGGGCAGTTGTTGGTGTTTTTCCACCCGCTGTGAAAAACACAGTCATAAAACCAAGAACAGCAGAAGAGTCAGGGTGAAATTAGTTTATTTTCACTTGCACATTCACGGTTGTTTTCTTCAAAATCTGACCTTAACAACATGATTGATGGACCCTGTGGACCTTTTCCATTTTTGTTTCCCAATCTCTTGGAGACTTAGAGTGTGCCAACACAACCTGAGGAAAGAGGGCTAAAAGCTGACCAGACTCACCTGGGGCTCTGAACTCAGGGCAGCGGGCAGTCATGACAGCTTTGAGGAACTTCAGGGTCCAAGCCTGACGTGACCATCCTTTCAGGGAGGAAGGAAACTTTCCTCCAACCTGACCCAAGGCTTCAAGCCCACTTGCTGTCCCAGTATTTTAGTGCATCAACTCAAAGTTGTACCACTGATGAATGGAGCCTCTTGGGTCCAAAAGACTGTGATCTACTACACAGAAAAACCCAGACATAAGTGTATACTGAATGTCAGCAACAGAAAGTCATCCGGCATCATCTCATCCCTGGAGAGGGGACATGAACTCCACTAATTAAAACGCTGCTCACCCTCCCATGTGGATGCAAAGCATGTCTTGTACTCAATTTGTGGCCAATTGCAGCATTTATCACCATCTGTCTTCATAAGACTACTGGAAATATCAATTAAGCACAATCAAGAATAGCTCTTAGAGCCATAATGGAAATTTACCTGAACTTGAAGGAAGCTCCTTAAGGCATCTGTGGAGTAATGGTCAAGTGACTATGAAATCTGCACAGTGGGCCAATAGACTGTGAAAATTCTGCACAATGACGCTTTTAGACAATCTTACCAGACAGTCATCAGTGTATAAGTAACTGAACCTGAAACTTTTACTTGATTTCATTAGTGCAGGTCCAAAGATGGTACAGTCTTACAAATCTTGGAAAACTGCAGTATAAGTAACTTATAGAAGATCACCTAGCCTAATGATTGAACCACTGGGGCCTGGTTCCATGTTCCATCCTCAGGAACCCAGGGGTTCAACCCAACATAGGTCAGTGCCTCAAGGGAATGACTTCTAAACAACCCATTATCATAACATCTCTGGTATTTGAATCTTATTAATTCAATCCTGGATTGGGTTACAAGGACCAGGGGGGTGACGAACTCATAACCGTTGAAGGTACGTTTTCTTCAATGTTTTGTCATTCTCCTTGAGAAATCAGACCCCATTTGCATGATTCAGAGTGCCCTCTGAAAGAAAATCCACCATTTAAGGAGTTTTATGCATTGCTGAGATGAAGTAAGCTTGCAAGCTTTAACTTGCTGCATATGTCTCTCATTAAATAATCCACTGAACTTCAAAAAAAAGAAAAGAAAAAGAAAATCAAGTCATCATCTATAGCTAAACATCAAACAATAAAACTATTATTAGCCCTCCATACCATTAAGAAATTGGATTTTATACCTTCATCTTTCAGATGTCTAGTTTTAGTAAAATGACCTTCAAAAAGAATGTGGGTGAATAGAGGTAAAATATTTTCTGCAGAGTATCTGGGTTGACATTTAAGAGAGTTTTTTTAGTAAGAGTCTTAACATGTCACACATGAAAAGACAAGAGTTTTGAAAGATTGATTGGTAGATTATGTTAAGAATCACAAAGTAAAGCATGCGCCTTTGGACTTATGTTTGGGTCGATCTTTTTGTCTCATTCTCAGACACTTTCTGTGTAGTATCGTCAGATACCTCACTCAGGATGGGTTGAACCGAACATGAATCTGAGCCCATATGGAAGAGGAGATAACTATTCACACAGAGTATTTGGGAGAAGCCCTGGGAGTTTCTGTAAGAACAGAGAGGCTGAAATTCCCAGATGAGGGGAGGGCAGATTGGTCCTGGTGTCTGAGAACACAACCAGCATCAGAGAGAAACCTCCAGGAGCTCTTTCTTCTCCCACGACAGGCACCATCCACGGTTAACCTCAATTTTCTCCCTCAAGACGTGCCTTTGTGTTCCATTTACCTGCTTTTCTAAAACACATAGGGATACAAAATACTGCATTATTTCAGAGTAATACACAATTATTGTGAAAGTATGTGTGCTTCGTCTCTCAGTCTTTGTGACCCCATGGACTGTAGCCCACCAGGCTCCTCTGTCCATGGGGACTCTCCAGGCAAGAACACTGGAGTGGGTTGTCATGCCCTCCTCCAGGGGATCTTCCCGACCCAGGGATCTAACCCAGGTTTCCCACATTGCAGGCGATTTCTGAGCCACCAGGGGAACCCAGAGAAGGGGTTCATACAGATGGTCCACAGTTCCAGTTCATGGACGTGACTGGATAGCCTCCATTTTAAAGACACAGAAACTGAGTCCCAAAGTGGAAACTTCCCCATATCTCAGGAGAAAAGCGGCTCTTAACTCCCGGTTCAGCAGTCATTCTCTCTCTCCATCTTTACTTAGACCCATGCCCCATGAACAAACCCTTGCCTCCCTCAGAGGCAGAACAGTGCCAACTTGCCAGTCTTGCCTGGGGCTCCCTGGAGGCACAGAGGCTAAAGGGAGCCAGGCTGACTCCTGATCAGCAGAGCAAACATAGGCATTATCCTCATTCGGGATAAAGGTTTATTTCGAAGCATCCTTCGGTTGTTCATATGTTGATCAGATGATTAAGGTTAGAGAAAGGCATTGGAAAATCTGCAGCCAGGATCTTTAGGATAGAGAGAGCTGAGGAAGAACCACTTCTTGGCCTCTCCAGGGCACTGGTAAGCCACAGCCTTCCCTCCGGGGTACCATCTGATCTCTCCGGCTTTCTGCCAGAGAGTAGTGCTGGGTCACTGCTCTCATCAAGAAGGAAAGCTAGGTTTGCATTCATCTGATTTCAAGTTGAAGAAGGCAAATACATTTTGGAGGAGCCAAAAGCACAAATCAAAGATTTCTGAGCCCAGTGGAAGAGATAGCTACTCATTATCAGTCTTTAAAGCACCAGAAAGTTCCTACACTTCCTTGTGAACAGTGTAGGTGAAGCATCATCTTGCTTCATTTGAAGAGAACAGTTCAGGGCTAAGTGGGTTTGAATACTGGTGAGGCTTCTAAAGTGCTCTTCCTCCTAACACAAAACTAAATGTAGTCAACTCATCTTTCCCCCGCACTCGCCTCTATAGGAACATGGGCAGTGTGCTATCAAAAGACTTGAGTTTTAAAATCCTGAGGGTAATTATTCCTTTCATGTGCCATTTATTATTTTCTGTGTGTTTAGAACTTGGCTTGAGAAATTCCAGATTTTGATGACTAACAGAAACCATGTAACTGGGGACACTAAAGAACCAATGCGTCCTTAACTAATTGAAGAACCACAAGCAACAGTTTACTTATGGCTCAAGAATTCTAGGCTGTGGCTTATGTGGGCACTGCCATTATTAATTTGCCTCGTTAAGTCATTAGTGTCTCTCTATCCCATTGGCAATTTCCATTCCTGAGATTCTCAGGTGCCACTTTCTGGCTTATTTCTCAAGCCATAGCACCCAGTGGACATCCAAAGCAAAAGCAGTAAGGGTTGACTGTGGACCAGAAGAAACTAACATTGTTTTTTAACATGGGAAAGAATCCAGGAAAGTTATAACAATGAAACATCCCAATCTCTCTACTGTAGATCAATAAATGGGTGGTTGGCTCTTGATTCCCCATTTTAAATGAAAAACAAAAGCAAACATGAATGGGAGAGGCATACCTGGTTATAAATTGCACAATTGTTAGGCTAACCTGAAAGGTCTTGTCCCAGAGGAAGAAAAGAAAACAAAACCTGGAAACAAAGTGATACAAAGATCACAGAACTTAAAACATACCAGAGTTCCCCCAACCCCTCAGGGCAGCAGCTGGTGGGGTTCTAGCATCCCCACTAAGGGTTCAGCTGTGTCTCCACAGGTTCTCATTTTTGTAGATATGTTTAGATTCTCTGGGTGGGAAGATTTAGGTAGTCTCTAGTAGCCCATTTTTTAGAGAGAAATGATACTTGATGCCTGTATTAGATTCTTTCCTGAGAGGCTGGACGCTGGACCCCAAGTTCTGATGTTTGTTTAAGGTACTCAAGACTGAGACTAAGACACCCCTATTTCTCCTCTCTTTCTGACTTTGGCTTGCCAGGGTCAATTCTTTCATATGTGTGTGTGTGAGTGTATCCTAGCTATAGATCACACTTGATCATATGTTCTTATCTTTTAGCAATAGACAAGCCCAATGATGGACAATATGGTAGGAAACAGATGCTATTGACAATTACCAATCCAACAAATGTGACCATTTCTGCTGTGAAATCACATCTGTTCATCTTTTATTGTTGCCCACAGAAGCAGATGTTGGAATAAGAAAATGTACCTATTGAGCCTAGCAAAGTATTAAATCATGTTTCTTGGATTTTTTTATTCCCTGGGGTAAACTTTTTAATGAAAAATCCATTAGAAATCTAATACAGAAAGCACCTATCCATTATATTAATTATTTTCTTGTACTTTAAAGCATCAAATGTTGATACAGTATGATCATTAATTAATCATCCAATTTGTTTACAAATTTCATCTATAAAACCTTTGTGAAGAAAACATTTAAAATATGAAATTTGCCTTTATGTGAACTGAATCTAGAAAAAGAATAATAACTACAAAATTTATTTAGAATCATTTTCGCCAGTAAAATGCATAAGTCCCTTTGGTCTCAACACTTTGCCAAGTAAGTAACAAAACCAAGATTAAACTTTGTCATCAGAATGTTCTCAGGAACCTATCTGATGAAGAGTTTCATCAGAGGCTTATTCCATTTTATTACTCTTTATAACTGACATAGAAAAGACAAGCAAAGACATAACAAAATTTTATTACAAATGATAATATCAAATACAAAAAGGTATTGATAAATTGGGAGACTGGAATTGATATCTCTGCACTACTATATATAAAATAGATAACTATTACTAATAAGAACCTATTGTATAACCCTAGGAGCTCCACTCAAATGGTCAGAGAAGTCCCAATGGTCTGTAAGAGAATAGAATCTAAAAAAAGAGTGTCTTTATGTATATGTATAATGGATTCACTTTTTCGTTCAGCAGAAAGTAACACAACACTATAAATCAGCTATACACCAATAAAAATTAATTTTAAAAGTTAAGTATTGCAAAAAAAGAGAATGACATTTGTTACATAGACTTTAATGAAGGTCAAGTTTCTAGCCTTTTTTATTATTATTGGTTTGTAATCATCTTCTTTCATTAAGACTTTTTTAGAGAGGTTTTGGGTTCACAGCAAAATTGAAAGGGAAGGTACAAGGTTTCCCCATATGCTGTCTGCCCACACACATTCACAGCCTTCTGCATTATCAACATCCCCCACGAACAGTGAGGTACATTTGTTACAATTGATGAGACTATGCTGATACTACTCTATGACCCAAAGTCCATAGTTCATAATAAGGTTCACCTTGGTCTTGTATGGGTTTGGAAAAATGTATAATAATGTATATCCACTATAGTATCATATAGAATATTTTTACTGCCCTGAAAATCCATGTGTCCTCCCTATTTAATCCCACCTTTCTGCCTTCAACCCCTGGCAACCTCTGATCTTTTTACTCTGTCTATAATTTTATGTTTCATAGAATGAGATAGAGTTGGAATCATACAGTATGTAGCCTTTTCAGACTGGCTTCCTTTCACTTAGTAAAATGCATTTAAGATTCTTTTTGTAGATCAGTAGCTCACTTCTTTTTAGCACTGAATAATATTCCATTGTCTGAGGTACCACAGTTTATTCATTTACCTACTGAAGGATATCTTGGTTGCTTTCAAGTTTAGGCCATTATGAAAAGAAAAAAAAAAAAAACTGCAATAAGCATTATTGTGCATGGTTTTGTGCAGACATAATTTTCACCTCTTTTGGGTAAATACCAAGGAGTGAGATAGCTGGATCATGTGGTAAGAGTATGTTTAGCTTTGTAACAAAAAAAAAAAAAAAATACTGCCAAACTGCCTTCCAAAGTTAGCTGTATCGTTCTGCAATCTCACCAGCAGTGGATGAGAGTTCCTGTCGCTCTGCATTTGGTGTTATCAGTGTTCTGTGTTTTGGCAGTTCTAATGGGAGTGTAGTGATATCTTACTGTTGTTTCAGTTTATATTTCTCTGACGATACATGATGTGGAGCATCTTATTTGCCACCTGTATCTTCTTTGGCGTGGTATCTGTTGAAGTCTTTGGCCCCCTTTTTAATCGGGCTGCTTCTTTTTTTTTGAGTTGTAAGAGTTCTTTTTTTCAGATAACAGTCCTTTGTCAGCTGTGCCTTTTGCAAAGATTTTTCCCACTTGGTGGTTTCTCTTCTCATTCTCACAGAAGCACACGGTTTTAATTTGAATGAAGGCCAGCATATCAATTATTTCTTTCCTGGATTGTGCCTTTGGCATTGTCGCTAAACCAACCCAAGCTCATCTGGATTTTCTACCGTATTATTTTCTAGGAGTGTTACGGTTCTGTGTTTGACATTTAGGCCTATGATTTATTTTGAGTCCATTTTTGTGAAGGACGTAAGGTCTGTATCTAGATCGCCCCACCACCCCTCACAGACCCTTTTTTTGGCATGTGGCTGTGCAGTTGCCCCAGCACCGCTGGTCGAATCCATCCTTATTTTTAAACAATGTGTGTTCAGCACTTTGGCAGATGTGGCCAGAAGGATCCCACAGATAGACAAGCATGAAGTTCCAAGAAAAAAAGGAAGGGCAGATGCAGAGCCGGACAAAAACGGAAAGGAACAAGCAAACAAACCAAACTTGTCTGCACAGACCCTCAGCAAGGTGTGGACTAAGAGACTTTGTCTAAACTTAAGAGACAAGATCATTCCAATGAGAACCAGTTTAGTTGTAAATTAGAGACTGGAATAGTTTAGTTAAATATCAAGTACTGAGAGAATTCACTTCCTTTTGGCTTTGAAAGAGATTACTCCTCAGTGAAAAAATAAGAATATAACAACTTTAATTCTCCTGGAAATGCAATTATCATGAGACTGCTTGATAGAATCCATGTATGATACATACAGGCATTTAATATCTCAGAATCTTCTTGGTCACAGAGGGTCTTTTCACTGTGAATATTATATAACTCATGGTTTATTAATTTCTCCAATTAATCAAAGTGTAAACTTAGAAGCCATAAATTAGCACTCTGTAGATGGGGGCTTGGGAGGAAGGCTCAAGAGGGCGGGCATATGTGTGTACTTATAGTTGATTCATGTTGTTGGACAGCAGAAACCAACACAGTATTGTAAAGCAATTACCCTCCAATTAAAAATACATTTAAAAGAAAAAATTTAGCCCTATGCAAGTTCTGAAATGCAGGATTGCCTGCACAATAAAAGCCCTTAAAAGCTTGCATAATAAGGTGTGGCATCTTTGGGGAGAATTCTGTTAAAAAAAAAATAGTAAATTGAATGTCTCATTTCTTTGGGGCTCGGTTACCTGAGTTGAAGAGAAAACACTTTTAGAGACAGGAAGGTCAATCCCACCTGTCATTTTTTTTTTTAATTTAAAAAAGATTATCTTCACTTTAAAAAAATAAAGTTGATTGACTTTAAATAATAAAAACTCCAAATATGGAAAGTAGGCTCACTGATGCAGAAGGGGATGCTCCCTTACCATCCCCATACCCAGGGGACAGAGTACTTTTTCTTTGTGTTTTTTCACTATGAGTCTGCATTACTTCATGGAATGAAGGATGACACAAAAGGTGAACCCCAGAACCCCACACTGAGCCTCAAAGCATTGTAGGATCCAGTGTTTTTGATTTTTCCAACTGAAGAAAACCATTCCTGGAAGGTTTAGTCATGGTGGTGTAGTTGCTAAGTCAGTCCGACTCTTGTGACCCTACGTTCTGTAGCCCTCAAGCCCCTCGGTCTATGGAATTCTCCAGGCAAGAAAACTGCAAATTCTTGGAAATGGGTTGCCATTTCCTTCTCCAGGGGATCTTCTGGATCCAGGGATCAAACCCTGGTTTTCCTGCACTGCAGGCAGATTCTTTACCGACTAAACCACTACGGAAGCCACGTGGAATGTTTAGAGGGACCTCAAATTAAAAGTGGCTGTTAATGAGTGCATCTTACAAGATGCTTATGGGTTGTGTCAGTTGCTTTAAATCTATTTCATATGTTATTAATGTATTTAAAATTAATTTTTATTCACTTTATTTATTCATTTCAAAGGAGATAAAATGCAGAGACTGAGGAATATAAACAGAACTAGTCAATGAACCTGTTGGGATCATTGCAGACTCATTATCCCACAGCCTCTGCGAGTCACCCAAGGCATTCCAGTTCTCAACAATAGGTGACTGTAGTTTTTTGGCTCAGAGCCATCATGTCACAATGGCACTCTCCCAGGTCCATCAGCGTCTTAAAAATATTACAGTACCAACAATAATAATAATAACGATAATTGTTTGAGTATTAAGAAAAGACTGCATGAAAGAGAGAATGTTGCATTAGTCAGTCGGGCAGAATAAATGATAACCTGGCCTTTGATTTAATGAGTCTTTATTAGGTGACAAAGATTGGACCCATCTGTGCATAATCGTTTGTGCTTTGGGCCAAACCTTCTGTCTGTACATGGAGGAAAAAGACACGGCACGCCTAGGTCAGGGGTACAATAGAATCCTTTGTCTCTCTCTGTTCTACAGAGAATTTTTTAAATACCTTTTTTGAAGCCAAACAGAGAATCATTTTTAGCTTTTAAATCAAATTAACCCCTTTTCCCAGTGAACAGTCATAAATAGTAGTCTGGATAGGGAGAAAAAAATGTGTTCAACTCACAAGTATTTACATAGAAATTACAGGAGATAGTATATGTTCTGCTAAAATCAGAGATGAATGCTTCCAGAGCCTTAAAATAGAGTGCGTGATCTTCCACATGGGCTGGCAATTATTAGCAAGCAAACAGTTACTAAGCGGGCAACCTGCTTGCCAAGGCTATCAGAGCATCTATCTACCGAGGTTTCTGACCACGCTGAGATATTTTTTCCTCTGTCCACTCCAGTACTCTTGAGAACCCATCTCTGGGCAATTAGAGCTGGAACACCACACTTGTACCGGACTCCTACGTGTATGCAGTTACCAGCTTTTTTATCACTAACGCCCTCTACACGGATGCCCATCCTGTTTCCATTTAAATTCGTGAACATCTGTTACACAGGAGATGGGTTAGCTACCAAACACTACTGTTAGATTTCTCGCCAGCAAGTCTCATGCCTTCATGTGGTTTTTGTTTTCTTCTTTAAACAGTTAATTATGTTTTATTCGTTCTTCTATAAAAGCTAAATTTAGCCAAGTTTTATACTAATTTAAAACATTTTCTGGAAATGACAGAGGGCTATTGTAAAAAAAAAAAAAAAAACCCAGAGAGGCTGAATTTTCAATGGTTATCAGAAATGAATCTAAGGGGGTGAATAAACACTATGGCTTAGGTCTTTAAGTCTCAGGTTTTATTTGATGGATGTGGACAAATAGTGTTTGGGTTATAAATCAATTCACAGTCGGTGCTCACACAGGCATTCTGATCTAGAAGGGGGCGCTTCTGGACCTCTTCTAAGTGTGGCCTCTTAAGTATTGGTCTCTTCTAAGTGTGGTTGTTGTTCAGTTGCTCAGTTGTGTTTAACTCTTTGCGACCTCATGGACTGTAGCACTCCAGGTTTCCCTGTCCTTCACCATCTCCCGGAGCTTGCTCAAACTCATGTCCACTGAATCAGTCATGCCATCCAACCATCTCATCCTCTGTCGTCCCCTTCTTCTCCTGCCTTCAATCTTTCCCAGCATCAGGGTCTTTTCTAATGAGTTGGCTCTTTGCATCAGATGGTCAGAGTATTGGAGTATTAGCTTCAGCATCAGTCTTTCCAATGATTATTCAGTATTGAATTCCTTTAGGATGAACTGGTTTGATCTCCTTGCTATCCAAGGGACTCTCAAGAGTCTTCTCCAACACAACAGTTCAAAAGCATCAATTTTTCAGCACTCAGCTTTCTTTATAGTCCAACTCTCACATCCATATGATTACCACCAACACCAAATCCCTCAATCCAGAGTGCTATTGAAAAATGTTTAAAGTCACATTTATCAGATATTTGATTTATCTTTCTTAAACTTCCATATTGTGTATGTTTGTGAAGGTATTATCTGAGTAGCAAAGGAGAAGCTAAGAAAACATGTGCTTCACTCAAGGTCATATAATGTTGAATTTTTGGAGTCAAGATTTAAGCCCAGGTTTCAGTCCAACTTCCATCCTGATGAGAAATGACCCACAATATGATTCTGTAAAGAGAAAGGGTGGTATAGAAGGAGAGCCCACAGCTGTGGGATCCATTTCTTGGTTCTCTTTATGTTCCTCAAGAGCAGTCAACTAGAATCAGTGAACATGTGTGGAACACATTATTTTAATTATAGAAATATATTTTGGTTTCCTCTCTAATCCTTTTTATTAATTTCACTCTTTTAAATGTCATTGGCTTAAGAATTCATTAGCTGTAAAGAGATCATATTTTAAATCGTCAAATGTTGAAGACAGAAACAAAAGTGTGAAAGAGAAAGGCAGTGAGAGAGACAAAATGAATAAAGTCTGGGGTGGGGAGAGGAGAAAGGAAAGAGGGGGGAAATAGGCAAGGACTTCTGCTTCCTGATGGGCGGCTGTAGGTCTTTGACACGTGAGACCTCCATGGAATACTTGGGTCATGTGCCTGTTCTCCAACCCAGCTCCCTCCCCTGAATCACCCCTTGCCATGATTCACAGCCGCACAGCCACCTTCTCTGAGTCCATCACACCCTCCACTCTCACTGCTAGACCTGCAGAGCCAGCAGCCACAAAGCATGGCCCTTCACACTGCCCTCTGCTTCTCTGACATGGCTTTCATGACCCCCTAAAACATCAGCACATGAGTCAGCCTCTGCAATCACATTCTGGAGTCCTTTTAGTTCTTTTGTGCCTCCAGAGCCAAGGTTCCCAACACCTGGCAAGACAAAGCAAGCCAGACCAAGATACAGGTAACCAGTTGGGCATGACATGAAGGTCAAAACTAAGCTGAACTAAGACAGCCTTGTCCACTTCGGTAAACTCCCTTTGGCAGTGTATTGCATGCCCAGTCAGACCAAAGACTAAGGCAAGACATAGAAATTTTTTATTTAAATAGGAACCTAGTGTAAAGTAATTAGCCTCCAACTAATAAAAATAAGTGGGGGGAAAAAAAGAAACATAAAAAAAAAAGACAGGGACAATGGCATTCTGAAATAAATCTTGTAACCTCAAATGTCAAAAAAAAAAAAAATAGGAACCTAAGCCTTGACAATTTTCTACATTCACCTCGGTACACAATGAATCTAGTAAAACAATGGAATCAAGTTTCCTTTTCTGGTAATAAATCTTAATGACTCCAACTTGTCAGAAGTTGGTTTTCAAAAAAGCACACCAAAAGTTGGTGAAGGATGGATGACATCCCACCACTTCTAAAATATCCCACGTCAAGTGTATCATTAGTAACTTAACGTGTTAGAGTCACTGAAACAAATCAATGTAAACAGCATCACCTCATCACAGCTTCGCTCTGGATGTCCTCTGACCTAGTTATGTGGGTTTGGGAAACATGGCCTCCTACCTGCAGGGCTATTTGTAGTATGTAGCAATCTTGTGTACTGAGTGTAGAAGGCAAGTGGCCTATAGGTTAAAAAAGAGGTATTTTGTTCTAAACAACTTCACCATCAAGATGGTCTCAGTCAATAATTTTCCAAAATAAACAGTTAACGTCTTGTGCATAAGCCTCTCCAATCCCTGGTTAAAGCCAGCGGCTTTGAACCCATACCACAATGCACCCATGTTTGTCCCATGTTTTCTTACACAGATTATCTTGGATTGCTCCAAAGACACGTGTTCACTATACATGATCAGTTGACATGAAATTAACAGCGTGGGATGAGCATTTTTTAGAACAGATCACCTGGTAATGAGAAGCAGCATGAGAAAGTGAAATAGGACTGGGGTCTAATTCTGGGCTCTGCTACTTGAGTTAGTAACCAACTCTGTGGAGCTTTGGCAGGTGGTTCAACCTCTCCAAGGCTTGGTCTCTGCTTCTGCAGAAAGTGGAAATAAGCTCTCCCCATCTGCTAGAGAAGGAAATGACAACCCACTCCAGTATTCTTGCCTGGAAAATTCCATGGACAGAGAAGCCTGGCAGTCTACAATCCATGGTGTCTGAAGAGCCAGATACGACTAAGAGAGCATGCATGAAATATTAGGTAGTCATAAAGGTTTAATGACATACTGGATCACAAAATATGTAGCTTGAGTCCTCAATAAATAGTCATTGTTTTAGATGGGTAAAGACCTCTGGCATGGTTTCCTAAAGGAGCATCTTGGCCCAGCTATAGGGGAAAGTGATACATAGAAAATAGTTGCTCAGAGAAAGGAATCTACGATCCTTCAATGGTGTCATGATTGGAGAAACTTGGAGGACTACATCTGACCTGGGCACATTTCCTCCACAGAGGCTCTACCAATGCCCCAAACTCAGAATTTCTGTAGTAAAAACTATCAAAACCAGCTCCTCCTCCTAAATTTCATTCACTGACTCATTCATTCCTTCATCCCTTCATATATATACTATTCATTATCCAGTTTTATAATATCTATGGTATGCAATGCATTCTATTTGGGAAGTGATACAAAGAAGAGCAAGACTCTATGAATAAATCATCCAAAATGGAAATATCATGGTTTTCATTGGCTAATGGGAAATTCTAATGTTTCTTACATCTGCCTTTTCCTTGTCTCTTTTTATGAACTCCTAGTCCTTTGGGTACACTTTGGGTACATCATCTTACAGATGGCCAAGTTGGTTGCCTATAAACTCAAATCTGATCATATTTCTATCACGCTCAAGACTCTTCCATGCCTCTCCACTGCCTACAGAAAGAGACACAAATTTCAGCATGAACCCAACCTTCCAGTACTGCCTTATCTTCCACTATCTTCTCCAAATTCCTTAGTCCAGAGATTGGAAGTATCTGGCATGTATACCTCCGCACCTTCCCCCCACCCTTTGAGTATTGCAGACATCAATAATTGATCACAGCACCCTTTCCTCCTGAGTCTGATTCATGGTCTCAGAATCCTCAGGCAGTACCAATTGATCAGAACTGAGACTCCAGCTGAACCTTATTTGGCCATCCCTGCTGTAGTTCCTCTGGTGAGAAAAAAAAAAAAAAATCTAGAATCTACCTTAGGTTCAAACTGTTTGATTGCTACTGTTAGTAGTTTTTTTTTTTTAACAGCAAGATATCTTGATTAACCTGTTTTCAAATATAAAAAATCCCTAGTAAACAAAGTCTCTATCTTCCAGACACTTAGAAAAATAATAATATTATTGGAGACATTTTTAAGGAGTCAGTCATCTCTTGGCATAGGTGTGCAAGAATAACTACAACAAACCACTTCAAAATCCCCTGTATACATTCATCAGGATTTTAGGATCCAAGAATCACAAAGAAACTCAGAGATAAATTAGAAAATCCTTATACTGTGCTGTGTTCTGCTTAGTCCATTAGCCGTGTCCAATTCTTTGTGACCCCATGGACCTCAGCCCGCCAGGTTTCTCTGTCCATGGGAGTCTCCAAGCAAGAATACTGGAGTGGGTTGCCATGCCCTCCTCCAGGGGGTCTTCCCAACCCAGGGATCAAACCCTGGTCTCCCATAGTGCAGGTGGATTTTTTACCAGCTGAGCTACCAGGGAAGCCCAAGTTTCTAGGTTAGTAAATATGAAATACCCAGCAGAACCAACCATGAGATTCCTGTGAGACAAACTATCATCATTTTTCTACAAATCAAGAAAGAGATGGGTATGACCTTAGAATTGAGTAACCGGCTCTAGATATGGGGCATCTTCTATCCTTAAATAACAAAGACTTGTGTCATACTTCTTTGTATCTGCTACAGTATATATATGAATACTCAAATATTAGAAATTTTCCAAGACAGTTCAAAGAATACATATATAGCACCATTTAGAGATCTCAGGAGGCCACTGTGAGGAATCTCCTACACACATGCTTAGGTGTGTGTGTGTGTTTGGTGAAGGGGAATAGAAAAGGACAGCAGAAAAGTGACTTAAGTAAGAATTACTATAGTTGGACCCTACTGAAGGGTTCAAGATGGTTCTTAGTTTTATCTCTTGAAGAACCAACGTTTTTGTTCATGTCACTTGTTTTCCTTACCTGAATCATATATTGAGCATTTTTTTAAATTGTCCTCATCAGTATTTTATCAAATCCAGCACTAGTTTCTCCCTTGGTGATTATGTTGTTCAGCCAAAATCCTTTTCCGTTGAAGGACTGATCTGGACACCTTGGTAAGCTCCATAAAAAATCAAAAATTTGAGAATCTACCTTAGGTAAAGAGCAAAGGGATCAGCATCTTCCCTGGATGCTTTTTTTCTGTTGTCTCCCATCCCTCGCCCCACAAAAAAAAAAAAAAAAAAAAAAAATTCTGGGGATAAATCTACTTCCATTAGTTTAGATGGAGTGAATTTATCAAAGTGATGCTGTTTCCAAGTTGACTATTGGATTCCACTTTGCTTTTTCCCCTAAGATCAATAGTGTTGCTATAGGGGTGTTTTGTAATCAAACCCCTAAATAAATACACCTTTCTTCTTGGGACTTCCGTGGTAGCTCAGTGGTAAAGAGTCCACCTGCAATTCTAGATACCCTGGTCCCTGGGTCAAGAAGATCCCCTGGAGAAGGAAATAGCAACCCACTGTTAAATTCAGGAGTTTGTTGAAAGTTCTGACTTATATATCTGATTTTTCCAAATAAGCACTGTGTTTAATAAGTTGCATTACTAACTTTGAGAATAAATCTGCGTCTAACCTTCCAGTTTTTGGTGGCAAGTTGCTTCAGGCTGATCCAGAGTTGTCATAAAGGGGGGCATGCCTAGATGCTTCCTTACAGATTCCAGAATCCTCTTTGGGGCAGAATAAGAACAGTTCTAAAGAGGATTTTATCCACAAAAGTGAAATCCCAAAGAGATCTAGAGAAAGAAACTTACAAGGTTGTATGGACCTTTCTGAGCCCCAAAATGCATCAATGCATTCTGGAGGGAGTGCCCCTTCTACAGGGCTTGACAACCACCGTGGACCCCAATCACTACTATGATTCAAGAAAGCACACTAATGCTTTGGCCTGTACATCAGATGTCCTTCTCCCAAGAAGGATGTAGTTTTGTCCAGAAAATCTTAAATTGTTTTAATTACCTTTCTAATGGTAACTTGACCCTTTCAGAGATGGATGTCAAGATAGAGAAATTATAACAATACTCAAAAATATTTTGCTTAAAATTCTTATCAATTATGTGGTTGTTTGGTATTCATTTAGGGTGAAGAACTAGACATATATCTAAAACTCTAGACTATAGAGTAATGCTGTCCAGTGGAAATTTATGCCATGATGAACACTTTCTGCAATCTACTCTGTCCATTATGATAGCCACCATGTGGCTACTAGGTGCTTAAGAATTGGCTATTGCAACTGAGGAATTCATTTTAAATGATACCAAATTCAAATTACCACATGAGACTAGTAGCTACTTTTAGAAAGTCTAGCTCTCGTCTGGTGGAGAAGGAAATGGCAACCCACTCCAGTGTTCTTGCCTGGAGAATCCCAGGGACGGGGGAGCCTGGTGGGCTGCCGTCTATGGGGTCACACAGAGTCGGACACGGCTGAAGTGACTTAGCAGCAGCTCTCATCTGGAGTAGTAAATAGTCCTCAAATGTGCTTCTTAATGAAATTAACTGGGGAGTTTTTCAAAAATTTCAATGACTGGGTCCCACCCCCAGGGGTTCTGATTTCATTTGGTCTGGGCAGTAGCCTTGGCATCATAATTTTTAAAACCTCTTTGGATAATCATTAATGTATGGTCAAAGTTGAGAATCACTGTTCTAGAAGAGACGTTACATTACTAGAGTTATTGTAGCAGACTAGACAATACATTAACAGATGCATTCAAACCCTTGAGTATCATCAATGCAACAACAGGTGGTTTGATGGTGTCCTCAAAGCAAACTCTTTTCAGACAACCTGTTTCAAATATATACTATGGAGCAGGCACTATGTCTAATCTGTTTTACTAGCATCATTATCATGCTCTAACATAGCCAGTGTACGATGCTACAACGCTCAAATATGGTGCTCCTGCAAATTACCAAGTCAACGCAAAGGAAACGTACTGAAATCAGAGTCCAACCGTACAAGCAAGTCTTCTATAAACAAAGGAAAATCCTCGAGAGAAAGGGGTTGTCCCAACCACCCAAGGTACAGGAGAGAAGGGGGACCACCTTTGGAATAGGGCCTTTGCTTACCACCCACTGACTTCTATCCCAAACAGAGCATATCTGGAAAAGTAATTGCCTCACAGATGAAAAGTGAAAGTGAAAGTCACTCAGTCGTGTCCGACTCTTTGCGACCACATGGACTATACAGTCCATGGAATTCTCCAGGCCAGAATACTGGAGTGGGTAGCCTTTCCCTTCTCCAGGGGATCTTCCCAACCCAGGGATCGAACCCAGGTCTCCTACATTACAGGTGAATTCTTTACCAGCTGAGCCACCAGGAAAGCCAAAGAATACTGGAGTGGGTAGCCTTTCCCTTCTCCAGTAGATCTTCCCAACCCAGGAATCGAACCGGGGTCTCCTGCATTGCAGGCAGATTCTTTACCAACTGAGCTATCCAGTCAGCAAATGGTAAACTGATTACCGATTGAATATCAAGTTACCCTACAATCGTGTACCAGAAGAAACCACACACGTAGCTTAGAGTCCATGCATTCTGCGTTGCAGGGAGTGTGGCAAGGGAAAAGCAAGCCGAAGTCCAGGCTACTGTTGTTTGCTCTTGAGTGCTGCTCTCCAAGACTGAGTTCTCTCCCTGGGTCGGCACCCCATAAACGCTGTTCTTTAATGCACTCATTTTCTTCATGAATTTTCTCCCTGCTCCAAACTTTCTGAAATGTTTGAATTCACCGTTTTTGCTTTTTTATTTGCTCAGTCGTGTCTGACTCTTTGTGACCCCATGGACTGTAGCCCACCAGCCTCCTCTGTCTATGGGATTCTCCAGACAAGAATATTGGAGTGTGTGGCCATGCCCTTCTCCAGGGGATCTTCCCAACCCAGGGATCAAACCCGCATCTCCTACAATGCAGGAGGATTCTTTACCACTGAGCCACCTGGGAAGGCCTTGACAGCACTTTTGCCAAATGGAAAAGACCAGGACATCTGGGGAAAGAGATGCAGGGGGAAGAAAAAAAAAAATCACAGGGCTACTGAGCCACCAATCATAGGCAGTGTCTGCCTCTCTCACTATCCTTGCATTTGTCTATTGAGTAATTTTGATTTTCTATGGAAGGTGTGATGTCTTCAAGGAACGTTTGTTTTATCTGTCTGCCCAAGAGAAAAACTTAAATGCTGCATAAGAAGAATGATAAACAACTACCTGGTTCTTCCTGTGCTTAGGGGAAAAAAATCCCCCTACTAAATCTTCAGTTCTTATTGCATTATTAAAAAATCCCACTTGGAACGACTCTTTCACATACCTTAACCTGATCTGTTCAAAACGTTGCTTATGAGAAGCCCCAAAGAGCTTTAGAAAAACCCAAGTTTGTGTTTGCTGTGGATCCACATGCTGACAGATTTAATCAATCAAGAATAAAAATGTGCTGTCTTTTCACGTTGGGCATACAAGACATTTGCCTTAAAAAAGACAATACATGCCATTTATTATGAAAGTAATGCCTGTTCATTTTTTTAAAAACCTAGAAATTATAACCAAGCAAAAAGTGGATCAAAGTTACTCAGAGTTTCACCTTCTAGAACAATTGTGTGCATGTTCTACCCTTAGTATTGCCTTTCATCACCATGGAAGAAGGTAAATTTAATGGGGAGAAGCCCAGCTTTTCCATGGCTAAATGAGATGCCCCTGCAGGCCCACCACAGCGCTGGCACTTGGGTAACACTCAAAACTCTGTGCCCTTCCGAATATTGTAAACCCCACCCCTACTCCAAGCACTCGGGCAGTAAATGAGGTTTCCTGAACACCTTTCTGAGTGGTGCTGTAATGATGCTAAAATAGCCCATCTATTTTCAGCCTCTAAGGAACTTATGATTTGGTTGGAATATTAGTTTCCTGCAGCTGCCTTAACAAAGTGCCACAAACAGCAAGGCTTAAAACAACAGAAATGTATTGTCTTGCAGTTCCCAAAGTCCAAAATCAAGGTGTCAGCAAGGCCACACTCCCTCTGAAATCTTTAGGGGACAGCTCTTCGTCTTCATAGCTTCTGGTAGTTGCCGGCAATCCTTGGGGCTCCTTGACTTCTGGCTACATCACTCCAGTCTCTACCCCTGACATCATGCAGCCTTTAGAGTATCTGTGTCATCCTATGGAATCTCCTCTTACAAGGACCTTAGTCATATTGGATGAGGGCCCACACTAATAACCCTTCTCTTAACTTTATTATAACTGCAATGACCCTATTTCCAAAAAGTTCACCTTCACAGATAAACTAGGAGTTAGAACTTCAATATATTCGATCCAAAGCACTGAGGAAGCAAAAAGTCTCCCAGGATCCAGTTAGAGAACAATAAAAGACCTGTAAAATCAAGTGTTCAGCTACATGACCCAAACTGCCAATGCTATGGAAATTCATAGAATTATTCTAGAAGGATGAAATAGTTTTGAAAGGGTTGATGGATTTCATTGCACTTGGGTGGATCTTGGTAGGAAAGCTGGATAGAGGGAGAAGCAGACACTCCAGGGAAGGGGACACAATATTAACTTTAAAAATTTAATTTTAAATTAAGTTTTAATTTTAGCATAGTAAACAAGTTACTTTTCCAGCTAGCTCTTGCCCTCCTCTTGAGTCTCAGGCCCCAGGAGACTTGCTCAGCGATGATAAACCGCACAGGAGCCCCTCAGACACCTTCTTCTTTTGCACTATCGCACCTGTTTACATATTGCTCATTCTAACTGGAATGTCTCCTCACCAGGTCTTACCATCACCACCACCCCCGTTCAATTTCCAATTCATCCTTCCACAAGCCTAACCTTGACATCATAGCTCCGGGAATCTGGACCCCCGGAGAGAATTAGTCACCACTCACTCAGGGCCACAGCACACCTTGTGGATGTTGACTCATAGCCTGGTGTCCCGTAAGGATGAGAACCATGCCCCAGGAGTCCCTGTATTCCCAACACAGAGCACAGAGCCTAGCACTGTCAGTGGTCACCAAAGGTTTACTGAAATCTAGTTGAACTGAATTCTTCGTGGGCAGGAAATGAGGGGATGAGCCTCACTGCAGCCTAGCCGTGGGCCAGGGTCTGCAGATGGACTGATGGATTGAGTCGTAGTGAAGAGAAGCAACTAAGTCATCACTGGGGAAGGATCAAAACATACCAAGTGTATTGGAGGGGGTCACCGTGTGAGTGAAGGCCTGATGTGCTAGGAAAAGACAGAAGAGTCAATACAACCAGAGCATGAGACTCAAGAGGAGGAAGGCAGGAGACACAGAGGTCCAGTGAGCAGGGCCTCAGTGATGAGTGACTGCAGAATTTTTTCTGGCATGGAAATGCATTTGGGTCTGAGATGTTACAGTAGCAGCGTGAAAGGGGATGGCAA